>NC_041233.1:53400469-53512963 GCF_002837175.3 Physeter macrocephalus
AGCCTGCGCGTCCGGAGCCTGTGCTCCGCAACGGGTGGGGCCACAACAGTGAGAGGCCCGCGTTCCGCAAAAAAAAAAAAAAAAAAAAAAAAAAAAGGTTGTTGGTAAAATCTCGTAAGCACTAGCATGTTATCCAAATTTAAACCTTAAAAGAAAACCACCACATGACTCAACATGCGAACTTTCCCTATTCTGAAACTTAATAACATTATTAGTTTGCTTGTATTTGGGACAAAAATAACCCAACCAATCACATACTGCATTATATCAATACATATCCTAGATGTTTTTGAAGATCAAAGTTGGGTCGGCAGGGAAGAGCTCTATGGCTTACTCGGAGCGCCCCTTGGTGAGAAGCATCTCAGCCTCTAGGGGCCAGGCTCCAGAGGGCGCGGCAGTTCGGGGCTGCACTCTAGGGCGCCCCCAGCCTGGCCGCCTCAGAGTCGCCAGCGCGCCCCACCTCTCTGTTCTAGACTCCGGCCCACCCCTTCCTCCCCGGCCAGCCACCGCACTGCCCCCTCAGCTCCTAAGCAGCGGGGAAAGACCGGAACGAAAACCCGGCACACAAAGAAGTGCTGGGTAGGAAGCGAGGCTCCACCCTGCCAAGAGGAGCGACTCCTCTAGAAAAACTTGGCGGCAAGTTCACAGGAATCGCGGAGGCGCAGTTTCTAGGACCCTTTGGGACACCCTGCCGCCCAGCGATCTCATCCTTTGTCCTTTGACAGGCCTTCTTGAAGCCCCAAACTCTGAGCGCTTTCCGAGCAACTCTTGCCTCGACCTCCATTGCGGTCCATCACTGATAACAGCCATGATAACTGCATCCGGGTGTGTCGCGGAGCCGCGCGTAAGCTCTCCCGGAAGTGACGCTAGCGCGGAAGGATCCCGTTCGTCTGAGAAGGGCTGAGGTGAACAGACAGCCGGAAGCCTGTGCGGAAGGGAAGCAGTTCGTGGCGGGGAAAGGTCGGGGACTTTGTGACAATCAACTCCCTAGAGTAGATATCACGTGTCTGGCATTGTGGTTAACACCAGCATTGCCATACCACTTAATCCTTTCTTCAACAGTCCCAGGAGAAAGAACTATTATCATTTCCATCTTATGTACGGGGAAGCTAAGGCTAAGAGAGGGCAAGTGATTTAAGATCATAGAGCTAGTATTTGGTGAAGCTGGTGTAACCCCGTCATTTTGGCTGCAGAACCTGTGTTTGAAACCTCCTGCGTCGTGATTCTATTTAGAAAAGTTCAAACCCCTGGTGCTTGTTATCCTGGTGAGCCACTTCTGCAAGGGCTGTTTACCTTTAGCTCTGCATCCTGTTGCCCTAGAAGTGGGGCCGAGTCACAGCCCTTGTGCATTTTACCGTGTGCACAAGGCCGAGCGTGTGCCCGGGTCACCATCGCTATCCCGATGACCTGGGATTTCTCTTGGTCTCCTATCCCTTGACCCTGCACCGGCCCTCACAGTGCAGGTTAACTGAGGAAGCTGCCACTGGCTATTCGGTTCGGGGAAACATTTTAACTCCTGTCAGGTACTTGTAAATTCGGGACTGTTAAGACAACTGGAGGTCACCATCATCAAATGCAGTTTCTGGCCTTAACAAAGGGCTTGACAAGTGTTATCTTGGACTTTCCACCAAGTCAATTATGTTTCTTCTGGTTTCTGTTTCTTTAGAATATGACTGAGGATCAATCCTTTATTTTATGTCTACATAAACCCTCAAATAACAAAGTGTGAATAGACACTAAGGTCATATTTTTGTAAAAACATTATACATAGAAAAAAGCAGTAACAAATACATCAAACTTAACAGTGATAGTACTTGAAGAGTGGCCATTGAATCCTTTCATTTCTTTTATATTCGTCTACTTTCTATTTTCCGTATCTGCTATATCTTTTTAATATAGGCAAATTGTCCACAGTAAAACCTTTTAATTGCCTGACATAATGAAGACAAAGATATGTTGTCACATTTTGACAGATGACAGTCCTTGGTGCAACTCACATAGGGGAATCCTGTTTGCCTGGAAGAACATTGAGGTTTTATCAGGGTATTATCAAAATACAGTTTGGGTCAACAAGCCTCACAGGAAAAATGAAACAATTGAGTAAAAATTGATGTTTTTCACGAACTGTTATATAAAAAATATACTACAATCAAAAGTTTTGCTTCTAAAGAAAAAAGAGGGGAAGGTATTTGGGGTTCTTGAAATTCTAGGGAACAAGTATAGAAAGCTATTTTTATTCTGCCTTCTTTGGGGTACAGATTTAAGCAATTTATCTTTTTTCAGACGATGCAAAATAAAGACTTCATTCTCTATTCTCTCCCTATATTCCACTTCCTACTATTGCTTTTTAGTGACCTCTCAAGCAGTAGCACAACAAGAAATATGGTGGAAAGATAGAAGAGAGGAATGAGAAGAAATCGGGAAGAAGAAAAGGTGGAGGAATAACGGAAGAATCTGATATTGGCGTTGAGGTTACTTTGGAATTCCAAGGTGGCATGTAGCAACCGTCTCATCTGAGTCCTGGCACAAGCCCTGTTGCCCATCCAAAGGTAGATTCACATATACAGTGTCTCCACTCACACACTCAGCACCCACAATGATAACTCTGGCCAAAATTCACTTTATACTTTTACAAATTAAACGTATATTTTAACAAAACTGGGAGTCACTGAACAACAAGAAATATAAAGTAAAATCCCATCATTTTCCATGGTGCTTCCTCTTACCATACCATTCATTCATCTCATGATTAATGGCCTAAATGGATATTGAGTTGGAAGTTTTGCCTGCAGTATTACAGTGCAACAACTATGAAACACCAAAGTGAGGTGCTGACAAGATGCATATTTTTGCGGTACGCGGGCCTCTCACTGTTGTGGCCTCTCCCGTCGCGGAGCACAGGCTCCGGACGCGCAGGCCCAGCAGCCATGGCTCACGGGCCCAGCCGCTCTGCGGCACGTGGGATCCTCCCGGACCGGGGCACTAACCCGCGCGCCCTGCATCCGCAGGCGGACTCTCAACCACTGCGCCACCAGGGAAGCCCAAGATGCATGTTTTTGAAGGAAATATCTTTGTGTTAGTCTGGGTCCTTTGAGAGGTGGTTGCTAAAATGAAATTAAATGTGCAAGAGTTTTATTAGAGGAAACACTTGTGGGAGAGAATGGGGAGGGAGCCAGGGGAGGCTGGGAGAGCCATCCGACTGTGATGCAAGTCTGAAACTGAGTGAAGGAGAGAAGGAGGGAAGGTTGGTGGAAGTGTCCTAGACTTCTACACAGTCTAAGGAAGATTCAGCAAGGCTGTTGGGGATCCATAAGCCAAAATCACTGCCAGAGGAGTCCTCCTAGGGAAGAGCCTGCCTTATCTGTGCTGCACTCGGTCATTGGCTGGAGTAGCCCATTGGAAGCTTGGCTTTTGGTGCAAATGTGACAGAATCTAGGACTTTTGGTCAATTTTGCTCCTTCTATTTGGTCACCACAATCCAAGAACTAGTTTTTCAATTATAGGAACTTTTCAACCAGTTTCAGGCTTAAAAGAAGATTTTTGAAAGAGATGATTTCATGAGGAGGAGTTTTGGAGAGAGCCATTGTTATGCTTTCCCATGCCCCTTCAAGTCTGGTGAGTGAGACTTCAAAGGCACTACTCAGAGAGCTTGATATATGTCCCCTGACTTTTGAGAAGTACGATAGTGTCTGACTCGCATCTGGGAAATCCTAAGGGTAGGAGAAATGGGTCAGTAAGAAGTTTTGGCACAGGAGCAAAGGAGAGTTGCTATGTTGGGATCAGCTGTCACTCCCACCAGGGCAAATGATGTTTGAGTATTTCTCATGCACCAGATGTGGGGCACACGAGAGAAAGAGAGAGCTTGCTTGGAGCCTTTTTGACCCTTTCCCAAGAGGCCTGCCTGGAAGGGAGATGGGGCTCCAAAGGAGAGAATCTGTGTGGTGTGGATTATTAGAAAATTCGGAGCTGTAAATGGAGCTGGGGGAATAGAATGCATCGCCCATCCAGGGTGACCAGCTTTTCCAAGTTTGCCTGGAACTCTCCCTGCTTTAGTATTAAAAATATTGAGTCCCAGGAACCCCTCAGTCCCAGGCAATTCAGTATGATTTGTCATTCTACATGTCACAGAAGGAGTTGCAGTGAGAAGGCACCCTAGCAGGGAGCCTCCAAGAACCCCAAAAATTGCTCGTGAGAGTAAGAGTCAAGTTGAAATATCAAGCAGGTCCAGAGTATGTGAAGCCAGCTTATGACCAGGTCAGTGTTAAAGTGGTTTTTATCAGAGGACAATTGGAAAATGATGCTGAAGCAGGATCTTCTTCTCCACACTATCCTTTTGCAGTATGTGTTAGTCTGCTCAGGCTGCCATAACAAAATACCACAGATTGGGTGGCTTAAACCACAAAAATTAATTTTCTCACAATTCTGGAGGCCAGAAGTTCAATATCAAGGTTCTGGCTAATCCGTTTCTGGTGAGAACTCTCTTCCTGGCTTGCAGATGTTCTCCTTCTTGCTGCATCCTCACAGGGGCTTTCCTCACTCTGTGTGTGTGTGTGTGTGTGTGTGTGTGTGTGTGTGTGTGTGTCTGTCTCTCTATATGCATTTTGGAAGCAGTCTTGTCAATCATGCTGTATCAGAGACCAGAAAGTGTGTGTGTGTGTGTGTGTGTGTGTGTGTGAGGAGAGAGAGAGCGGTATGTCTCTGGTGTCTCTTCTTATAAGAACACTAATTCTATCAGATCAGGGCCCTACTCTTATGACCTTATTTAACCTTAATGACTTCCTCAGAGGCCTCATCTCCAAATACAACTACACTGGGGGTTGGGTCTTCAACATATAAACTTTAGGGGGACAGAAACATTTATTTCATAACAGAGTATGACTTGGAACACAGAGATACCTTTTTTAGTGGGGAGCATAAGAATATTACGTCTGTCCCATGCCTCACACCCTTATGGAGAAGATATGCTGTAGTGTATCTGTATCTTTTTGTGAACAAAAGTAAACATTATATTTGGAGATCATTTATGACTCTTTTAGAGCTCTTCAGACATTATTTTAATCTTATCAAGGTAAAGATGGACCCACCCAGAGGACTGTTTTCTTCTGTCCTACAGAGCAGAGGAAGACACAAGCTAATGCTAACACTACCTGACCCACAGAGAAACCCACAACAGACTGTGTAGACAGTGATCAGGACTTGGACTAAACAGGGATTTAGCAAACATTGGGGCTGTTCTGTATGGGTATGGTGCTACTTGTATGTATGAAATTTGACATTTAAAAAAATGTTACTTGAGAGAGACAGAGAGAGAGTGAGAGAGAGAGAGAGAGAGACAGAGAGAAAGAGAAGAGGAGAGAATTGGATGTCTATGTTCATAGAATTGGATGTTGGATAGCATCCACTTGAACCCCTCCAGGTAGCCTAGCTGTTTTTGTTTAATTCCTTAAGGGCTTTAGTAGTTGGAACTAGGTTCAGCTGTGAGCACAGAGTAACAGAAGGCTCTAAAATAAAAGTTATTTAAACATGACATACATTTATTTTTTTCTTTCAAGAAATCTGGATGAAATCGGTTTGGGGTTAGTATGGTGATTCATGGGGTGGGGTTCCTGCTATCTTGTTGCCTACTATGTGTGGCTTTCGTTTTCTAAATTCATTTCAGTGTCCAAGATGGCCACTAGAGCTCTGGCCATTACAGTGAACAGGAAGGATGAAGCATTCGAAAAACATAACTCTTCAACTTAAGGGCAATTCCCAAAAGTTGTACACAAGCTTCTGCAAAAGAGGCTGGGAAAACGTAGGTTTTTTTGTTTTTGTTTTTGTTTTTCTTTAATAAGCCAGTGATTAGCTAAAAAATTGGGGATTCTATCACTCTAGAACAGAGGTCAGCAAACTATGGCCCACAGGTCAGCCGCCAGTTTTTGTTTGTTTGTGTTTTTTTTGGCTGCTCCGCGCAGCATGTGGGATCTTAGTTCTCCGACCAGGGATTGAACCCGTGCCCCCTGCAGTGGAAGCACGGAGTCTTAAACACTGGACTACCAGGGAGGTCCCAGCCACCTGTATTTATAAATACAATTTTACTGGAATACAGCCCTGCCCATTTTACCTATTGTCTATGGCTACATATTTGTAAACAGCTTTATTAACATATAATTCACATGCCATACAATTCACTCATTTAAAGTGTACAATTCGGGCTTCCCTGGTGACTCAGTGGTTGAGAATCCGCCTGCCAATGCAGGGGACACGGGTTCGTGCCCCGGTCCGGGAAGATCCCACATGCCGCGGAGTGGCTGGTCCCGTGAGCCATGGCCACTGAGCCTGTGCGTCCGGAGCCTGTGCTCCGCAACGGGAGAGGCCACAACAGTGAGAGGCCCGCGTACCACAAAATAAATAAATAAAGTGTACAATTCAAAGGCTTTTATTATATTCACAGAATCATGCGTCTAAATCAATTTAGACCACAATTTAGAATATTTACATTACCTTGACAAGGAGCCCCATAACCCTTAGCTGTTGTCCTTGAATCTCCTGTGTCCCCTTCCCGCCAAGACCTAGGCAACCGATAATCTACTTTCTGTCACTATAGATTTGTCTATTCTAGACTTTTCATATGAATGGAATCATACAATATGTGATCCTTTACGACTGGCTTTTTTCACTTTGCATAATGTTTTCAAGGTTCATCCAAGTTGTAGCATGTATTAATACTTCATTTCTTTTTGTGGCCAAATAATATTCCATTGTAGGGATATGCTACATATTGTTTATCCATTCATCAGTTGATGGAAATTTGGATTGTTTCCACCTTTTGGCTACTGTGAGTAGATCATCTATAAACATTCATCTACAAGTTTTTGTGTTGTATGTTTTCATTTATCTTGGGTACATATCTAGGAGTGAAATTGCAGAGTAGTAGGGTAACCGTTATGTTTAACCATTTGAGGAATGGCTAGATTACTTTCCAAAGTGGCTATACCACTTTACATTCCCATCAGCAGTGTATGAAGGTTTTGATTTCTCCACAGCCTTGTCATGCTTATTATCTCTTTTATTATAGTCATCCTAGTAGTTGTGAAGTGATATCTCACTGTGGCTTTGTTTTTCATTTCCCTAATAGCTAAAGATGTTAGCATCTTTTCATGAGCTTATTGGCTATTTGTATATTTTCTTTGGAGAAAAGTCTATACAGATCCTTTTTCCATTTTTCAGTTGGGTTATTTGTATTTTTGTTATTGAATTGTAATAGTTCTTTATATATTATAGATATAAATCCATTTTCAGAAATATAATTTTCAAATATTTTCTTCCACTCTGCTGGTTGTTTTTTTTACTTTCTTTTGGTACCCTTTGGATCACAAAAGTTTGTAATTTTGATGATGATCAGTTTATCTACTTTTCCTTTTGTTGCTTGTGCTTTTGGTGCTGTCTGTGGCTGCTTTTGTGCTACAATACCAGAGTTGAGAGTAGTTGTGACAGAGACCCATAGAGTCCTATGACCACATAGCAATCCTAAAATATTCCCTATTTGGTCCTTTAAGAAAAATTTGCCAACTCCTGCTCTAGAAATAGAGGAGAATGGATATATTGGGGAACTGCTCATAGTCCCTGTTGTGAGGAATGTATTTTGACTGTATGAAACCTTTTCTAAAGCATACTAGTATAGTAATGTGCTAAATATTTCAAGTACCACTTTTCATCTTCTAATAAAAAGCCCTGCCTTGCTTCATAGCTGTTGAAGGGGTGCCAAACACTACAAACATTGTAGATCTTCTACAGCTTCACTCTTCTGCCAGAACTTTTAACCTTCTTTAGTATTGATAGAATTATTCTCTTTACCATGATAACAGCAGAGAGATGAATGAACTGATAAGTTAATTAGTACCAAAGTGGCACATTATCATTTCTGCTCACATGAGCACAACACCTGTTGAGCCCAAGCTCAAGGTTAAGAGGATCACATTGAATATTGGGAATGACTCCTGGGCTTATTGTAGTCCATTCCTGCCATTTCTAGAACTAGGACTGATTAGATAGATGTTTGGATCTGAGTACATGTCACCTAACACACAGACCTACAGTTTTAAAGAAGCAAGCCAATAAACAAAGAGAAAAACAAAGATCAGCAACAAAGAGAGAAGACCCTATTGTTATTGCAACTGTCCCCAAGGTTGGCTCTATACCTCCACCATCTGAGATTTGCTTACGTGAGCAAATATATCCTTCTTTTCATTTACTAGTTTGCTTTGGATTTCTGATATTTGCAATCAAAAGAGCTTCAATTAATACAGAATGTGAACCTGCTAAAGCAGTTGTGCAGTCATGGTATTATTCCTGCTAACAAGAGGTGGTTTTATAAATAAGCATCTGAAAAATACAATAAGCTGTTTAATATCAATTGTTATAAAAGTAAATAGCAACTACCAATATCCATTTTCTCCTGTTCCTCCTGGGCACACAGCCAGACTATATTTCCCAACTTGACTTGTTTCTAGATGGGTTCATAAGTCACCAGTGGAATGTGGGAAGAAGTAATGTGTGTCATTTTTAGGTTGTGATGATTAAGAGTAGGTATTGGCTTCTTTATTTTCCCTCCTTTTCTTTTTCTGAAGTCCAGATGTGGATAATTTGGAGGACTCTGAGCCCCTTGGGGGAGGTGGAGTCCCTAGATATAGGAAACCTAAGTTCCTGAGTGTCTGCATGGAACAGAGCCCCCTCCCCCTGTCTGTTAACCCATATTGGACTGGGACATGAGAAAGCAATAATCCTTCATTCTGTTAAGACACTGAAATAAAACAAACAAACATATCAGCAGCTTTAAAACACTTCCTTATGGATTTTGTTGGGACTGACTTGTTTGGGCAAAAATATTGTGTAAAGATATCTACCATCTAAATAAATGTGATTAAGATTTAACCAAGGTTTATGAGAAATAATATAGTACTACAGCTGTTGGCAGTCCCTATTCAGAGTTACATACTAGTTCCCAGTTTGTGAAAGGGTTCTCAGCAATGCTTAAAGATGAGATGTTACCTACAGTCTGCGTGGACATGAAGACATGGATGATCTAGACAATAGTCAATTACCCTGATGACAATGTAAAAGTTTTCACCGTGGATGTCCATCACTGGAATCTTGCATCATTTACATTGTTCTAAATGTATTCTCTTGAGGTAAGAGAACTCAGAGTACCAATCTGAATGCTGCATATGTGGTTCTTTACAAACCATCTCCCTTACTACTTCCTCCTCTGCCTAGAACAAACAGATAAGTATACGGGCTCTATGGGTAGTTCTATGAAGTCTTTGATGATAAGTCTTTGATGATAGTTCTATGAAGTCTTTGATGAAGCTGAAGGGGGCAGCTTTCTCTATTGCTTAGCCACAATCGCCAGCTCTAGACTTGGGTAGCAGAAGTGTAGCAGTGACATAGAATGAAGCTGACATGCAAACAGTAACCGAGATAAGAGATTGATGGAAAAACATCTGAGAATTTTTATTTTTTTCAATTTATTTTATTGAAGTATAGTTTATTTACAATGTTTTTTTAAAATTAATTAATTAATTTATTTTTGGCTGCGTTGGGTCTTTGTTGCTGCGCTCGGGCTTTCTCTAGTTGCAGCGAGCGGGGGCTACCCTGTTGCGGTGCGCAGGCTTCTCATTACGGTGGCTTCTCTTGTTGCAGAGCACGGGCTCTAGGCACGCAGGCTTCAGTAATTGTGGCTCGTGGGCTCTAGAGCGCAGGCTCAGTAGTTGTGGCGCATGGGCTTAGTTGCTCCGCGGCATGTGGGATCTTCCTGGACCAGGGCTCGAACCCGTGTCCCCTGCATTGGCAGGGGGATTTTTAACCACTGCACCACCAGGGAAGCCCTGATTTACAATGTTGTATTAATTTCTACTGTATAGCCAAGTGACTCAGTTTTATATATATATATATACACATTCTTTTTCATATTCTTTTCCATTATGGTTTATCACAGGATATTGAATATAGTTCCCTGCACTACACAGTAGGACCTTGTTGTTTATCCATCGTATATATAATAGTTTGCATCTGCTCATCCCAAACTTCCAATCCATCCCTCCCTCATCCTCCCTCCCCCTTGGCAACCAACCACAAGTCTGTTCTGTATGTCTGTGAGTCTGTTTCTACTTCATAGATAAGTTCATTTATGTCATATTTTAGATTCCACATATAAGTGATACCATATGGTATTTGTTTTCCTCTTTCTGACTTTATTTATTATGATTATCTCTAAGTCCATCCATGTTGCTGCAAATGGCATTATTTCATTCTCTTTTCTGGCTGAGTAGTATTCCATTGTATATATGTACCACATCTACTTTATCCATTCCTCTGTCAATGGATGCTTAGGTTGTTGCCATGTCTTGGCTATTGTGAATAGTGCTGCAATGAACATCGAGGTGCATGAACATCGAGGTGCATGTACCTTTTTGAATTAGAGTTTTCTCTGAATATATGCCCAGGAGTAGGATTGCAGGATCATATGGCAACTCTGGAACCTCCATACTGTTCTCCATAGTGGCTCCAGTTTACATTCCCCCCAATAGTGTAGGAGGGTTCCCTTTTCTCCACACCTTCTCCAGCATTTGTTATTTGTAGACTTTTTAATGATGGCCGTTCTGACTGGTGTGAGGTGGTACCTCACTGTAGTTTTGATTTTCATTTCAGATCTGGGAATTTTTATATCTCTGATTCTGGGAGTTTCTGAGACCCAGTAACATTCCTGCCCTTTCAGTAGTTGTATGTTTAACTCTTCCTTTCATTACAAAGGATATCACACCTTGTATTTTTCCAATAAATTCTTCTTTTGCAAGCTAGTTCGTTTGTTTGAAACTAAAAGACTCAGTGCATACATGATTGTTGCCAAAAATAAAAAATAAAAAACAACTATTATGCAAAAAGTGGGGGATTTCTCTTTCCATCTTAGTATTCCCATTATACTGAGTTAACTACTCTTAACATATTTGCTTAATATCTTCCCGTATTTTTTTATGTCATGTTACACATATGAAATCATATCACCTTAGGACTACTTTCATTTACATTTCACTGTTTCACTCAGCAATCTGTTGTGGAATTCTTTCTAGATTAAGATATATACAATATACTTCATGTTTTTAATAGGTATATAATATTCTATTATAAGGTTGTGCCCCCAGTTTATTTAATTTCCTATTAATGGATATTCAAAGGCTATTCACAATTACATGCTATTACAAAACAAAGATATAAAATTCTTTCATTCATTTATTAATTCAGCAAAAATTTTGGTGCCCATACTAACTGCCAGGCACTTTTCTAGGCATGGTAATTTCTGGAGTTTCTATTTGTGGGAGGGGAAGAAATAAGAAAACAAATAAATGTGAGCTAAATAATTTCACCTAGTGATAAGTTTTGTGAAGACAATAAAACATGGAGATTTGAAAGAGAGTGAAGAGTGTGTGTATAGAACTTCTTGAGATTGGGGGATGTGGGCAGTGTTTCGACGGCTGACATTTTACCTAAATCCAGAGTGATACATAGGAAGAAACCCTGTGAGACCACAGCAGATGGAACACCAAGAGCAAAGATCCTAAGGCAGTAACATCTTGGCAGTTTAGAGGAAAAGAAATGAGGCCAATGTATCAGTTACAGTTCTCAGTGACAACCAGTAGAAACCAATGTAACAGTTTAAGGGGAAAAGGAATTTACTGAAAAATACTTGGCAGCTCACAGAATCTTTGGAATTACCAGAAAACTTATCTTAGAGATTGACTCAACCAGAAAAACTCACCCAAATCCTACCACAGAACTGGTCTAGTGGGGGCATCACTACTGTGACTGCTGGTTATAGACTCTGTGGCTTGCACCAATGACAATACTGCTACTGCTGGCTCTGAAATTTCAATGTACCTGCCACCATTCCCACCCCACCCCCAGCCACCGCCCTTATTTGCAGCACCAGTTTCTAATTTAAATCCTGTAGAAATTAGTCACGTAGATCCTAAATATGTATCTTTGCACATTCGTGCTGTTATTTCTATAGACTAAAGTCCTAGAAAAACTGTTGGGTTTAAATGGAAGCACGTCATGGACATATATACACTACCAAATGTAAAATAGATTGCTAGTGGGAAGCAGCCACGTAGCACAAGGAGATCAGCTCGATGCTTTGTGACCACCTAGAGGGGTAGGATAGGGAGGGTTGGAGGGAGAAGCAAGAGGGAGGAAATATGGGGATATATGTATATGTATAGTTGATTCACTTAGTTATAAAGCAGAAACTAACACACCACTGTAAAGCACTTATACTCCAATAAAGATATTTTTAAAAATAAAAATAAAAAAATAAAGGGAAGCACATCTAAATTTTTGACAGGTACTGCTAAATCACCCCTCCCTAAAATGTTGTAGTGATTTATACTCCTACAAACAGTTTATAAGTATGCCAATTTCCTCAAAGCCTTATAAATTCTAGATCTGTGTTTTACAGTAGTTTTGTAAATCTGGACTCACCTGGCTTGATTCTGGCCCCATGACTTAGTAATTGTGTGTCATTGGGCAAATTAGTCCATTCTGTGGGTTTCATTTACCTTGTAGTTATGATATGGAAATGATGATCATGTTGCTGAAACTCCTAGTTGTCCCTTGATATCAATTTCCCCTTCTACACTCATAGAACCCCAATTTTTAGTTAGATCCATAGCTGTCCAGGATCAATACTCATTTACTAGTTTCTTTTAGTCATAACTAGCATCAAAACCTGCAGAATGGGTGTCAGCTGTGTGTAATAATATCCTGGAGGTAATAGTCAATCACTTTTTAAAGAAATGCTGGATCACAAACCTGTGCTATGGTACAGAGGGTGACACTCAATAGAAAAACTCAGATATTTATGCCTCCAAGTTAAAGTGATTGAGAACAGACTCTGAATGTGAAGAAAATTTTAAAATACCTTGGATGATTTATTTTGCTTACATATTCCTTTTTATATATGCACAGAAGTAATATGTAATTAAGTTCATGTGTAAGTAAAGCAAAAAGTTCTATTTCAATAAGTACACAATAAAAATTCTAAGTGATAAGCATTGTCACAATTTTATTGGGAGAGTTTTTTTGTATTCTTAGATTCAATTAAGAAGTAAACAGTAATGGTCTCAAATATCCATTCTTGCCTTCTTCTGCAGTATAGAATTCTCAAATTTAGTGGCTCACAGGCCTGACAAAAACAAAAATTCAGCTTCCTAGCAATTAGGTCATATGACTTAGTTCTGTCCAATAAAGCATGAGCTGAAGAGATGTGTGCAAATCTCAAGGTTATGCCCTTAAAAGGAAAAGATGTGCCCTTTCCCTCTCCTTCTCCCTTCCTTGCTAATGGGAATCTAGATACAGTAGATACCCATTAACCAAGGGTTTTTATTTGAGTAAAAGTCCTTCATCAGACAGTTGTTTTGCAAAAACGTTCTCCCAGACTATGGCTTATCATTTCATTCTCTTAACAATGTATTTCACAAAGCAGAAGTTTTAAATTTTAATGAAGTTCAACTTACCAATTTTTTCCTTTCATTGATCATACTATTGGTGTTGTATCTAAAAAGTCATTGCCAAACCCAGTGTCACCTACATTTTCCCCTGTGTTATCTTCTGGAATTATTATAGTATTGCGCTTTACATTTAGATCTATGATCCATTTCAGTTATAAGTTGTGAAAGGGGCAAGTCTGTGTCTAGATTCTTCTTCCTCTCTTCTTCCCTTCCTCTCTCTCTCTCTTTCCCTCCCTCCTTCCCTCTTTCCTTCCTTCCTTCCTTCCTTCCTTCGTCTCTCTCTCCATCTCTGACTCTTTCTTTCCATGTGGGTGTCCAGTTGTCCCAGCACCATTTGTTGAAAGACTACCTTTCTTTATTGAAGTGCCTTGCTTCTTTATCAATAATCAGTTGAATATATCTGTATGTATCTATTTCTGGACTCTCTGTTCTGTTACATTGATCTATTTGTCTATTCTTTTACCAATATTACACTGACTATTACCATGACTTTATAGTTAAGTCTTGAAGTCATGTTGTGTCAATTCTCCTACTTGGTTTTTCCTCTTCAGTATTTTGTTAACTATTTTGGGTCTTTTGACTTTCCAGTAAAACTTTAGTTTGTTGATATTCACAAAATAACTTGCTGGGTTTTTATTTTGATTGCATTGAATCTATAGATAGATTGAAAATGTTTGGTTGAGAAGATGTTAAGATGTTAGTATATTTGGTTGGGAAGCCCAAACATCCTAACAATATAGAGTCTTCTTATCCATGAAGTGGGATATCTCTACATTTATTTAGGTCTTACATTTATTTCATCAGGTTTTTTTAGTTTTCCTCATATAGATCTTATATTTATTTTGTTAGATTTGTTTCTAAGTACTTCATTTTTTGGTGCCAATGTAAATAGTATTTTGTTTTTAATTTCCAATTTCACTTGTTCATTATTGAAATAAGGAAAGCAATTTACTTTTGTATTATTAATGTTGTATCCTGAAACCTTGCTGTAGTCACTTAGTTCCAGTTTTTTGGATCAATTCTTTGGGATTTTCTACTTAGATAACTATTTCATCTCAGCCTAATTGTTGCTCTTTATTTCTAGCTGGCTTTATGTTTCCTCCCCTCCCACTCTTCCTCCTCCTTCCCTCCTCCCCCTTCTTCTTCTTGTGTGAGTGTGTGTGTATTCTTCAGTTTGTCCAAACTGTCTCTAGGTATAGTTGTTTTTCTATTTATCTTACTTTGTATTTGCTGGACTTCCTGAATCTGTCTTTTCATCAATTGCAGACATTTTTAGTGTTTATTTATTCAAATATTGCCTATCCTGCATTTTGTCTATCCTTTTCTTCTGGAACTCTAATTAGACCTTTGCTGAAATTCTCGCTTCTTTGTATCTTAGTTCTTTTCATTGTTCTTTTCTCTCTGACAGTGCTGCATTCAGGAAATATCTTCAGATCTATCTTCCATTTTACCACTCACTTCTTCATGAGTTTCTAATACATAATTTAATATAATTCTTGAGTTTTAATTTTCAGTTGATATATTTTCATTTTCTGGAAATTCTACCTGATACTTTTTAAATATCTCTGGTCAGTTTTGATAGGCTCTTGGCTTTTTTCCCTGAGGTAATTTGTCAATTTTTAGAATAGGTGAACATATTCATAACAGAAAGAATCAGTTCCACTGGGCTGAGGAGACAAACAACTGGAACTTGAGGGACAAAATTCCACAGCAGAGAGAATCAAAGGAAAGTGAGTCCAAAAACCTGCATGCCATCTTACCTCAAGACAATTGCCAGTTGTGGAGCTTTATATACACCGGATGATATTCCAAGAAATCCAGTATAAAGAAGTATCTTTGAGGCTAAAGAGCTTGACAGAGATTCAGCAACTTCAATGTGCTAGGAAGACAGAGGATGGACTTAAACATTGGCAAAGGTAGAGAAACTATGTAAATTCCATGGACTTTTAGAAGAGACTACAGAAAAGCCATATCTTAGGAGTAAGGGCAAAAAGTAAATCATCTTTAACAAAGCCTAAAACCAAGCCTAGACAGGATTAAGATGATCTATTGTACCATGCCTATTTGCCAGAAGAAAATTTAATTGGCTCAGGAAAGAGATAGTGTCATACATTTTTAATACATGATGTCTGGCATCCAGTAAAAATTATGAGGCATGCTATAAACAAAAAAAAAGGTCCGAATTACCAAAAGCCATATTTAAAACAGATGGTGGAAATATCCCCACTGGTGGTTCATATATTGGAGTTATGAGATAGAGAATTAAAAATAACAATGATTAATATAGTCAAGAAAATGGAGTAAAATATGGAGAACTTCAGCTGACACTTGGATGACTCTGATGTAGGAGTGAAAAAAACTATAACTAAAATTAAGAAGTAGGTTGATGGATTTAACAGGAGATTAAACACATCAAGAAAGAGGATAAGTTAACTAGAAGACATATGAGTAGAAAGCATCAAGATTAAAGCACAAAGAGAAAAGAATGAAAAATATATAACAAGGATATGAATATATAGAATATGGTGAAGTGTTCTAACTTATGTGTAAATTTCAGAAAAGGAGAAGAGAATAGAATCGTAACAATATTTGAGGACATATTGGCTGAGATTTTTTTCCAAAATTGACATAAGTTATCAAATTACATACTTCAGAAACTCTAAGAATCCTAGGTAGGGTAATTACAAAGAATATCATACCTGGGATTACCATAGTCAAAGACCGCTCCCACACACTGAAAGAAATCATAAAAGCAAGCTGAGAAAAATGAGATGTTTCTTTCAAAGGAGCAGCAGTATGAGCAACAAATGACTTTTCAATGGAATCAATGGAAGTCAGAAGGCAGAAAGATCAACATCTTTAAGTTGTAGAAAGAAACTGTTCATAAACTTAGAATTCTATATCCATCAAAAATATCCTTCAAAAGTAAAACAAACTAAGGACAATTTCAGAAAAAAAAGGGAAAAAAAGGGCTGAGAGAATGTATTGCCATTAGACTTCCGCTAAAAGAAATACTAAAGGGAGTTGTTCAGAGAGAAGAAAAATGGTCCCAAATAGAAGTACAGAAATGCAGAAAAGAATAAATAGTTCTGGAAAAGGTAAATATGTGGACATATAAAAATGAATCTTGACTTTATAAGATTATAATAGTAATTCCTTAGGTTTAGAATATATATAGAACCAAATATATGACAACAGTAGGACAAATTGGGAGAGCAAATAATCTTAAATGTGTAAAGTTCTTTCATTGTTTGTGAAGAGGTAAAAATAATAATTTCAGAGAGACTCTAATAAGTCAAGAATGCATGATGTAATCTCTGTGGAAAACACCAAATGACTAATTAAAAGCCGTGTAATCAAGAAACTAATAAGGAGAAAATAAAATAATAAAATATATGTCATCTGAAAGAAGAAAAAATTAGTAAATGAATTAGTAAACTGAAGATAAGTCAGAGGAAAACATGAAGAATGAGCTACAGAGAGACAAAAGGGTACAAGTGTATAGAAGAGGATAAAAGACATAGTGAATACAGTGAAAAGGTGTCAAATATTGTCTTATGTATTTGTAATTGGAATCCCTGAAGAGGGGAGAGAGAGAATGGGACAAAACAATGTTTGGAGAGATAATGGCTGAGACTTTTCCCAAAATGAAAAGTGATCCCCAGCCTCAAAGTTGCCCCCAGTGATTTTCACCTCCTGGTATTCCCCTCCCATGTGTAGTTTCCTCCTGTATTATATAGGGCTAATCTGTATAACCAATAAGAGATTGTGGAAATTCCAAGGCTAGGTCATAAAAGACATTGCACCTTCTCGCTTGTTCTCTCAGATGACTTTCTCAGGGAAGCTAACTGCCATCTCACAAAGACACTCAAGTAGCCCTATGAAGAGATCCATGTGGAAAGGAACTGAGGTTCACTAACTTGGAGATGTGAGTAAGCAGATCTTCCAGGCCCATTTAAAGTTCCAGATAACTGCATTCCTGACTGACGTATATATTCAACCTCAGGAGAGACACGGAGTCAGAACCACCAACTTAAGCTACTTCCAATTCCTCTCCCACATGAACTGTATGAGATAATAAATGTTGATTGTCTTATGGCACTAAGTTTGGGGTAATTTGCTATGCAGCAACAAACAACAAATACATAAATGTTGATTGTCTTATGGCACTAAGTTTGGGGTAATTTGCTATGCAGCAACAAACAACAAATACAGATTTTTGAGGCCTGGCTTTGGAAGGAGGCAGTCAGTGGATTAGAGCTTCCAGTGACCCCATCCTTGTGTTCAATTAATTTTCTAGAGAAGCTCACAGAACTCAGGGAAACACTTATTTGTGTTTACCAGTTTATTAAAGGATACGATAAAGGATACAGATGAATAGCCAGATGAAGAGATACATAGGGCGAGGTCTGGGGGAGTCCCAAGATCAGGAGTTTCTGCCCCATGGAGTTGGGGTGCATCACCCTACTGGTTAGGATGTGTTCAGCAACCAGGAATTTCTCAAACCCTGTACTATTAGGATTTTATAGAGGGTTCCTCATGTAGGGATGATTAATTATTAACTCCATTTCTAGTTTGTCTCTCCTCTGTGGAGGATGAAGGGTGGGGCTGAGAATTCCAAGCTTCTAATCATGATTTGGTCTTTCTGGTTACCAACACTTATCCAGGAACCATCCAGGAGCCCGCTCAGAGTCACCTCAACAGAACAAAAATGTTTCTAGTGCTCTTATCACTTAGAAATTCACAAGGGTTTTAGGAGCACTATGTCAGGGATGGGGTCAAAGAAATATGTTAGAACAAAAGATGCTCCTAGTATTCTTATCACTTAGGAAATTACAAGGGTTTCAGGAGCTCTGTGCAAGGAACTGGGAGCAGAGACCAATATATATTTTCTATAAGCTCACAATAACTCAAAGGGAAGAACCAAGATCCCAGATGGTGGGCCAAAAACTATGGAGAATCATTCCTGTGCAAGAGTAGGAATGAGTTCCAGTCAAGGAACGTCTAAACTTTGCCGTCAGGTTTCAGAATTGCTGTGGACCATGTGTTTTGCCTGTTTTCCCCTTTTTGAACAAGAGCATCTGTAACAGTTATCCTATACCTGTACCAACCATTCTGCATTTGTTGTGGAAGGGGCAAATAACTTGTCTCATTAGTTCACATGCATTCAGATAAAGAGAAACAATACTCAAGGAACTTCATTAAGGACCTACATCCAAGGAGACTCATGCATACCTAGTCCTGATGTAGATATAACATTTTGGACTTGATGTAATGGGATGAATCTTTTGAGGATGAGTGTGTTTTGCATATGAAAGGAACAGAGTGTAGAATGTGGTAGTCAACCACCAAGATGGGCTCCGGTTATTCTAGTCTCTCAGTGTTAACACATTTGTGTAGCCCCCTCCCCCACTGAATACAGTTGGCCTCTGTAACCTATAGGATATTGTGGAAATGAGGGAGTGTAACTTCTGAGACTATGTCATAAAAAGCAATGTGGCTTTCATGCCAGACCTACCTAGCTAAGCTGCTTTTGGATCCCTCACACAAACTATATAAGATATTAAATATTTATTGGTTTTATCAGCTAAGCTTTGGGCAATTTTTTATGCATTTATAAATAGCTAATATATGAAAAATTTCCAAAACTGAGGGGTTATTTTTCATTAAAAAAAACCTGAGGGGTTTTTTTTTACATACAAGAAAGAAAATCATAGTAAGCACTTAAGAACCAAACTGCTGAAGTCCGAGACAAAGGGAAATTTTAAAGCAAAATTGTCTCCTTACAAAGATTTTAAGAACACGTTATCTTCCATGGAACAAAGATTGAATAGACAGCTGTGACTTTTCAATAGAAACAGTGGAAGCCGGAGACAACTTAAAGATATCTTCAAAATGTTGTAAGAAAATAACTGCCAGCCTATAATTAATTCCATACTAAACAAGATACCCTTCAATAATGAAGGTGAGATAAATACATCTTCAATGACACAAAAACTGAAAAAAAATGAATCACCAGCAAACCCCCACTAATCCCAGCTGGAAGCTTGGAGTTGCAGCACATTATGAGGGTAAATAAATCTGAATCAATTATGTCTGTATAAGAAAGTAATAAAGTCTTTTGGCGGTTAGAATATATAGAGAATTAAAATACATGAACAACAATAGAATGTAAGTCAGGAGAGATGGAATTAAACTGAGTTAAAGTGCTTTGTTTTCATTGTCCAGGAAAAGGATGAAGTACTAATATATGTTAGACACTAATAAGTCAAGGGTCAATAAAATAGGCTATGGGTAAAGCAGTTACAGAGAATCAAAGAATAAATAACTACCAAGTTGATAAAAGACAGAAAAGAATGCTAAAACAACCAATCAATACAAAAGGAGAAAAAAGACCACAGAAAATGTAGGACAAACAAACAACAACAAAAACAGTAATACCATAGATTTAAGTTCACAAATGGCCAAGAGTATCCACAACAGTTTGAAAGAACAAGAGGAAAAAGGTGGGAAGACTTTCTCATCATATATCAAGACTTATATAAAGTTACAGTAATGAAGACAGTGTTCTACTGATTCAAGTATACATAAGTAGAACAATTGCCCAGAAGACAGAGTATGGATATAGACCACATCCATGTGAACACTTGATTTATGAAAAGGGTGGTTCTGTAGAACAGTAAGGGAAGGACTGTGTTTCAATAAATAATGTTGGGCAAATTGGATATCTTTAGGGCAAACAAATGAAATAACGTCTACTTCTAAATGTGAAAAGTAAGCAATAATACTTCTAGAAGGTAATATATGAAAATATCTTCCTTCTTGGTGTGGGAATGTAATTCTTAAACAGCATTTTAAAAGGCACTAAGTCTAAAAGGAAATATTAATAAGTTTAAAAGTTTTGTTTATCAAAAGATACCATTAAAGGAAGTTCTATCATTTGTAACAACATGGATGGACCTAGAAGACATTATACAAAGGAGTGTGATCACTGCATGTGTGATTCCTCTTATATGAGGCATCTAAAATAGTCAAACATACAGAAGTAGACAATAGAATGGTAGTTACCAGGGGATGGAGGGAGATATGGGGAGTTGTTCAATAAGTATGAAGTTACAGTTATATAAGGTGACTAAGTTCCAGAGATCTGCTGTACAACATAGTGCCTATAGTTAACAGTATAGTATTGTGAACTTAAACATTTGTTGAGGGCAGATCTCATGTTGTGTTCCTATCACAAAACACAACAAAACAAACTACAAAAGGATACACAAAAAATCTTTGGAGGTGATGGATATGTTTATTACTTTGACTGTGATGATGATAAATGAGTGTATGTATACATATGTCCAAAATCACCAAATTGTATACATTAATTATTTAAAGGTTTTTTGTATACCAATTATACCCCAATAAAGTTGGAAAAAAAGAGATTGAAAGTGCAAGCCACGAAAGGAAGATTGTATTAACAACATATTTAATCTACAAAGAACTCATATCCAGAATACCATATCCAAAGAACCTCCTGTAAATCAATGAGACATACAACCAAATAGAAAAATGGATAAAAATTTACACACCACACAGAAGAGAATCCACCTAGGCAATAAGTATATAGAAAGATGCTCAACCTCTTTATTAAGTAGTAGAATACAAATCTACATTGTCAAGTATTTGTGTGCATGTGGAACCATTACTATTCTCTTATGTTGCTGGTCAGAATGCAAATTAGTATAAGCACCTTACAGATGATTTGGCAATATATGCTAAAAATAAATACACACAGTCATATGATCTACCAGGTTCACTTCTAGGTATATCCAGCATAAATGTGTGCACATGTACAACAAAAGACACGTGTAGAGTGTTCATAGAAACATTATTTGTGATTATCCCAGATTGGAAGCTGTCCAATTGTCCATCAACAATAGAAAGGATTAATACATCATGGTGCATTCATACAGTGTAACAGTTTATAGCAGTTAAAAAATATCTCATGCTACACAAGAAAATGGATAAATGAATAAATACACACAAGCACACAATCACCCTTTATAATTTCATTTATATGAAGTTAAAAGGACAGGCTGAACTAATTTACGGGAAATAAAAGTCAGGAAAGTGATTATCTCTGGGAAGAGGACAGTGTGTAATGATTCGGAGGAGGCATGAGAGTGGCTTCTGAGGTCCTGGCAATTTTTTTTACCTATGTCGTGATTATATATATTCATTTTGAGAAAATTCATTGCAGTAAACCTTTTTTATTTGTGCATTTCTCTATATGTTTTAAAAAATATTTTGTGAAAACATTTTTCATGAACTACTTACTTTTCTGAGGCAAGAGCTACATAAAAACACCAGTTCTTGGCAGCCATGTTATGGCAGATGCACTGAGGACAATTGCTGGCTCTGGTACTTGTTTATCCCTGTGGAGTCATTTTTTCTCTGGTCTCCATTTGAGTTTTTTACCTCTCTACCTGATCAGCAATATTTTTTTAAAATTTAAACTATTTTTGAAATTTTAGGCAGCATTTTTCAGGACTTGGTACTGGGAGATGTTTCTCTACACATATAATCTACAAAAAAATTCAGAAGACATTAAAGTATTCAAATTCTGAAATGTGTTCTCTCTGAAGTCAGATTCAATATGACTTTTATGAAAACATCGGTGTTTCTTACAGAAAAGCTGGCCACTGAATCATGTTTCTATAAAATACAACTCTTACTACAAATGTGACCATGAAGTTTACAGTTAAAACACTGGCTCTGCAAAAATCATCTCTTTCCAGAAAGAGATATACCTCATTAAAATGTTGAATTAAACAAATGTTTGTGAAATCTCCATATTCCTCAAGAGCAAGATGAAAATGGCAATCAACACAGCAAAGTTTCTATTTTAAGATTATTTATTACTCCAGGTCAAAGACTTATAACACCTGGAATATGAACAGGGCAACACTGAAATGGATATGGATGACTTTCTGTGGAATCTCATTTACATGAGATGACATTAAAGAATATTAAAACTTTACTGGAAATGTTTTCTTTGAAACAGACTATAATAGTTTACATATAATTAAAATTATAGACTCAGAGTCATCACGTAGAGATAGAATTATTTGACAATGAAGGAGACAGATGAAAAGATTTGACATGACTTTTAACTCCCTTCTTGCCATTTTCCATCCTGACATAATTTAACTTTCTAAAAATTATTAAATGTTACTTCATTTTCTATTTTTCATTTAAATTAAATTTTATCAATTTTGAGGTAGTTGCTCAGGTATTTTCCAATAGCTTATCTTTCATCACCACTCTATTTGTATTTGAATGATAGGCAGGTTTAATGATTATATTTTTTAAAAATTGTGTTTTGCATGCTATGTTTTTTTTTATTGGAGTATAGTTGCTTTACACTGCTGTATCAGTTTCTGCTGTACAGCAAAGTGAATTAGCTATATATATACATATATCCTCTCTTCTTTGGATTTCCTTCCCATTTTGGTCACCACAGAGCACCAAGTAGAGTTCCCAGTGCTATACGGTAGGTTCTCATTATTTATCTATTTGCATGCTATTTTATAACATATGTTACTGTATTTGAATTGTATTTAATATTTAGTTTTTCTCTTTAAAAATTTTCATTAATCTTGAAAATTTTAAAGAAAATACCCATCCTAATACCCATATTTCACTACGATGTGAAGTGAAATGAAACCTTATTTATATTGTCATTTTATCCTAGTTTTGGAATCATTAGGTTGTATGGTATTAATTCTAGGAAATGTTTTAGGACTTTGTTTCTTAAAATGTACTCAAGTTTTGTATCCCGTTTTTCTATTCTTAGCTTTTTAAGTGCAGGAATATATAAATTCGATGAAGCTTGATGGTTTTATTGTTTAAATCTCTATCCTTACTATTTTTTTTTCCACTTGCCCTATCAGTTTCTGATAGAGTGGTATTAAAATCTCTCTCTATGATTGTGGATTTCTCAATTTCTTTAATTGTTAGTTTTTGCTTTAAAAATTCCAATTTTAAGTTGTTATGTATAAGTTCAGGATTGTTATACCTTCTTGGTTGATTGTTCCTTTTATTATTACATATAGTGAATCTTTTAAATCCCTATTACAACTCTGTCTTTAAATGATATTTTGGACTCATATTAATATTTTAAACCTGTCTTCCTCTAGTTTAATATTTTCTTGGTGTATCTTTCTATCCTTTACTTTCAAACTTTATAGTTTTGTTTTACGTTTTCTCTTGTAAGCAGCATAGAGATGAAATTTGTTTTTTGTGATATATTCTGAGAATCTCTCTTTCAATATGCAAGCTTAATTTGTTGAAATGATTATTGATATATTTAGACTTATTTTTTACCATAGTACTTGCATTTTTTTTTACCACCTTTTATCATTGTATCTTTATTTTTTCCTTCATTATGTTGGATTGAAAAAAACTTACTGCCTTTTAATTCCTCTTCTGGTTTGGAAACGATGGAATGCATGTATTCTTTTCATAGTAACCCTTAATTTTACAATTTTTCTGACAATGTCTGTAATTACTCAGTATTTCTATCTTCTGAATACAGAATAACTTTTATCAGTTGGACACCAATCTTGTAGTTGTTGCATAGATTTTTTTCAAAGCTAAGATTTTTTTGAAGAGTTATTAATTAATAGAAATACATTGTAAGTTTCAGAACTTACCATTTTTGTTAAATCTCAAACCTCTAGGTTTACTTACCTTCTGGCTAAAATTCATTCTTTTAATAGTACTTTTAGGGAGGATATATGGGGAGTAAGTTTACTTAATCTTCATATAATGGCAAATATCTTTATTTTGCCCTCATTATGATAGTTTAGCTAGACATGAAATCCTAGGTTGACAGTCACCATCTCTTAAAATTTCAAAAATCATGCCATTGTCTATGGCATTTACTAAAGTATTGAAAATTCTGTCTTTAGGCTGTCAGTCATTTGTATTTAATCTGTCTTATCTCACTGAGAATTTAAAACATTTTTTCCTTTACTTTTCATATGGTGTATCCAGGTATCTTTTTATTTATCCTACTGATGGTTTGTGGTACATTTTTAAATAAAGGGCTCATATTTCTTCAATTCAGAAAAATGCTCAGCTTTTATCTTTTCAAATACTGCTTTTCCACCATTAACACACATGCATACTTTTTGTACTCCTCCAACAGACGTATATGTTTGAGACCCTCAGTTTACTCTCCACGTCTATTACCTGTTCTTTCACATGTTTTAATGTATTTATCTCCATTTACTGCATTTTGGGGAAATTCCTCAGAGCTATCTTCACATTTATTTTCTTTTCTTTTGTAGCTGCTGTAGACCTTATCCAGTCTGTATCATGTTATTTCAATGGCTATTCCAGGATTATCTAATTGTATTTTAAATTGATTCTTTTAAAATATCAGTCTATTTTTGTTTCATTCCTTCCTGCTTCATAATTGTTTGCCTGTTCTTTTTAATAACATCATTTCTTCATTTGCTTTTATGAGTGAGGCAGTTCATTTTCTTCCAGAGTGAATTTATGTTCTGAAGTTTGATCTTATAGGCTACTTTCATAACATTAGATTACTTTATGAGGTTTGGAATTTAATTTAATTCAGTGAGAAGTTTATCTTTTGTTTGTTCTCTCTCTTGCTCTCGCTCTCTCACTCTTTGCTCACTTTTTCCTGTCTCGTTATTTTGAAGCTGTCTTTTTCAGCCTATCTCAGCCCTATGGAATGGAACAAGGTCTTATATGATAGATTACAAGCCTTCTCTTCCAGAGTAAATTGAGGCTATCACAGTTCCCCCACAGATCCAGTGGATGATTTTGTTTTGTTCCTGGGACTTTCTTTTACTATTACACTAGGATTTTCTTGTTCTTTCTCCTGACTTATATCTCCTATGTCCTGGTTTCCATGTATTCCTCTTTCTTGGTTTACTTCCGCAAGAGAGGTAAATTTTAGAGAATTTCCCTTTCTGAAAATGTCTTGACTCTACTCACATGTTTAATTGATAGTTTGACTGGTTGTAGAACCCTATGTTGAAAAAAAATTGGAAGGTATTTAGAATTTGAAGGTATTATTTCACTTATGTCCAGCCATTTGTGTAATCATTGAGAAATCTGATTCTATTTTTATTCACAATCTTTTGCATGTGACCTACTCTTTCTCTTTGAAAGATTATAGGCTTTTTATATCCTGATTTTCTGAATTTCACAATGATATATCTTGGTGTAGTCATTTTGGTGGGCATTCAGTGAGTAATTTCAGTATGGAAATTTGTGTCCTTCAGTTCTGGGGCATTTTCTTATAATTTTTACTTAATGATTTCTTCTCATTTTCTGGAACGCCTATTAATTGCATGTTAGATTTTAATTTGTTAATGTTTTTGATTTTTTAATTCTGAATTTTTTTCTGTTTTGGGGGGCAGTAATTAGAATTTTATCTTCAAAACTATTTATTAAATATTTAAGAGTACTCTTAATTTTCAAGAGTGCTTTCTTGGCCTCAGGATATTCCTTTTTCATAGTATTTCTGCTCTTCTTTCATAGATACAATATATTTTCTTATCCATCTGGAGATATAATAGTGCTTTTGTTTTGTTTTGCTTTCTTCTACTTGCCGCATTGAGTCTCTTCTTCAGTTACTTTTTCTGTTTTTGATATTGTTTTTACAAAAAACAGTCTATGTTTTTGGAAGCTTTTCTTAAATTTCTGACTATTTTTGGCTCCCTAAAGTTTTTATATTTAAAGGTGAGGCACTTGAGTGTTGAATGGATTGCTTATGACTAGTGGGCTTTATTGAGGAGCCTTAGAGTTTTATTGAAAGACCCTAAATGTCAACCTCTATGAGCATTTTCTTGAATCCTTCCATTTCACTAGAGGGGGGAAAAGGCAGTGGTGTAATTTCAGTGTCCACCTGGGCATTCTTTCATTTAAATCCATTGGATCTCCACACTTTGTCTTAAGGACAAGTTCCTTTTGCATATCTCTGGTTTCTTGTTTTTGAGGAACATTGGCCATATTGGTGATAGGATCAATTAAAGTGAAGACCTATGGTCTATGGAGATATTTCTCTCTTGCAGTTGATTTATTCAGTAAATGGAAAACAGACTCTCAGGATAGTATCTCCCTTTTCTGCTGTGGTCTAGTCTTCCCTCCAAGTTTCCCCCACTGTTAGGAAATCAGTGAAATTTAAAATGTCTTGACTATAGGCTCTCCTTCAGCTTCCCTTTCTTCCCTTTGTAACAACTTTAAAAAATATTTTACTATGGAAAATATAAAAATGTAGTGCATATACCAAAAATAGACAGAATTTTATAATGGTTCCTTCTATGCCCGTCTTCCAGGGTCAACAATTATTAACTCAAGGCCAATGTTATCTCATCCATACCCTCACGTATACCTCTACCTCTTTATTTTGAAGTAAATCTTGGACACATTATATTTCATCTGTAAATATTTCAGCATGTATCTCTAAATGATAAACTTTAAAAACATAACAGTATATACATTACACCTAAAAAATTAACAAGACAATTCTTAATATCATCAAATATTCTCAGTCTTCAAATTTCCAATTGTCTCAGACATGTCTTAAGTGTGTTTTGTCTTTTGGCTTGAATCAGGATCTAAATAACTAACTTCTACGTATAGCAGTTGATTGATAAGCATTTTAGATCTCTTTTAATCTATAGATTTCCCTTCCATCTCTCTTTTTTTTTTCTTGCAATTTTTTTGTTTGGTTGAGAAAACAAGTCATTTATCCTGTGCAGTTTCCTAAAGCTCATAGCAGATTTTATCCCCATGGTGTAGTTTAATATGTTCTTCTGTATTTCCTGTGAATTGCTAAGGTTACTTTATAGGTACTCTTTTGTTCGTCCATAATTCCTGGTTTTCTCTCCCTCTTATTTTGATAGTAGCAAATGCCAAACATCTTTCATTGCAAACCAAAAGTTTCATTGCATCCTCCTCCTTGCTAGTTAACTACTATTTTTTCTCAGGTGGCAATTTGCCCATTCCCAGGGTATAAATCATAATTGATTTAAATCAATCACAACAATCCTGTTTTCCTTTGCCATTTCCTTTGTTCCAGGGGAGAGTATGTTACTCAGTCCTGGCCAATAAAATATAAGTAGAAATTTATTGGAACAGGTTTTTCTCCCTGATAAAATAAGACAGAAAATTTTGCTTTTGTCTTTTTATAATTCTACATTTTTCCAATGATTTCTTTTCTTTTTTTCTTTTTTTTTTTTTTTGCGGTACGCAGGCCTCTCACTGCCGTGGCCTCTCCCGTTGCGGAGCACAGGCTCCGGACGCGCAGGCTCAGTGGCCATGGCCCACGGGCCCAGCCGCTCCGCGGCATGTGGGATCCTCCCGGACCGGGGCACAAACCCGCGTCCCCTACATCGGCAGGCAGACTCTCAACCACTGCGCCACCAGGGAAGCCCCTTTCCAATGATTTCTTGCTCTTGCTTTATATACTATCTTCCCTCATCTCTTTATATACTATCTTACCTCATCTAAGTATATTTAGCATGTTTATTTAAAAACATTTGTCTTTCTGTTATAATAATTCTTCATCATATAGTATATGTTGTTTGGTTTGATATCTTTCTTTCTGTTAATTTTTTTTTTCATGTATCTGGGGACCTTGTGCTCCTCTTTCAAGTAATGTGTATTTGGGTCAGGTTGAAAACATAGTATGTGTCCATTAGTGTGTGTTCCTTGGAGTGTGAGTTTAAGGAGAGAGGAATGAAAGAACCCCAGAGCAGAGAGACCAGGTACCACATAGCCACTTCTGATCACTGTGGCCAATCCATTCATCCCATCACATCATGAACAACTTTTTCCTTTTTGTTGATTAGCCCTAGTTCACCTTAATAATTCCTGTTTCTGCTTTCTTTCTTTCCACTGAAGAATTGTTTAGTTTCTCTGAGCAAGAGCAAAGCAGGTCAAACATTTCTGAGATTATTTGCTCTTAACAGATAAGATTTCCAGCACTTTCCCTTTATCATTAGTGCCCATACAATTATAGTCCAAAGTGGAACACTTTTGACTGAAAGAGTGAGAGCTAGGGAAAGCAGGCATTAATCAGGGCTTTCCAGGGCAAACTGAGTTTTATGGTCCCTGTATTTAACATAGATGAACCTTGTGTCTGAGGGCAAGAGCAGGTCTTTGTATCCCCTGGCCCTTAGCAGGCATTCCAAAATGATTACTGAACTCTGGGCCACTCTTGTAATTTATATTTTGATAGTATCATTTATCTCCTCCATCTCTCCAAGGCCTTCTGAATCTATTCTCATATCAATCCTAGCTGTGTTTTTGTGTGCCTTTATATTCATCCACATGGTTTCCTCTGTATTTCCAACTTCCAGTTGATATCTTTTCATATATATATGTAAAGTTTTAGAATAGAGCTTTTCCACCTCCTTTGCACTTAATTCTTTCCTCTTTGACAAATCATGCTCTTCCTGTTGTTGTGTTATACACTTAAATCCTTTGCTATGCTAGCTCTCCAGGGTTTCCTCACCACCTTGACATTTTCTAATGTCAATAGGAAGAAGGCATGTAAAGCTAAATGAAATGAGTTATTGGTTCTTTTAAATTTCATAATTGTTTCTCATTTATTCCATCAGACATTTCAGGATATATTTTAAGGACCTGTCTCCTCACACCCTCCACTTTCCCAACAAATGACATTAACAAAAACAGAACATGAACCACAACATTAATACAATTTCAAGACTTCTGAGGCATCATATATAGCAGTATTAAGGCATTACTAAAAGAAGTAAACAACCTGGGCTTAGGGTTTTATTTTTTTGAAGAGAGGAGTTAGAGAAATTTGCAGGTGGATGTAACTTGGAAATTTTGGAGTAATGAGCCATAATAATCTACTCTTACAAGTTCTTAAGTGTAATTTAGTGATAATAACATGATGCAGTGTCACTGGTCTCACAGAAATTAGGTTTACCCTTAAAAAAAAAACTTTCCACAGAACATCAAATTAATTTACGTAGTATTTAATCTCCAACAACAATGAAAAGAAAGAGAAAAAGAAAGAAAGAAAAAAAGAAAAGAAAAGGAAAACTCTATACTTTTTTTTAAACTTTAAATAATGAAATGTACTATTCATATAAAAGAGTATACAAAGGAGTATATATAACATATATATGTACCAGGTTTGTTCTTAAAAGAAATATAATTAACTAGCATTCAATTCCCTCTCTTTATTTTTGCAAGGCCTTTAGTTATCTGAGCCCTCTGTTCTCTTGCCTTCAGGATACAGAGAATCTTAGAGAGAATTTTACGCAATTCTCTCTAAGACAGGGAGAGGTGCCCTAAAATGTTTATGTAAGGCCAATATAGTTTATATAGTTTAACATTCCTCACAGTCGAATATATTATCCACTGAAAGAATTAAGAAAGAGGGACTTTAATATCTTTAATAAAAACAATAAAAATAGTATATCCAAAGTCTTGGTCATCTAGGAAGTCTGAGTTGAGAGGAAACTGGCAGGGATGCCTACTCTAAAAAAAAATCTTTCTCATCACCTATCACAGTGTCTGAAATTCCACCTTTGTAATTGCTGTGTTGAATCATGAAATCTTTTAGGTATTAAAAAATCTCCCATCATACTTGTTACTCCATAAGGGGTCATGTCTTATCACTAGCACTGTTTCTGGCACATAAACAGTGTTCAAGAAAATGTCTGCTGAATAAATATTGAATAAAAAACATTGCAGAGGCCATTGGGAAGGATGATACTTGAAGCTCATGTTCAACTAACACTTGTCTGATAAATTGAAGAGAGTAATCAACCTATAATTTCTTAACCAAGAAGTGTGAGCACTTTAAGCTAGATCACCCAGGCTCTTGGTATCTCTATTTTTCCAATTCTGGTTACACTTGATTATGTTTTTGGAGGTAGGGTGTCTGGACTTGAGAGATCAGCAAAAAGGAGACAGCCATTTAAAGAGAATTGTTCTCCAAATTAATATCATTTAATTCTTTAATTATGATTGTAACAGTTATCATTTTTATAATGCTTATGATATATCAAACTACGACTAAAAGCGTGCTTACATTTTTGTAAATGCATATATAAGCTTGTTATAACTTTATTGTGGTATGATGTTATCTATTATTCGAAGGTGTGAATCCCTAGTGACATGTAATTTCCACTTATATGTTAACTATCTTTGTGAAGTATAGAATATTCCAGAATCCTTTCTTAAGCTATGTTTCAGTATTCTCTTCTTTGTATTCTTTCTCACTCTTTCTTTTAACCATCATCTTTCCTTCCTTGTGTTTCATTCCCTTTTATGTGCTAACCTTAATGTTCTAAAAAGAGGGCAAGAGAGTGGATGGAGGTTGTGTGATACAGATGGAGGAAGAAAAGAGGGAAGAGACAAGTTTGGGGCCGATATAAACGTACAATCTAATTCTTTCATAACATATGCAGGTTTGCAAGATTTTTTAGGTGAAAGTATAACGCAAGGGTGAAGTTGTAATGTGTGTACTGCAGAGAAGAGGGGTGAAATTTCTTAATGTGAAAAACAAAAAACAAAAATTACATCAAAACACAAAATAACTGTTCATGTTCCCAATTATCATCGTCTTTTTTGCTATTAAAAAAAAAATCCTAGCTTCTCTTTCCTCTGTGATGTATGCAGATGTCTGACTTGCATGGAAATAAGGATGGGAGAGAGGAGGAGGATGTTTAATGCAAAATAAAATCCATTTTGTAAACATGTTCTTCATTCCATATTGGCATTCCTTTAGGTATTTATGTAAGATTTCTCCTTGTGTGTTTTATACAGGCATACGAGTACAAGATATATGAACACACCTAATGTGTACTACCCCTCATTTCCTTTTTTCCGGGAGGAACTGTGTAGACCAGTAGACAGTGATAAGAAAATTCCTTAAAGACAAAGTGAGGATTCCACAGAGTACATTTTTATTAAAGGATGCAGAAAATTGTGTGTATGGTTACATGTCAACATTTTCAAAAGCATACTCTAAGACAATGAAAAATGTTTGAGATAAACATTTTAAAAGTTTTTTTTTAAATCACAAACGGCATATATACTTCCTAAGAACATATGGAACATAAAAAATAAAAGACAAAATTTCTATCGTACGGCCCCTTTTAATATTTTGGCATATCCCTCCCCTCCAGTCGCGTTATTTTTTTCATCAAAAAAAGAAAAAGTTTCCGCCATAACAACCCCCACCCCCTCCCAAGGAAGGTACTTTATGTAAAAAAGGTCAATTAATAGATTTCATTTCAGAAATCCGCTAAAGGATAGAAGAGCCATACTGGCCCCTGGCACAAACTTAATCATACTAATTGACCTCTTTGTCAGCCCTGTGTGTAGTGTGGGAAAGGATTCCTTTGATGGGGATGAGAGCCTCCCTTGTTGAACGATGGTTTTCAGATCAATTATTAAATATGTACATGTCTGGAGTTCAATATGTCTTCCAGTGCTGCTTGTGGCAGCTTCATTCGTTGACATGGGCTGCAATGGCTGCTAAACCCTGCCATGTCAAAAGCAAGGAGTGGGGGAGACGCCATTTGCAAAGCCGGAAATGATTAAAATCTCAGGGTTGAGACCATTCCCAGTCAAGCAAGGGTTTGCCAAGAGCACAGTTCCTGCTTCTGGTGTCTTCTCTGAAGAGCATAGAGTGGAGGTGTGTCTCTCATTCCATTGAAAGTAGGCTCTCTCCAGCTGCTGGTGAGCCAAGGGGGGGAGCGAGCCACTGCCGTGGCAGGCACCCGTGAAGCGCGCTAAACGAGAGGTCAGCAGCGAGCCCAGCTCCGTGGCCTAGACTCACCAGGGTGGGGGGAGGACCCTGCCGGCCTCCGTCCTCTTCCGCTCGCCTCAGGTGCGGCACGGATCCCTCCGCCTCAGCGAGCGCTCCCGGTAGCACTGCGATCGGCTTTTCGGCAATACCCGGATGGAAGCATAATGGCCGCCATCAGGGACTCGCAAGCAATGGGGACCACGACAGGTATTCCCCGTGAGCGGGGCCGCCCAGACCTGTTAGGATGCCGGGACTTCTAGAGAGCCAGCCACGGGGCAAAGGGCGAGTTTGTGGGGGCTGCAGGACCCCCCAAACCCTCTCAGGGTTCCGCCTCTCGTGATAGGAAGCGTCTGTTAAATAGTCCCGGCCATTCAGCGCTTCCGCCTAACTTGTCGCAAAGTTTTTCTAGAGAAGTCGGTCCTTTTTCTAGGCGCTCTTAGGCTGCTAGAGCTAACCTTCAGTCCTCTAGCCTGGGCTTGCTTTACGTCGGGGATTTTTGAACTCCGCACTCTCCCACAGTCCAGGAACTGGAGCGGGAACGCGGAACAGTGTGCCTCCGCGAGCCCGAGGGGCAGCCGAGCCCCGGAGGAAGGGGCGGATCGGGCGCGGTGTTTGGGACGGAGCGGGGCGCGCGGCGCTCGAAGCACCCACTCGGCGCGTTCCGGGGCTGGTGGAGACTGCTTGGGCACCCCTCAGACCGCACCCCTCGAGCTGTAGGTTCGCAGGGCCACGGCAGCCCGACTCGACGGCGTCCCCATTGTGGGTTCAGTCTGTGGTCTTTGGAGGTCTTGTTTTTGTTGTTGCAGATATGCTCAAGTCTCTGGCGCGCGCTCCCTCCTCCAGAGTTGGCCAAGGGCGCTCTTCCGTGCAGACCCCAACCACACCCAGTGGCAGATGGATTTCTTTGTAACTGGCTTTCTTACTTGTAGGGTCCATTTTGAGTCTGTTCTTAACATGATGTCCTTATTGTCAAGTAGTAGACAGTCTCTTCCTAGATGGCTATGGTAATTGAAAATATATAGGATGAATGTATGTAAGGTAAAATGTTATAGCTCTTAAGTAGACCAATGAAACAGATACGGTAGCTTTAACTTTCTGAATGCAAAAGTCCAGGTTCAGTTTTCTTTTTAGGTTTAAATTTGGGGGCGTTTAGTGTTTGTGAACTATTTTAGCGAAAACATTCGTTGGGTATGTTAGGATATCAAAACTTAAAAAAACACTAGAAAAGTAAAATAAGTCAGTGTTTAAAGAATACATAATAGTGTTGAACTCTGCGTGGTTGTCATGATGATGAAACATGCCACCAAACTGTACATCAGGGTGGGAATTTCATTAACTTTGAACGTCTATGTGTTAGGCCTAGTTTACTGAAATGGTTGAATTGTTTTTCATGCAGGAAGGGATCTGATTTGAGTCTACTGTAAAGTTATTGTACTCAAGTTGAACAGATAGAAACCACTTAAATGGATTCTGTGAAATACCCTAACATTTTTCAGAGTTTAACTGCAAATCAATAGAAATGGGTTCATTCATTATCTTTCAGCAAAACTGAATTTTCCTGAAATTCATTAAGACATTGCATTGTATTAACTTTTTTCAGGGTGTTAGCATTTCATGAGGACGGTAAGCATAGTAGACCATGTTGGTTTTTGTTAAAATTCTCAAGTAAGATGAATCCTAGATCTAGAAAATTAACAAAAGGGTGGGGATGGAGAATAATGTAGGTATCTAACACCTGTTCTGCACATCCAAATTTTTCCTTATTGTTGCCACGAAAAGTAAGTATAAGTATCAATTCAAAACATTTTATGTCTGTTTTTTGGGAAGGATAAAAGGACAGCAACCACAGTGAATATCTACTCTGCACATTGATAATGTCTGAGCTTTTAAATGCTTGCGATTTTTAGCATCACACTTCAGATCTTCTCCTATCCTGTCTGGTAATAGTATAGTCTATTGTGATCCCACAGTTTTTATATCTTGAAACATTCCAGAGGGGATATATTTTAGCATAAGTCTACAGTTTGACTTTAAAATATACTTTAAACATGCTCTTTTAATATACTTTTATTGTTTACTTTCCTGTTTATTTTTGTTAAAGCATTGTGTGCTGTAGATCACCTAATATAGCTTTTTTTTTTTTTTTTTTTTTTTTTTAAAGATAAAAGACTTGGACCTTGCCCAGTTTCCTTCAGTTACTCTACTAAAAGTTTTTTGGCAAAGCACTATAAGCAAAAGAAAAGAGTTAAAATACAGTTGAAAGTATTCTTAATTATCTTATATCAGGTGTGTAGGCTATGAGTATTCGGTTCTATATGGGGTATTGGCTTCACATGGTGAGCAATTTTCATGGAACCGTAGATATCAGAAGTGAATATTAAGAGGTAGCATTATCATGGTAGGCTATCTAGGTTGGAATCAGATCCAGATTCTAGTTCTAGCTTTGTGAATTTAGACAAGACTCATTTTCCTTATCATGTAATAAATGAAGATATTGAATTAGATTGATTCTAAGCTCCCTTCTAAGCTTTGAGTTTTGTGACTTTTGTAAATTTATGACATGTTATCACTGGGTGTCAATGATAGGTTATTTGTCTTAAGTGCAGAGATTTTTTTCTTCTAAACTTATACACATACATTGACTATGAAGCATAGCTGAATCAAAAGTTTAAAAACATTTTACTGACAGTTTTTGCAGTCAAAGTTTTAAAATTTTGGTCTTCATTTCCAGATATCATCTCTTCTTTTGATCACTGCTCCTGATTGTGGCTTTGTCCAAGCATTAAATTGTGTGCCTTTTGTTCCTTGAAGAAAGAGGTATGGTGAAGATTGAAGTACTACAGTACATAGTCTATTAAGTAGTAAGTTAATATGTTTTAATATTGAGCAAAATGGAATAGTTACCTATATATGAATTTCCCTAAGTTATAGTTTTACTTTTGGCCTAAATAAAATACACGTGGGTTTTCATTTTAATGGAAGCAAAAAAAGTAGTTTTTTGTTTCATAGTTTATGTTTCAACATTTCATTAGAAATCTAAAGATGATTTTAACTATATCATCCTTCTAAGTATAAAGATGACATTAAGGGCTCTTGGGTAATGGATGATGGAGACAAATATGGTAGGAAGATGTTTTGAAGCTGTATAAATGGCCAGAAGAGTGTTTCTGTTTTGCTCTAGTAAGTGCAAAGTAATGCACCTAAATAAAAATTATCTAATGTGTATTTGTATTATGATTAATGATATCTGCATTGTGAGTCAGAAAAGGGACTTAGGAATCACTATAGAAGTTATGACTGGTTTCCTGGAAACAGTCTTCTGAATATCCTGGTTTGGACAAAAAGAAGGAAAAATACCTGCCAACAAATCCATGGTGTTATATAATAAGGAAAGCTTTGCACTCAGTGGAAAATACTTTACCCTTGTACAAAAACATGGCTTATTTATCCTTCAAACACAAGTGCCTCTTGCTGTTTGTGTTGGATAGGTTTTAGGATATCACAGTATCATATAATTCCCCTCACCAAATGTATACCCATAAGTATAACCCTAAGTTAGGAATAAGATTGTGCATGTAACTACTAAAATAATTTAAGTAGACTATACCAACTTAAATTATTACTTTAGTAATCATAACCATGTTCTGTGAACTTTACTAGCAGATGGATTTTTTTTGCAGGCCATTTTTCACAAAGGTACAAATTATTTTATTAAAAGTTAAGGTAATATAACAACTACAGTAAGTAGAGAGCAACAAAGCTAAGTTGAGATACCAGGTTATCATTTATGTTCATTTACCTATATCATTTCTTTGTATATAACATTTGTTTGATCTCTTACCATGAGTTTCACATGAGTACTGTGTTGCTCCTGAATAGAGAAAGTAAATGCTGAGTGCTAAGAGTTTTCTTTGTTAAGTTTGAGCCAAACTACTCAAAAAATGTAACATGGTGAACAATGAAAGCTTCACATGTAATGAAGTAAATAAGAGACTGCTGTATGGTGACAGATCAAAATGATTTGGATTATCTGAGCTTAAAAATTATAAGCAAAATCTGACTAAAATTTTAAAATCATGATTGGTATGACTTCATGAAACCAGTGTCAGAATATTGGAATGCAGGTGCATGACTTGAAGCTTAGGAAAATTAAGTGGGTTTCATGTGGGTCTCATTTCAAGAAGTGGTAATAGCTGAAAACAAATATTGGCTTTATAGGAAGTCAAATAATTTCAAAATATGGTAAAGTCATCACCAATTCCTAATTAAAATTGAGTTGTTGGAGGTTGTGGCTGGTAGAAGATGTATATATATGTGTGTATGCATATTGTTTTCGTCAACCCAGTATCTCTTTGTTTGGGGAACCATCCCTCCCCTGTTATGAGTGGTTGGTGTCTTGCCTTATCAGTCAGTGTTATAACCCAAGCCCAGTCATCCCTGTTGGAACAGTGATTGCCCATTACTCAAGCAGAGCCAATCAGAATCCTTTGAAATTGATATATGAATGCTGGGAGAAAGATGCTCCCTTTTCTCTAATGTTGTTAATCTGGGAGGATGCTAGTGACATTCTTTCCTGCGTATATGAGAACTGCATCTGTAGTAGGTGAAAGTGAAGCCATATAGATGGGAGATAGATGGAGATAGAGTACCACTTTTAGTCCCAGGAACCATGGTATGAGGTATCTATGGGTTTTTTTTTATTCTGTCTGCTACCCTGGTGTCCTTTCCAGTCCCTTGGCCCAAAATTCTGCATGTAAGTTAGTTTGAATTGGATTGTAGCAGAAAACCTCCTGATGAATATATGGCCTTTATGAATTTAAGATCTATAGCTTCAAGTTGATCATTCACGTCCATACATAATTTGCCCTTTCCCTCTGCCTTATAAAAGATACCCTTTATTCATTCATGCATGCATGCATTCATTCATTATACATGTATTTAGTCCTTCATTCAATCTACAAATATTTATCGGATACATAGTAGTATGTACAACTATGTGCATCTGCCTGGGTAGTCAAGGATTGTACATACTTGGCTGAGTGGAGGTGGACTTTTTCTAATACAGCACATTTTTATATACTTAGGTTACACAGATCAACAAGCGTGTGTTGAGAATAATCTGTGCTGTACTTAGCTTTTTAGTAATATATAAGAATGAGAGGAGCTCTTTGCTTTTAAAGTGCTTATAGTTTAGTTAAGTAATCCAGATTAATATACATGAAACATAATACAAATGGCTAAAAAGGTTAAATGAATGCACAGTCATATGGGTTGTAAGTCTGAGTTCTGATAGGGAGGAAATTAGGGCTGGCCCAGTCTAGAAAGGTTTCTTGAAAAGAGGTATAACTTCAAATGGATTTTGACTTATGAATTGGGTTTTGATAGGCATAAAGAATAATTGACGAATGGATGGAGTTGAAAATGATTAAGTGCTCATCCAAGACTGGGAGGAGACTGGTTTGACAGTAACAGTTTGTATTTTGGGGGAATGAGAGGTAATGGGAAATAAGGTTGGCTGTTTTAGGTAAATCTATGTGTGAGGTATTTGGAAAGCCAGGCAGAAATTTTACTTCTTTCTACTAAGGTGGAGCTTTCTTTGAGTAAAATGTTTGTATTTCTTTCAGTGTGATACCATTTTTGTGATGCTAAGATATAAAATAAGTGTATTCAAGTGGTGTATATTTATTTGTCATGGTAAAGATCTTGTTGCTAATAACCATCTGCCTTGAAAATTAAAAAAAAAAAAGTAATTAACCTGCGATGCTGTTCTATCTTTTATATGTAGTTAATTTCTTCTTACCTCCTTCTTTTTGAGAGATCCCTTAGTACAGTGGCGAAACCATACCTCCTCTGTAGAGATAAAGCCAGTTCAAAACTAATATAGCAATAGTTATAAAAACATTTGAAAAGAGATAAGGAGTGAAATTAAAGTAATGTTTGATTACTCATAGAATATTTGTTTTGAGCTCCAGATATTAGGAATGATGTATAGGTTAATGTGTCATTCTCACTAAATGCTGTTGTTTCCTAGGTCTTTGTTTATCTTCTTTCTTCTTTGTTTATCTTCTTCTTTCTTTCTTCTTTCTTCTTTGTTTCTTCTTTTCTATCTCGTCCTCAGCTCAAAGAGTTAAGAGAGTATTCCAATATACCAGGGTTGGCAAACTTTTGCTATAAATGGCCAGGTAGTATATATTTTAGACTCTGTGGACATATGGTTTCTATTGTACCTATCAGCTGCTGTGTAACACCAAAGCAGCCATAAACAATATGGAAATGAATGAATGTGGCTGTGTTCCAATGAAACTTAATTTACAAAAATAGGCAGCAGGCCAGAATTGGCTGTTGGCTGTAGTTTGCCAACCCCTATCGTAGACTTAAATGAGGCATTTCTTTCCACAGCCTCTCACAATAACATCTACCCACCTGCTGATGTCTTTTCCTTCTCTCCAGTAACTACAGGTGAATTATCTTTGTTCTTTTCTAAGTTCAACTCTTCCACTTGTTCACTAGATTGCATCTCTTCTCACTTACTAAAGGACATTGCCTGCATTTCTTTTCTTTCTCTCTTCCATCACTAATTTTAACATTTTTACTGGATCATTTTTATGAGCATGCAATCATACTATAATTTCTCCTACCTTTAAAAAACAAACAATTCAAAAAACTCCAACTCCTCTATTTCTTGGTCCTTTGTAGTAAAATTCCTTGAAACAGTTGTCTGTATTACACCTCTACTTCTCTTCCCATTTTCTCTTAAATTCATGTTTGTGAGCCACTGAAACCATTCTAATCAGTGTCACAGGACTCTTGACATTAAGTCCAGGGGTCATTTCTCAGTCTTCATCTTATCTGACAGAGTTGATCTTTATGATTCTGGAACCACTTTCTTCACTTTGCTTTGAGGGTACCACTCTCCTAATTTACCTTCATTCTCACTGCTCATTCCTTTCAGCCACACCAGCTCTTCTCTTCTTTATCCTCTAAATGTTAGGGTATCTTAAGGCTCAGGCCTTGGACTTCTCTCTTTTTTTACTTACCCCTTTCATTCAGTTCTATATACAAAAATACATACACATATATATACACAGACTAATAACTCCCCAAATTTTATCTTAACACCTAGACCTCTGTATTTTGTATTCGGTTACACATTCCACGTTTCCACTTGGATGTCAACTGGATATCTCCAATTCTACATGGCCAAAACTGAATTCTTGATATACTTTCCAAACCTACTACTCCCACACTATCTTTTCTTAGTAAAGAGCAACTCATTTCTTCCAGTTGGTGAGGTCAGAACTTTCAGAGTTATCCTTGATGTGTTTCTTTCTCATAGACCAAATTTAGTCTGTCAGCAAATCCTATAGGCTCTATCTTCAAAATATATTCAAAGTCTGACCATGCATTATCGTCTCTACCAAGCCACCATCTCTTACCTGGGTAATTGTCGTATGATGATCTCCAAAGTGGTCTCCTTGCTTCCTTTTTTTTTTTTTTTTTTTTTTTTTTTGCGGTACACGGGCCTCTCACTGTTGTGGCCTCTCCCGTTGCGGAGCACAGGCTCCAGACGCGCAGGCTCAGCGGCCATGGCTCACGGGCCCAGCCGCTCCCACGAACCCGTATCCCCTGCATCGGCAGGCGGACTCTCAACCACTGCGCCACCAGGGAAGCCCCCCCTTGCTTCCATTTTTACCTCCCTCTCAAATACTGTGTTCTTAATATAGCAGCCAAAGTGATCTTTTCAAAAAATGATGCAGCTCATGTTACTTCGCTACCCGAAATGCTCCAGCAGCTCTCCTCATTACTTCTTTGATCTCATCTCCTCCGGCTGCTTTCCCTCTGGTGCTTTCTGTTCCCATCATACTGACCAACTTCTTGCTGTTCCCCGGACATGTTAGGCACACTCCACACTCAGGGTGTTGGCGCTTACTCTTTCTTTTCTTGGAATGCTGCCTGTCTGCCTCAAATCCTTAAGATTTTAGTTCAAATCAGACCGTTTCAAGTGAGGTCTCCCTGACTTTGTATTTAAAATTAGAACTCTGGTTCTGCCTTTCCTTCTCTACGTTTTTCTCCACAGCATTTGTCACCTTTGACTATATTATATAATTTACTTATGTTGATATTATCTAAATAACCAGTAGAGTGTTAGCTCCATGAGGGGCGGGATTTTTGTCTGTTTCATTCACTGCTGTATTCCCAAGGTTTAGAACAAAGGCCGGCACATATTTGGTGCTAGCTACAAGGCCAGCACTGTGCCAGATGCTGGTGGTATAGCAAAGAACATGACAGGTATTGTCCATGTGTTTATGTGCTTCTATTCCAGTGGTAGAGACAGATAGAAAATAAATTGACAAATAAATATTGCCAGAGGGGAAAATGTTATAGAAAAAGAAATACGAGCGGCTAAAATAGAGAACATTTTTTTTTGTTTGCGGAGGGAATGGCTTATAGGTTGGGGAAAGCCTCTCTGAGATGGTGACATTTGAGCTGCCTAAAAGATAAGAAGGATCTAACCATTTGAGGAATGGGAGAGAGAATATTTCAAGCAGGGAGTAGCAGGTGCAAAGGCCTGAGATAAGAAAGATAGGAAGGGAGTATCGAGGAACTGAGAGTCTATATATGGTAGCTTGCTGGAGTATATTTACAGATGGGAAGAGTGGCATGAGATGAAGTTGAAGAGTGAAGTCCAGGACCAGATGTCACTGTTTCTTGCAGGCCTTGGTCAAGAGATTAAATTTTGCTTGCTAAGTGCTTTGGGAAGCCCCTGAGGAGTTTTAAGCAGAGAGTACTGTAATCTGTTTTATATTAAGAAGATCACTTTTACTCCTCTGTGGAGAATGGATTCAGAGAAGGGTTGGTGGGCAGGGGGGAAGCATAAATGCCAGTTAGGAAGACTATTATTTTAATCCAGGTTAGAGATAACAGTGGACTAAGATGATGCCAGTGGGGATGGAGAGACGAAAATAAAAGAATAAATGAATTAAGAATTTGTTAGGTCCCTGTGTGCCCAATCTTCTTGGTTTTTGTGAGGGATAAATGAGAACTACGAAATAGAACTTATTTTTAAGATGCTTATAAGTTATCTTGGGAGGTAAAACTTAAAAATGAAATGGTAAAAGTTTGTAATAAAGTGATACGCAATGACTATCCTTGAAATGAATATTCAGAGAAGGGGGAAGATTAGTGTGTTGCAGAAGGTTTCATGTCCCTATAGGAAGTAGAATTAGAAAAGAAGTTTGACCAGAATTGAATTAAGAGAAAGAGAAAGGGATGACAAGCCTGGTGAAAGGAAACAGTATGAACAAAGGTAAATATAGGTGTATATATTGGAGAGCAGAAAGCATCTTATATATTGGGCTCTGTGTGTGTGTGTGTGTGTGTGTGTGTGTGTGTGTGTGTGTGTGTGTGTGTATGTATGTACAGTGAGCAGTTATAGTTTCAGAGAGTAAAAAGAAATAAGATTCACCTGAGTCAGGAACTGCTTCTGTATTTTAATTTTTATTTTAAACTCCTTCATAATTGTATACCAGTGTCACAAATCTACCTGAATGGTATGTGGCTCACATGTACACTAGCATTTTGAATATTTCTATATCTGTACTTGATCACATTTGCATACTTAACTTTTTATTTCTCTTTTTTGTGGTAAGTTAGGTCATTAGGCCACAATGATTTGAAGGGAGCTGACTTTCAATATAAATGTCTACAATATTTATTCTTTCACTTGTTTAAAATAAGATAGGTGTCGGCTTCTGGGGTAAACTTTTTAACTTAAAACAGCTACAAAAAGAGTAAGCCCAAAATGTTCCAAGTCATGAAGAGATAATAGTTTATTTTGAGGACACTAAAATAGGTTCTGTTAGTTTCTACTAACACAACATTGTAAAACAACTATACCCCAATTAAAAAATAAAATAAAATAAAATAGGTTCTGCTTTGAAAATAAGAGTTTTAGTTTTTTGTGTATTCTAGGTTCCTTTTAGGCAGAACTTCATGTTTTTCAGCAAGCTCTTCCTGCTGCATGCTTCTTTGTTCTATCTCCAGTTGTATGTTTATATGATTGTTTTGCATTCAGTTATCTCTGCAGAGAAAAATTCAATAACTCAAGGAATGCAATAGTTATAAAAAAATAATGACTAATTAGTTTTCCTAACTGTGTATGGACAATTAATGTGACAAGTTAGGTTACAGAGGTACATGCTGAGTCACAAATAGGGCTAAACTAAACTCAGAGTTTTCTGAGTTCTTTGTTTAATGTTTGAGCAACTAGAATGTTGTGAGTTAGCACATAGATTCTTTTTATACCTTTTCACTAAAGCTGAACACTGTAGAATGTCTTTGCTTTTTAAAGCAAAACAAAACTCTGTTGTAGAAAGCAAACAATACTCTCCAGGAATGGCACTTTTTGATTCACTCTAAGTCTCTATCCTTGGCATTTTACTCTGGGAATCATCTTTTAAAAAATTTCTCTGTACCTACTGTGTGATTCCTAACATATGCTAACACTGCCAGTTCTCTGATTCCTCACTTTTTTGTTTGGATTGTCACTTAGTCCTCTTAGTTTTCTCACTTCTATTTTTACTCTTTCTCCAATATATCTTGCTGTCTAGTAGCATTCTAATAGTATTTCTAAAGTACTGCTTTTATAACTCTTTACTCATAAAGTAATATGAATGGCTCCTTGTTACCTTTCATTTCAAGTTCAAATTTGTCCTCTGTAGTCTTCTTACTTAACCTTCCCATTCTGTCTGTGATCTAGATCCTGCAGTTCTTTTAATATTTCTTTTTTTCTGGTCTAGATAACCTTTCCTCCTTTGTTACATGTTTAAGTCCTTTAACTCTTTAAAGGATCATCACAAAACCTACCTTTCTGTGAAATAAACACAGTCAACATTGATCTGTTAACTTAATGTCAGCGATGCAGACGTAGAGAACAGACGTGTGGACACAGAGGGAAGGGAAGGGTGGGATGAATTGGGAGATTAGGTTTGACATAAATACACTACTATGTGTAAAATAGATAGCTAGTGGGAACCTGTGGTATAGCACAGGCAGCTCACCTGGGTGCTCTGTGATGACCTAGCTGAGTGGGATCGGGGATGGGAGGGAGGTCCAAGAGTGAGGGGATATATGTATACAAATAGCTGATTCACTTCGTTGTACAGCAGAAATTAACACAACATTGTAAAGCAATTATACTCCAATTAAAAAAAACAAAAAGAAACTTTGGTTACACGTAATAAAACTAGCTTAAGCTAGTTTAAGCTAATGTCAGCTGAAAAGGGGGAATTATGTTAAGGATACAAAATTTCCTAGAATTCAAGGGCAGGAATATACAGGCAGGCTTCAGTAAAGGCTTGTGGTAGTGACATTGCCTTCTTGGTTTCAGTCAAGGTTCTTAGGAGATCTGATGAGTCTTTCCCTGTTGTTTTGGTTTGTTTGGTTTTTTGTTTTTGTTTTGTTTTATTTTGTTTTTGCTATGCCATGCTGTCGTTCCTTTAAAAAAAATTAACCTGTTATCAGTAGTTTGAAGGATATCTATAAATTTGTCTATGTACAAACATGTACTCATAGGATCTTTCCGTCTGCATTAAAACAAGGCTCTTTCCTGCTAATTTAAAAACATATTACATGCTACATGCCTTACCCTGCAACTTTCTTTTTTGAAAACTAAAAAAATTTCACAATAAATATCTTTCTAAGGCAATTCAATACATATACCTCTTTCTTTATATTGTTTTTATGTGGATATTCCATAATTTACTTAATCATTTTCCTATTCGTGGACATTTAAGTGCTACTGATACATATCTCTATGTTGTGCTTTTATTTCTGTAGGATAGGTTGTTAAAAGTAAGGTTTATGGGGGTATACTTAGAAAATGTGAAGGAAATTGCTTTTTTTCAAGGAAAACATAAATTGCCGAAAGTGACTCAAGCAGTAGAAAACCCGAAGATCCCAGAAACCATAGAAGAACTTGCAAAGATTGTAATGTCTAAAATTTAAGGAGGTACCAGGCCCATATGGTGTGTTGGCACAGTCTGTGTAATTTTAAAGAGCAGGCAAGTCTCTTGTTCAGTGAACTATTCCAGAGCAGATTAAATGATGGAAGGTACCCCAATTCATTTTACAAATTCTCCACAATACCAATACCAAAACTTAATGAGAACACTAGAAAAGGAAATAAAAATAAATACAATTTTGTCAGATCAAAACCAGTACTTTATTAAAGAATAATATGCTTAACTAATGCAAAAACAGTTCAACATTATATTTGCTATTTATTTCTTTGTATAGTGTATAGGAAAAAAAAGTCAAATTTAGATTGATGTTACAATTTTTCTTTCTTTTAACAATGTACCAAGATCAGGAATCGTATTATTAGTTGAATGCTACTTGTTTTCTGTATAAAATACATACAACTTTTTATTTGTTTAACAGCGGTGCATACATAACTGCTATTCTGGTGGTGCCAACTCTCTTTTTACTTACTTTTTGAATACCCTCATGGCTTTCAAATTAATTGTTAAATTAAAAAATTTCTCTTCATAGCATGAATTTATGAGGTATAGTGACATCTAATAGCATAGTTCTTCATTCTCTGAGTATTATGTTTGCCATTAGCTTTGTAGCTGTTACAGTGTAATTGGGTACCTGTGTGTTGATAAGGGGAGTACAGCGTTGAATAATACCTATTTTGTTTTAATTTCTTTTCCACCTTTAGTGTCAACATTCTTCAATTTTGTACTGGTGTCAAGTTTACTATTTTGAGTTTGTTCAGGAAAAGCTTAGTTGGTTTACCACAAAGTCAGTTGCTTTGTTTGAGAATTACAAAAGTTTCATGGATTCATGCCACTTTTTTTTGATAAAGCTTCATAATAGTGTGGTCTAGGGACAAAGAGATTGTCATTCTTGTTACATCCAAATGTAAGCTATTTGCTTGTGCTATGATAAGGAAGTATGCCAGTGTGGAGGTCATAGTAATCCAAGGATAACATTGTAAGAAACACTTACCTAAGGATAACCAGTAATCACCATAAACATTTTTTTGTGTGTATGTTCTTGACTTCTTACTGAGAGTTTGTAGGGGACCATATGTCTGTTTATCCATCTATTTTCTACCCATCTATTAATAGTTGAACAGATTAAATCCTAACATGTCTACTGTTTGATTTCTGTTTTTTTCACTTAATGTGTCTTGAATCTCTTCTTATTAATAAATGTGGGTTTACAATATTATTTTTAAAATTGAAGAATATTCCATTGAATAGAAATACCATGAATTATTTATTGGTGGGCTTTTAGTTATTTTTAATTTTGTGAATTTGTAAACAGTGCTTCTGTGAACATCTGATTATTGCCTTTAGGATAGATTTCTAGGAGTGAATTGGAAGTTATTGTACTTTCTCCCCCGGCATATATGTAGATATGTTTATATTTATGTTTATATTATTTTATAAAAATGATTATAATATTTATAATAAATATGTATATTTTACAAACTGTTTTTTATGAAAGTGCTGTCAGCTTACATTCCCATCATTAGTATGTTGTAGTGCCTTTATTTCTAGAAAATGAAATTTTATAGGAAATCCATGCACAATGTTTATTGAACGAAAAATAAAATGATTTTTAGCAAGGTAAAAAAAAAAAAGAAAATGAAATTTTAAAAAGAAGGCATGCAAAAGAAATCCAGATTTTTATTGTTGGATTCAGCAGACATAAACTTAACACTGTGAAAGTACTGTTACAGTTTCTAAATGCTTACTCAGTTTCTGTACAAATCTTGTCACGGACTGGTGACAAATGGTTCATGGATCATCAGCAGACCACATTTTTAGTAGTCCTGTTTTAGCCTAGGAGCCAACTGGGGCATGGGATGGGGTTTGTATCTCATATGTATATGGTCATTTAATCCTCTTCCTTTTGGTATGGTACCCACTTTCTCAGCTGTGTGGTATCCTGTATTTCAGAGATTCTGTTTTACTTTCTGCAGAGAATAACCTCCAGACTTCTGCTGTGGTTGGGGAATAGCAGTAACCTAGCTTGATGGAGTGGGGAAGAGAATCTTAGCATCTAACCAAAACTCAAGCAGCTTTCTCCAAAATTCTCTTTATTTTAGCTTCCTCCTCCTTTCTTCCCATTTCAGAGTGACTTGGTGCTGCCAGTTCCTAAGTATTTTGAAGATTCAGAGTATAAAATGGGTTAGTTCTTAGTTTGCCCCACTGTCTGCCTGGGATTGTTTTCTTGAGTCTGCAAGGTCATTTACTACTTATCTCCTTTCCAGCATCTAGAATTTTGCTGCTGTCACCTCTTCTGTTTCTCATCGTTAATTTTTCTGTAAGGGCTTCTTATATATTTGTCATTTTGCAGATGTTCCTCTTCTCCAGTCTTTTCTACTTTCTTAACTGTGTTTACAAAATATTTACATTTACTTCTCTTTTGTAGATGTTATTGTTGACAGATATTTCTCTTATATCACATTATTTTTTTTTAGTTCTTTTTTTCTGACTGAAATTTGATTTTTGCTGAAGTATTAAAAATTTTCCTAGAAACAGTGCATATGTAGTATATTCTCTGAATCTTTGCATATCTAAAATTGTGTTTTTCCCTCCCATATAAGAGTTTTCCTGGGTATAGAATTAATTCTTGGATTAATTATTTTCCCTCAGAACTCTATAAATGTTATTTCATTGTCTTCTAGTGTTTCGAATTGTGAGTAAGATGTCTGATGAATATTGATGTCTGATTAAAGTTGGTGCTGCGAATATCTTTAGGTAATTCCCACTCCACCCTTTTTTGGTAAAATTTCATTTTTATCTTTTAAACTCAAACATTTTACTAGGATAAGTTTAGATACTGAGTTTTATATTTTCCCACTAATAATCTTGCCTGGCATTTTGGGGAGCCTTTGATTTTGAAAATTCAAATTAAAAAAAAAATGCAACAACTCAATGTAATTTTTTTCTCCTGTCTTCAAAACCATTATTTCTCCCTCATCTACGTTGTTTTCTCTTTCATGGCAGTATGTTTTATTTTTGTTTTTTGTTTTTCTCAGTATACTAGCTCAGGTCTTAGTGAGATTGCCAATCACTACTTGATTTTTTTTTTTTTTTAAGCTTTCTCCGTTTTCCTCCAGTAACTTTCATTGTAGTTATTGGTTTTCACTTCTGGTTGAGAGAATGGGTGAGAGGTTTCTCTGAGTGTTCAGATTATTTTCCGTTTTTTGAGCAGCTGCATCCAGTGATGTTTCTGCCTGCTTATCTTTTTTGATGGCATTGGGAGTTGAGATGTCTTGTTGGAGAATAAACCAAGATTTTCTTAGTTGGTTAGATGAAGTGGGGAAAGTTAATGTAATTTTCTTTTGACAGCTTAGAGTTAGTAATTTACTTACATCGAGAAAGGGCAGCACTCTTAAACAGAACAAGATGGCCATGGATTTAGGAAGATGTATCTTTGTTCAGAAATGATGTCCTCTTTACGTCTCTCCTGACAGCTGGTGCTAGCAACCCCCAACTGTGTCTGGTCTCTGGACCCAGCTCAAAGCTCTGGACTCATTCTCTTCCCATACCTCATCCTGAGCCTTCTGTCACCCCAAAGGGCTTCACACAAGCTTCCTCTCAAGCCCTCACTTCTCACAAGGTATGTTTAGGAGAGGGAGTGGGTGGACTTGTTACACTTTTACTTAGGGCATAATAGATAGATACTCATTGAATATTGGTTGAATGAATGTCCCCTAGCGTGCTTCCTCTTTAAAAGTGCTGCTTGATCAGCATTTGTTTTCACTCTTCTCTCTCTGGACCTTTTCTTTCCAAACACCTTGTGGCATAGCTGTGGAATGTGTTTTAGTTTCTTGCCATTTTGTAGGATTTTTTTAAATTATATTTTTTGGTTTGTGTTTCAGTTCGGAGAGGGAGAAAATCAAATGGCTTGAGTTGCCATCTTGATGCAGCAAACTCTGGGTTACTTTAAAAGGCCAGTCGTACTTTAAACAAATAGTATTATTTTAAGGCTTGGTGAGATGTTCAAGTCTTATGAGATAATAATACATATATGTAAGGCAGTAATTTAAGTAGGAGATTTAAAATCAGTAATCCTTGTTGGTGGGGTGTAGAGATTGGTCTGTAGTGAAAAGAGCATTAGCTAATAGGTTGGAAGATTAAAATTATAATAAAATTCCTTTCCTTTTTTTTTTTTTTTAATGGAACACATTTTCCCCCCCATAGGTGGCAACCGTAGTATAATTTGCTACCAGATGTCATCTTTGATTGCTTCCACATAAAACAGGTTGAAAAAAATAAAACACATTCTCCAAACTTAAAATTTGAGGGCAAATAAACCCCAAAATACCTAAAATACACAAACTCTCTTAAAGCTATATTATACATGCCATACATTAAATATAAAAAATAATGACATTCAACATCAGTTAATTAGCAGTTATCAGACTTAAGTAAAAACTAAGTGAATTTCTTAATGAGGTGGTCCCTTTTTTCAGCATTGTTTTGTATGGGAGGAAAGGGCATGTACTCTAATGGGTGAACTCTGTGGCATCTGTTTTGGCTGCCATGCATCCTACTTAATTATTTTCTGTTTTTTGTGTATTAGAGGCTTAAGATTGCTGGATGATCAACTCTGAATAAGCAGTATATTAACTTATTTGTCCTGCCTCTTCCTTTAGATTGCAAGCTGCAGTTAAGGGTAGGGACCATGTTTTTGCATCTCTCCATAGCACTCATCAAAATGCAACACATTTTTTTTTTTTTTTTTTTTTTTTTTTTTTTGTGGTATGCGGGCCTCCCTCTGTTGTGGCCTCTCCCGTTGCGGAGCACAGGCTCTGGACGCGCAGGCTCAGCGGCCATGGCTCACGGGCCCAGCCGCTCCGCGGCATGTGGGATCCTCCCAGACCGGGGCGCGAACCCGGTTCCCCTGCATCGGCAGGCGGACGCGCAACCACTGCGCCACCAGGGAAGCCCACAACACATTTATAGTAGGTATTTTTTTAATAAGTATTAGTTGATGGAGTTATTTAAATCACACTGGTTGTCAAACTTTGGGATATGTGTTTTCTTCTAAGAAAAATTTTAAATTATATAGGTATTTTGAAGTGAAGTTGATGATATTTAGAAATATTATCAAAATATGTAATATTTTAGCATTACACATTTTTGGAAACATAATATTACTATAAGAAGCAATTTGCTTTTTGTAATGAAACCTGTGATACAGACTCCTCTTGATTATATATAGAAATAGAAAAGCTTGGGTGGTATGGATAATCTGGAGTGACCACAATATGGTATCCAAATGTGGAAGAATCATTACTCAATGTGCTTTAAAAGTTTCACATATTTGAGCCCCACCCTCAGATTCTGGTATGGTGAAAACTCCATAAAGGACCATGATGCTTGTCACTGTTGAGAATGTGATACTCTGTAGAGAATCTTCTCAGTTGGTGTGAAGTATCCACCAGGTATCATTGAACTTTTTCTAGCCATTTATTATTCTTCTTACTTTTGGAGAAAAAGTCTTTACATTCAGCTTTAAATAATATAGTAAAAAATTTAATATTTTTTTTACTGTATTAGGCATGGTATGTAAAAAAATGTTTTTTCAGTAAACTCATACCCTTCTAATGAATTCATTTTCAAGTTAGCATATATATATTTGAGAAATATTGAAGGTGTTTTTTAGACCCAACCAAAAGTTTTCAGTTTGAGAAATATTCAGAGGGCCTCTTAGTAGTAATGTAAAGTAATTTAACTTTTAATTATATTCCCTCAGAAAGGATTTTTAAAACAGTGAAGTTCCTAGTTACTTAGATTAATTGAAATTTAGAGGTGAGACCTTTGGATAGACATGGATGAAGCTTAATGTGATTTACACTTTATTTTTTTAGCTTACCTAATTATATCTATTAGTCATATACATATTTAAGACCATGAAAGTAAGAAAATGTAGTACTGCTTGATATATTTACTATTGAACCTTCAGTAGTCAGATTCCATTCTCAGCAATATATTGTCACATCCCTTTTTTTTTTTTTTTTTTGGCCATGCTGTGTGGCATGTAGGATCCTAGTTCCCCAACTAGGGATCAGACCCGCACCCCCTGCACTGGAAGTACGAAGTCTTAACCACTGGACAGCCAGGGAAGTCCCTGTCACATCTTTTTAACTATACTGTTTTCTGTTCCTCTGCACCTTGAGTCATAATGTCTCATACATGGTAATCACATACAGCAATGGTGGTAGCTACAGTTTATATAGTACTTTACAGGATTCTGTTACTTATGTGTCCTCATTTAGTCTTTACAACAACCCTGTGAAAGAGGTAGGGGAAATACTAATTTTTTTTTTTTTTTTTCATTTTATAGATGAAGAAACTAAAACACAGAGATTGAGACTTGTCTAGAGTAACACAAACCAGTAAGTGTTTGAATTAATGGAGGCAGCTACTAATGGGTACATTCTAATCTGCCAAGGGCTTGCCTTGCTGCCACCTGACTTAGTTCTAGGGACAAAAAAAGCCAAAATGGTAGGGAATCAGAAGTAGTAGCTAGACTTAGGAGTACCCCAGGGAAATGTGTTACTCCTTTTAATTTCTTCTTTTTTTACCAGTTATTAATGATAACTTGAGACAGCAGGCAATGTCTTTTTGTTATTGTTGTTTAGGTGAATGAAACTTTTATTTTAAACATAAATTATCCCTGAGGCACTAGGGAAGTAGAAAATCTGCAGAGAAGTCTGTTGAAATTCTCACAAGGTAATAACTATAGGGTCAACTAAGTAATTGAGAAAGTTAATGGTATATGTGTATAATTGGAACCATGTGTGTCAGTGGAACTTAAGTTTATAGGGCTCTTTTGTTGAGATTTTTAAAATCCTGTTTAAAAACTATAGTATCAACTTTCTATAAAATCTTAGAGCTTAAAGGTGCTTATCCAATTGTGGTTTTCTTTAGATGAGGAAACTGAGGTGCAGAGAAGTCAAACCTTGCCCAGTGTTAACAGAGCAGAGCTGGAAGTAAAGCTTGTATTTCCTGAGATCCAGATTAGTGTCATTTCTACTTCAGACTGTTACTTCTTGGTAAGCTGTTCTTAAAATACTTAATAGGTCTTTTATGTCTTTTATTTGTTTGATCAACATTCTTGCTTTGTGTCAAAATGAACTTAAAATATGAATTTTACTGATACTTCTGTGATGAAAATTTCAGTTCTTTGTTTGATTTTAGGTGAGTTAATGTGGGAAAAATCCTGGTATTTTGAAGATGTCTCGGCACAGTATTGTTTCCTGTTCAAATTACAAGTAACTTCAAGAGTTTGCAGGAAAAAAAGAAATTGGGATTTTTTTGGTTAAATCATGCCATCTGAACAGAAACATTTATTTTTTGATGAAAAACAGAATACTTTAAAAAGAGATTATGATGTGAAAAATGAGATAGTTGATACTATCAGATCAGTACTTAAACCAAAAATTTCAGAAAGTAGTTTTCATTATGAACTAAAAAATGTGAAAATTGTTTTGCCGAAGATAAATATTCCAAATGAGGTCCTATTGAAACATGAAGTTGACAAATACAGAAAATTATTTCAGCATAAACCACAGACTGCAAGAAAATCTATCGGTATAAAGACTGTAAGCTGTGTAGAGGAGTGTATGTTACTCCATAAGTCTGAGAGAGTTGAAGAAGAAGGTATAAAAATGTCTGCAAAAATACTCAACTTCAACTGTTTGAAGTGCCGAGATAGTACTCGGTATAGCCCAAATGATTTGCAGAAACACTTCCAAATGTGGCACCGTGGTGAATTACCTTCATATCCTTGTGAAATGTGCAGTTTTTCAGCAAATGACTTCCAGGTATTCAAACAACACAGACGAACCCATAGAATTACTTTAGTAAAATGTGACATTTGTAACAATGAGAATTTATATACTTTATTAGACTTGACAAAGCATTTTTCATCCACACATTGTGTAAATGGTAATTTTCAATGTGAAAAGTGTGAATTCTCCACCCAGGATGTTGGCACATTTGTTCAGCACATACATAGACATAACGAAATCCTTTATAGATGTGGTAAATGCCATTATATATGTTTAACCAAAGGAGAGCTTCAGAAGCACCTTCATATTCATTCTGGTACGTTTCCCTTCACTTGTCAATATTGTAGCTATGGTGCTACCAGGAGAGAGCACCTTGTAAGACATGTTATAACTTTGCACAAAGAACATTTATATGCGAAAGAAAAACTGGAAAAAGACAAATATGAAAAAAGGATGGCAAAGACTTCAGCAGGACTTAAACTAATATTGAAAAGATATAAAATAGGTGCATCAAGGAAGACATTCTGGAAACGTAAGAAAATCAACAATGGAGGTGACAGAAGTATAGAAAAAAACACTCAAGTGCTTAAAAAAGTGAACAAAACACAGGCTAAATCTGAAGACCAGAGCCATCTTGTTCAGGAACATTTAAATGAAGAAAAGGATGAAAGACTGTACTATGAGAATAATGATAAACCTGCTGAGTCAGAGTCAGAAAAGCCAACTCTTCCGTCCACTGGGCAATGTAATGGAGCTGAAGAGGGATCAAATTCTACTTCAGGTTTCTTGAAGACTGCTGTACAAGGACCTACAGTGTTAATGGTAAAAAATAACAGAATAACAATTCCTGCTAACTACAGTGCTAAGTTTATGGGCTTCAAGATGGTGGATGGAAAACAACATATTGTAATAAAACTGTTGCCTACCAATAAACAGAATTTATATTCACCAGGCTTACAGTCAGGTGCTGTAAGGGACAGTACTGCAATTTTGCAGCCCCAGACTTTGGACACTACTGCATTTTTAACAGGAGTAACAACTGAGTTAAATGACACAGTTTACATGAAAGCAGCTACTCCATTTTCATCTTCATCTCCTATACTTTCAGGGAAGGTAACTTCCGAAAAAGAAATGGCTTTGCTATCTCAAACAAGTAATATGCTTCCAACAATGGATGATGAAAAAAGTGTTTCTCCTTTGCCAATAACATCAGAATTGATTACAGCATCGGTGAATTTGACCACAAAAGTAGAAACAAGAGAGAATGTTGACTTATGGGGAAGTCATATTACTCAGTGTCACCCTGAGGTATCAGGTACTGCCATTAAAAGTCCAGATAAAGTCACCTGTACTACCAAACCAAATTCATACAACAGTGGAGATATGCATAACTATTGCATTAATTATGTCAACTCTGAGTTATCTGTTGAATCTTCCAACCAAGGGTCATTACCTTTTCATAATTACTCAAAAGTGAATAATTCTAATAAACGTCGTAGGTTTTCAGGGACAACAATGTACGAAAACCCTCAGAGAGAATCTTCATCAAGCAAGACAGTAGTTCAACAACCAATAAGTGAGTCAGTTTTATCACTAGTGAGGAAGGAGAGCTCAAACCCAGATAGCCTGTTAGCATCTATTAGTCATTTAAATACTAAAGATGGAACTTTAAAAACACAAGCTGAAATTGAAGAACAGTGTGTTTTAGAAAAAGGACAAAACATTGATGGACAGAACCTATACACTAATGAAAATCAGAATTTAGAGAGCATGACTGAAAAGCCTAAATGGGATGACGTTTCTAGTGTTGAGTCACCTATGATGCCTAGAATTACATCTGTTTTCTCTCTCCAGAGCCAACAGGCGTCAGAACTTTTGCCACCTGAAATAAATCAGTTACTTCAAGATGTATTAAAAGCAAAACCTGATGTAAAACAAGACTCTAGTAACACTCCAGATAAAGAACTGCCGCTTCATTGTGACCAGTCATTTCAGAAACGTGAGGGAGAAGACAAAATAGTTGAATCTTCAAAAGACTTGAAAGTACAAGGCTTCTTTCCGATTTCATCTGGTAATATGGGGATTAATGTGGCTACAAATGATCTGAATTTAAAATGTAGTGGAAAAGAAAAACAAATGTTGTCAATGTCACAAGATGTGAGAGATTCAGAGAGGACCCCTAGAATTTCTGGTTTTGGCACATTACTTAAGACTCAGTCAGATGCGATAATTACACAGCAGCTTGTAAAAGACAAACTACGAGCCACTACGCAAAATTTAGGTTCCTTATATGTGCAGAGTCCGGTTGTAAATTCAGAACCAAAAAAGGCTATCTTTGTTCAGACTCCAAAAGGCTTTTTTGTACCATTGCACATTGCTAACAAGCCTGGATTACATGTTTCAGGAAGACCACTTCCATTGGTTAATACACAAGGTGTCCCTGCCTCTCTCCTTTTAAACAAGAAACCTGGGATGATTTTAACATTTAATAATGGGAAACTTGAAGGTGTTTCTGCTGTCAAAACTGAGAATGCTCAGGCTTGTGGAACTACAAGTAAGGAGCCTTGCAGAACACCTTTTTTAAAAGTAGAACCAAACAGTAATTGTCTAACCCCTGCACTTTGTTCCAGCATTGGCAGCTGTTTGAGCATGAAAAGTAGCCCAGAAAATACTTTGTCATTAAAAGGCCCTTACATTATTAAAACGCCAGCAAGTTCTTCAGTGAAAGGTGTTCCTGCTCCTAATATAATATCTGAGCATCAGGGCACTAAGTTGAATATCTCGGATTCAGTAAAACAGCAGAACAAGATTTTTCCAAAACCACCTCTTTACACCCTTTTGCCTGATGGCAAACAAGCTGTTTTTTTAAAGTGTGTGATGCCAAATAAGACTGAGCTGCTTAAGTCTAAATTAGTCCAGAATAGTACTTATTATAAAAATATACAGCCAAAGAAACCTGAAGGAACACCACAAAAAATATTGCTGAAAATTTTTAACCCTGTTTTAAATGTGACTGCTGCTAATAATCTGTCAGTAAACAACTCTGCATCCTCATTGCAGAAAGACAATGTACCATCTAATCAGACTATAGGAGGAGAGCAGAAAGAGCCAGAATCTTCTAGAGATGCCTTACCCTTATTACTAGATGATATGATGCCAGCAAATGAAATTGTGATAACTTCTACTGCAACATGCCCAGAATCTTCTGAGGAACCAATAGGTATCACTGACCATTCAGAGGCCAGGGTATTAAGGTGTAAAACAAATTGTACAATTGAGAGAAACTTCAATAAGAAAAAGACTTTGAAAAAGAAATGTTCAAGAATAAAAACTCATGAAAGAAGTAAAGATTCTGAAACTTCCTTTGTATCTAGAAACAGAAACTGTAAACGCAAGTGTAGGGATAGTTACCAAGAACCTCCAAGAAAAAAAGCATTACACAGAAAGTGTAAAGAAAAAGCAAAGCCTGAAGATGTCCATGAATCATTCGGATTCAGCAGACCTAGGCTTTCAAAAGATTCAGTCAGAACTTTGCGGCTTTTCCCCTTCAGTTCCAAACAGCTTGTGAAGTGTCCTAGGAGAAACCAACCAGTTGTAGTTTTGAATCATCCTGATGCAGATGCCCCAGAAGTAGTAAATGTAATGAAAACTATTGCTAAATTTAATGGACGTGTACTTAAGGTTTCATTGTCAAAAAGAACTATCAGTGCTTTACTGAAACCAATTTGTTATAACCCTTCTAAAACAACTTACCATGATTTTCCCAAGAGGCACAAAACATTTAAACCTGTTAGTTCTGTGAAAGAAAGATTTGTGCTAAAATTAACTCTCAAAAAGACAAGCAAAAACAATTACCAGATTGTGAAAACTACCTCTGAAAATGTTCTGAAGGCTAAATTTAGCTGTTGGTTTTGTGGTAGAATATTTGACAATCAGGATGCTTGGGCTGGTCATGGTCAGAGACATTTAATGGAAGCTACTCGTGATTGGAACATGTTAGAATAATTTAATTACCAAGGAAAAGAAAAGTAAAATTACCTTAGAAGAAAATAGTGGGTTGAATTACTAATGCAGACATTTTTTACTTCAATGTAGTACCTGAAGTTAAACATTTAAAAGTTGGCTATATTTCCATGGAAGAGCAAAAGTTTTAGTGTGATATTTGAAAATGCTATCAGTGCACATGTAAGTTTTGAGAGAAACTAATCAGCACAGATATACCTTGATTTAATTTTTTAAAATGTGTTCTCGGGAAGTTAGGGCTAAAGGAAATTTTGATAAAACAGTTTTCCCAGTTTAGTGACTCTTAGTAGAGAGTAACAGCTGACAGCCACATTCCCTCTCTTCTTCCACCAGCCTTATGATTCTGATAACTATAACTCCCCTGAAGAGGTTGAGAGCTCTTTCATTATGGAACTGAAGGAGTTTCTCATCATTTGTGAAGATACTCTAAGAGAACTTGGGTAAAGAACTTACTCTGCATCTGCAAAATGTAGTTCTTTTGCAGGTAGTTAAGCTCCTTTGAGGGTACATTTAACTCACTACAGTTACACCTCATATGATGGTTGATAAGAGTTTTTGGCAAGCAGGTCTTTTTTCCTTGTAAGCTGTGTTACATGTCATTGATTGGAACACCCTTCCAAGGTGATTTTCTTTTTCTAAATGGCTCTCAAGCGTTGCAGTAGATGGGCAATCTCAAGGGAAGAATTAAACTCTCTTTGTCTAGTTTGAAGTTCATTTAAAGAACTTGAACATTTTTCTGAATTTGGTTATATTCCCCAGTGATTCCCTTGCACAGAACTATGTTTATTTGATTTAAATTGTTTGTCCCCTCGTAAACCAAGTGGCCAATTTTTTTCTTGGTTGCCATCCCTTTAAAAAGAGTGAAACATAGAAGCACTTCCAAGGGAATGGCTTTTCTTGAAAATTAAAAATTATTCCTCAGAAACAATATTTTGAAGTAAGATTAGCAAAGCAAATCATACTTTTGGGTTTATTATTAGTGTCTGAACATGTCCACATTGGGACAAACCATTTTTGTTAGCAACTTTTCAGTATGACTGACAACCCAAAGCAGATTATTGATTGTTTGCAGTTGGAAATTGAAGAAGCATTAATAGTGGACTGAGTGACAGTGCATAAAACTTCAGGACAGATTCTGAAGGGATATGCCCAACAGGTAGAGTTTAAAAATGAATATTTTCATGACAACAGAATCATCAATTTAAACTTCCCACTTTGTAAGCTTGGATCAAATTTTGTTGGACCATTGGACAATGGAGTTCGTGTATTAAAAAATTACATACTATATAATTTTTGTTACATTGTTACTACTAGTGTTATGACATTTTCATTGATTGAAAACTTCAGGGCTCCTTTTCTGTATATAACAAAGAATTTAAAACCTGTACATATTTTTGTACCTTTCAGTTATGTAAATTTTGCACAGAAAGTTTTTGACATAAAAAGTTTATTTTCTTTCAATTTAGTTCTGTGCATGCACTAATAAAACTTGTCGTTTAATTTAAAAGGAATATATAAGACTTTACCCATGTTATTTTTTTGGTTTTTATTTCAGATGTACAATTTCTTTTTTGATAAATTCAGTTTTCAGGGATTGAACACTATTGTTAGCAAGTGCCTAAAAGATGTGAAACAGTTTACATACGTCAACTGTAACATTAGGTCCCAAATGGGCCCACTCCCCCAATAATTTTATTTTAAAGAAAGCCATACATAGATGCTTCAAGCTATCTTGCTATGCACATTATACATGTACTGTTTTTGTGCAGTTTGTCTACTTTCTTAGAAGTGAAGTATTTTTTGTATAAAACCTATTACAACTGTGTTTCTTAAATTGAGCCTAAGAACGGAGTTGATTGGAAATATACAGTATATATTAATAATGTATATGGTCTTTAAAGAATGGTAAGCATTGTTAATTTCTGTAACGAATGTCTTCTTCAATTAAATTTATCTTAAGTTTGTGTTTACATAATTTTTTTTACTATGCTGAAGTCAACTGGGAATTTTATTCTAGTGGGAAATACTTAGTTCAAAGCTTTTTTTTTTTTTTAACGCTAGTGAATGCAAAATGAAGTTTGGGATTTTTTTTCTCCAAAATTATAGGTGAAATTTTGAGATTTTGTTTGAGAAGGGTAACATATAATTTAACGATGCTGGTAAGAAAAGCCACAGAGAGGCTTATGTTCTTCAGTACCCTAACGGCAGTAAAACTGAAATGTTGCTCTGTTATGGTTAGATCTATTATGATGCATCACCTTCTGTGAACAGAGAAGAGAGAGGAGGAACTGTCTTGCCAATGTTTGCAGCACTATAAAAATACATTTCAGAATAGCCATACCAGTAAAAAAAAAAATCTAATGTCAAGATACATACTTTTTGCCTTAAGGTTTTAAAAGCTATTTTAAAAAGCTTCATGCCCCAGATACTCTAGTTGATACCTTTTATGAGTTTTTTTGTTTTTTTTAAACTAGGTTATTCTGAAGGAGGAAAGCCTGCTTGGAGCCTCTTTATTGCCAGAGCAGAAAATCTGAAAATAAAACCCTCTATCCTTTCTTTCCTTCTGGCTGAAAGTTAGCTAAAGATGGCTTTCCAAAATATGATATTCATTAGTTTGAAGTTCTTATTACAACTGGAAGAGTTAGTGTTATTTTTGCAATCCAACTTCTGGGTCAGGAGATTTTCATTTTTTCCTATTTGTCCTTCTGCACTGAAATGGGCCTCACTATTTGTCATTCACTTAAAATAATAGTTCAACTTTCAGAGTTTGAAATATAATTGAAATATAATTTCAATACTAAGCATTCAGCACAGATTGAATTATAATAGTTTTTTATAAAAATTTTTGTTTTCATTAAGGAGTCAGGTATTTCAGTAAAGGGTCAGACAAATAACTTAGGCTTTGTAGGCCACTAGTCTCTGTCGTTAACTACTTTGTCATAATGCAGAAGCAGCCATAGACAACACATGAATGAGTTTGCCTGTATTTTAATAAAACTTAAAAAAAAACCTGTCGGCCAAATTTGGCCCATCAAATGGTTTACCAACCCTTGCTTTCTCTCAAAGATTGGTTTTTAGATTGAGATTTTTATTCAAAACAGAAGTTTGATATAGTTTTTTTGTGTGATATACACCAGCTATATAAAAGTTACAAAGTATAAAAACTAAAATGTATGTATATACAGTTAACCAAGGTAGATGTATTTGTTTAAAAGTGAAGTGAATGTAAAGGTAATGAAAATAATTAGTGGGTGAAGTAGATAGGTCTTTTGTGTGCTAAGGGTAATGCAATTTATGGAGGGATTAAAAATGAGATCAGTTGCTGTGAGAATTTATGTCCAGGTTAGATGAGAAATAGATACTAGTTCTTTTAGTGAATTGAAATCACTGGTGAGAAAAAAGTAATAGGAATTCTTTAGGATGGGGGGAAATGGAGGTTAGCTGAAAACAGAATGTTGTATTAATTCCATGCAACTCACTTCAGATTTTTTCTTTTTAGTAAGATTCCTTTTCACCATTGACATCTGCTTACTTAGGATATGTCCCATTTGTGTTGAGGTGTTGGCTCTGTTCCTTGTCATAGCATTTTGTTACGATCTTTGTTTTTAGCAAAGTGCCTTGGGGATCTCACCTGGTAAAACTTGCTGGGGGATGTTAGTTAAGAGTGCAGTATTTGCAAAAGAATTTCCCTATAATAGAGAGCTGAAATAGCATCAGCTTGTTTGATTTGGGTGTTCATTGCTTTAAGTATGCTTCCTTTAATAACTAGACAAGAAGTAGCCAATATCTTGGTGTTTGATAATCTTATTTGAATTATTTTTTTACTATTTCTGTCTAAAATGGCTTCTGTTAATAAATGCCCCCAGTTTAAGAATCTTTTTTCTTTAAAAAGTGAGTATCATAAATTATCATAGTGTAAACTTGAGTAATGTAGGAGGAATGTTAATGTACATCAATTTTGAAAATCATGATTTTAGTCAATGCCAAGAATGTACTTACTAAAAAATACTAATTCCTAGTAGAGACATTTTTAATATGTTAAAAGAAGAATTCTTAATACTTTAAGAGTCCTTCAACCAAAAGTGAAGGTTATATTCAGGTTGCAACTCAAATTGCCTCTTTCAATTAAGTAGTGAAACATAGGTGCCTAGTGTCATCAATTATTTCATAAGTTATTGCTATGGTTATTGTAGGAAAGCAAAATGAAAACTTGGAGAGAGACCAAAATACTATTTGCAAATGACTTTATTTCAATACTTTGAAAATCCAAGAGAGTACGTTGAGAAATAGTTTTCTGAACACTTACGAGTAATCATTTGGGAGGCAGTAAAAGAAGACCCATTTATAATAAGAGCCACAAAGTAAAAATTGTGTGAAGCTTCCAAAAGAAAACCCACAGAACCTAACTGGGAGAAATACAGTGTTTCTGGGTGTAAGATTAAATATACTGCTGTTTGGAAGATCTCATTTTCCATGCCTGTGCCCCACAGAAGGCTTGTATTGAATAAGATGGTGGCAGCTGGGTAGTAGTGCCCATTGCCCCATTCCTAATTCATGCAATATAAAAATCAGGACAGGGCAGCTACAGAACTGTGCAGTCCCCCTTTCCCTCACAGCTCTGTTATAAGAGACTTAACCTGCTCTGGTTGGATTGGCAGTCATGTGGCAGCATACATCTCTCCCAGCTTTCTTGGGGCAGAAGAGCTATTGTATGTACATTCAGCAGCTGGTGAACCTTGGCACATTCTAGTCTCCTCCTATGCCGTCCCCAGCCACCAACAGAGCTGTTCCACAGGGAGTATTCAGGGAACATTCAATGTAGACCCAGTTTCCCAACATTCCCCCACCCCACAACCTGCTCCATAGCACAGAGGCACATGGGTCCTGTTCAGGGGAGGGTTGGAGTGAGCTTCAAAGATTTGGTAAACATGCTGTCTGTTACAAGGGGCCTGACTTTATCTGGATCAGACTGGAGCAATTTATACCCTATAGTATTGTTGAAAACAATAGAGCAATCATCTAGCAGTTACTGAAGGCTAACAGTTGCTGGTGATACCACTAGATATCACTGAGAAGCTTAAAGATGAGAGAGAGGGAGGGAGAGAGAGAGAGGGAGAGAGAGAGAGAAAGTCTGGATAAAACTGCAGACATCCCTTGTAATCAGAAAGAATGTGTGTATGCTCAAGGCTGCAACCACATAGGAGCAACCGTTGCTGAATGTAGGGCAAGTCTTGTAAACTCCCTAAACAGTGAAAGCAGCCTCCAAGTCACAGATCCAATGGTAAAGGGTGTAAATCTCTTACTGATTCAGGGGGCTTAAGCACAACCTCTGATCAATCTGGCTGGTTGCTAGGTGGTGTTGACTTGAAAGCAACCCCTAGGAAGTCAGGCTTAAAGATAAAAATGAGGGGGAAACAAGCTGAGCAGTGACAACAGAGGCTGCATACTGTGAGGGGAAAAAGACTTGGTGAATTAGTTTAGCCAAATTACTAAAAACAAGTCCAGAGTGGGCGAGGAGTATGCAGAGATCCTACAATATGTTACCTAAAATGTCCAGCTTTCAACATAAAATTAGACATTCAAAGAAACAGTAAAGTGCGACATATGAGGGAAAAAGGCAATAGAAACTTCCTTTGAGGGGTACCAGATGTAGGATAAATGTTAAGCAGCTATTATAAATAGGTTCAAAGACCTAAAGGAAACCAGATTTAAAGAATTAAAGTATACTGACAATGTCTCATCAAATGGAAAATATTAAGATAGAAATTACAAAAAAAGAACAAAATGAAAATTCTTGAGTTGAAAAGTACAATAACCAAGGTGAAAAATTTACTAGAAAGGCTCAACAGTAGATTTGAACTGGCAGAAGAATCAGCAAACCTGAAGATAGAAATTGTGAAATATGAAGTACAGACCAAAAAAATGAAGAAAAACAGTCTTCCTCACACCACATACACAAAAATTAACTCAAAATGGAGTATAAACCTAAATATAAGAAAAAACTATAAATCTTGTAGTAGAAAATATAGAAGTAAATATTTATGGCCGTTGTTTAGTCAAAGCCTTCTTAGACTTCTTTGGTGTCATCACCAAAATCACAAATGAAAAAATAAGAGACAAAAGATATATCGAGTTTTTATTAGAAGAAGACATTGTAAAGCTGATCTATTTCACCTAGTTTGGATTAATACCAATTTAATTTCAATAATAAAAACTTTGCTCTGTATAGCTTCATCTCTCCACCCCCCCTGTGCTGTTATTGTCACAGATTATATAGCTTTATAAATTGTGTGCCCATCAATGTAGATTTATAATTATTGCTTTATGCATTTTTCTTTTAATGAGAGGGAGGAAAAGTTACAAGTAAAATGTATGTATTTTTTGTCTTTTATATTTACCTATGCTGGTGTTTCTATTTACATTTATCAGTTGTGTATTTCTTTGTGTGGAATTGCATTACTATGTAGTGTCCTTTAAACCTGAAGGACTTTTTTTGTAGAACAGTTCTGCTAGCAATGTTTATCTGAAAATGTGTTAATTTTTCTTTCCTTTTTGAAGGTTGGTTTTGCTGAATATAGAATTCTTGGTTGGCAGTTTTTTCTATGCAGAACTTTGACGATGTCATCTCACTGCCATCTGGCTTCCATGGTTTCTGATGAGAAATCAGCTGTTAATCTTACTGAGAACCTTTTGTATGTGATGAGTCACTTCTCTCTTGCTGCTTTCAAGATTCTCTGTCTTTCAATAGCTTGATTATGATATGCCTTGTGTGCACATTTTAAGTTTATCCTACTTGAAGTTCTTGAAGCTTTGTGGGTTGATAGACTAATGTTTTTCATCAAATTTGAGAAGTTTTTATTTCTTCAGATATTCTTTCTGATGCTTTTTCTTCTCTCCTTCTGAGACTCACTTTTTAATATGCTGTTATGCTTGATAGTGTCCCACAGATCTCTCAGGCTCTGTCCATTTCTCTTCATTTTTTGTCTTTCTGTTTCTCAACATGGGCAATATCAATTGACTTATCCGTAAGTTCATGGATTCCTTCTTCTGCCTGTTCAGATCTGTTGCTGAGCCCCTCTAGTGAATTTTTCATTTCAATTATTTTACTTTTCAACTCTATAATTGAAAGTTCTAGAATTAAAAATTCTTTTCATAAATTCAGTCAATTTATTTATATTCTCTATTTGGTTGAGACATCATTCTCTTATTTTTTTTTTCATTCTTTAAACATAGTTTCTTTCAGCTCTTTGAACATATTTAAAATAGCTAAATTAAAATCTTTGTTTAGAAAATCCAGTGCCTGGGCTTTTTCAGGATTTTTATTGATTGCTTTTCTGTGTGTCTGGGCAATACTTTCCTCTTTCTTTACATGCCTTGCAATTTTTTTGTTGTAAACAGGACATTTAAAATATTATAATGTGGCAACTCTGAAAATCAGGTTCTCCACCTCCCCACACACACCGTCCAGGGTTTGTTGTCATTTTTGCTTGTTGTATTTGTTTGTTTGTCTAGTAACTTATCTGAACTAAGTTTGTAAAGTCTTTATTCTTTGTTATGTGTCACCAATAAAGTCTCTGTAATGTTAGCTTAATGGTCACCTAATGATTGGACAGAGAATTCCTTATATACTTGGAATGAAAAAGTCTCTCAGTGTTTGCCAAGGGACACTGTGTGTGTTTTTGTGGTGACCCTGCAGCACTTAGCCAGGCAGTTTACAGCTCTGCCTTAGCCTTCACTTCTTACTTCAGCAGAGCCTCCAGGTTAGCCAGATAGGAGAGCTTATGGCATTCTCAGGTCTTTCCTTATTCCTTAGTGTACACACAGTCGTGGGCATGCATGTGACCTTCTAGATTCCCAGGAGTGTGTTAAAGCTTTACAAAGCCCTATTACTTTTCTTCCTAGCTTTTTGGTTAGGGAGAACCCTAACCAAATCGCCTCACATTTTATCTATCGGATCAGACAGCAGCAACTAAAACATCTACCTATCAATGTTTTCAACATGGCCCCTAGGTAGCAGCTATAGCTCTCTGCCAGCTTCATGTCAGGCAAAAGCCAGTCTTCCAGGAAGTCACCAGAGTAGTCAAAACAAATAATTACAATTCTCTATGAATGAAGTCTGTTCTGTTTCTCTCTGATACCAGGAATGAGGTTTTTTATTTATAGGACTCTGCTGACATCAAGCTTAAGGGTGAAAGACTGACAACTTTCTCTTTAAGATCAAGAACAAGAAAGGATGTCCACTCTCACTGCATCTGTTAAACATTGTACTGGTGGCAGTTAGGCATCCAAATGGGAAAGGAAGAATTAAAATATCTCTATTTTTAGATGACATGATCTTATGTGTGGAAAATCCTAAAGAATCCATTAAAAAACCTCTTATAACTAATAAAAGAGATCAGCAAAGGTGCAGAATACAAGATCAATAGAAAAATCAATTCTATTTCTATACTTTAGCAGTGAGCAATCAAAGTGAAATTAAGAAAAAAATTCCACTTGACATCTAAGGGAATAAAATGCTTAGGAATAAATTTGACAGAAGAAATGCAAGACTTTTACACTGAAACTACAAATCATTGTTGAAAGAAATTAAAGAAGACCTAAATAAATGTAGAAACATGACATGTTTGTGCATTTATTGTTAAGATGGCAGTACTACCCAAGTTGATTCACAGATTTGATACAAGCCCTGTCAAAATTCCAGCTGCCTTTTTGCCAGAAATTGACAAGCTGATTCTAAAATTCATATAGAAACACAAGATACAGAATAGCCAAAACAATTTTTAAAATTAATTAATTTACTTATTTTTGGCTGTGTGGGTCTTTGTTGCTATGCGCAGGCTTTCTCTAGTTGTGGCAAGCAGGGACTACTCTTCATTGTGGTGTGAGGGCTTCTCATTGCAGTGGCTTCTCTTTGTTGTGGAGCATGGGCTCTAGGCACATGGGCTTCAGTAGTTGTGGCACATGGGCTTAGTTGCTCTGTGGTATGTGGGATCTTTCCGGACCAGGGCTCAAACCCTTGTCCCCTGCATTGGCAGGCAGATTCTTAAGCACTGCACCACCAGGGAAGGACCAGCCAAAACAATTTTGAAAAGAATAACATTGGAAAACTCACACTTCCCCATTTCAAAACTTACCACAAAGCTACTGTAATCAAGACAGTGTAGTACTGATGTAAGAATAGACATATAGATTGATGGAATAGAATTGAGAGTCCAGAAATAAACCCCAACATTAATGATCAATTGATTTTTGACCAGAATGTCAAGACAATTCAACATGGAAAGAATAGTCTTTTAACATATACTGCTAGGACAGCTGGATATCCACATGCAAAAGAATGTATTTAGATACTCCCTCATTCCATGTATAAAAGATAACTCAAAATGGATCAAAGACCTACATGTTAGAGATAAAATGATTACAATATTAGAAACAGATAAGTTGAAATTCATTAAACTGAAAGCATTTGTGTTTCAAAGAACTCAAGACAATCCACAAAATGGGAGAAAACACTTTCAAATCATATATCTAATGTGGGAATTACACCCAGAATACACATAAATGATTACAACTCAATAATAAAAAGACAACTCAATTTAAAAATGGTCAAAGGAGGGAATTCCCTGGCAGTCCAGTGGTTAGGACTCTGCACTTTCACTGCCGAGGGCCCGGGTTCGATCTCTGGTTGGAGAATGAAGATCCCACAAGCCATGTGGCCCCCCCCGCCAAAAAAAAAAGAAAAATTGTCAAAGGATTTGAATAGACATTACTTCAAAGAAGATATACAAATAGCTAATAACAACATGAAAATATGGTTAACATTTTTAGTCATTAGGGAAATACAAATCCAAAGCACAATGAGATATTACTTCACACCCTTTAGGGTGGTTACAGTTGAAAAGACAATAACAACAGTTGATGAGTATGTAGAGAAACAGAAACTCATACATTGTTGTCAGGATGTAAAATGGTGTAGTCACTTTGGAAAACAGTTGGGTGTTCCTCAAACTGTTAAGTATATTTGCCATATGATGCAGAAATTCCACTTTTAGATATATACCCAAAAGAAATGAAGAACATACATCCACTCGAAAACTTGTACAAAATTGTTTACAGTACGAGTATCCATAATAGCCAAAAAGTGGAAACAACTCAAATGTCCATCAATTGATGAATGAATGAACAAAATATGGTATATCTATATAATATATTATTCAGCAATGAAAAGAAACGGAGTACTGATACTATAACATAGATGAACATTGAAAACAGTAGGCTAAGTGAAAGAAGGCAGTCACAAAGGACCACATATTGTATGATCCCATTCATATGAAATGTCAAATATGCAAGTCTATAGAGACAAACTAGATCAGTGGTTGACTAGGATGGGAGCTGGGGGAGAGTGGAGAGGTCTGTTTATAGGTATGGAGTTTCTTTTTGATGTGAGAAGATTCTAAGCAGATTGTGGTAATGGTTGCCCAACTCTGAATATAGTCAAACCCACTGAACTGTATAGTTTTAAGTGGGTGAATTTTATAGTATGTTAATTATATCTCAATAATACCATTAAAATTATCAACTAGTAAAAGTTGGTTAACTATTAGAAGGGGAAAATTGGATATTAAGGAATGCAGAAATGACAAGTGAGAATAAGCAAGGAAGAAACTAAGCACTTAGAACAGGGCTCACCAACCCCTAGTCTGAGATTCAGGCCTTGTTGAAGAGGTTGTAGCTGCCACAGGGACATTCAGGCTGCTGATAGTGAAGAAATTTTCTAGAAGGTGCAGACCTGACTGAGCCGGTTTGTGGGAATAGTCAATTCAGTGGCTGTGAAACTCATTGGAGGGTGCTGGTCAGCTAGAGCTGGTCTACTCCTGCTAAGAGTTAAAGAAACTCACTGGAAGGTGCTGCAGCCTTGAGCTGGTCCACAGGAAGTTTCCCCACCGAGTGGCAGACAAACTCATAGAGGGTGTGGCCAAGCTAGAGTCTACTGGGTGGCTGAGAGAAATTCATTGGTGAGAACTGGTGGGATAAAGCCAGTTAGCAGAACCTGGTCTGCGGGTGCTGCAGAAAAGCTCAGTGGAAGACGCCACAGCCCAGAACTGGTCTGCAAAAAGTGACCTGCTAGGTGGCTGAGAAACTCAGAGGAGAGTGATTGTCACTGGGCTTTCCTAATCCACTAATAGGGAAAAACCACACTGGAAGCAGGAAGGGATATATATGTATATATATAAAGCAGCACCCTTATTGGCCCATTACTCTGCCTCAATTAATGCCATATTCTGTTAGCCTTATCCAAAACTCTGTGAGCCCCCTTGATTGGTATCCTAATCTTGTTATGATAATTGGGACCCCCCCCTGGCTTCTGATATGTAAGTGCTGCTATCAATGTCCCAGGTATTAGACTATTAGCCCTAGCTATCATTAGCCCTGGCCAGCAGAACAGGGCTACCAGTGAACTTCTTAGTGATATTTGCTCCCTTCTTACCAGTGCATTTCTAATGGCCTTGATGATCACACTTGTCCTTTGGGACATAATTCTCTGGTGGGTCTTCTGCCCTCACATAATATATCCACTCCAGCACGCTCACTTCCCTGAGCCTTTTAATTCTCTCCTTCACTATCTGCCATAGCAATTCAGGCATTTCACCCTCAATCAGTGAAGGTCATCACTTTTTCTAGTCTTCCAGGAGCCACCCAATGAGTTTGCATCATCTCCTAGGGTCATTGCAAGAGTATTAAATTATGTATCCTGAGAAGCGTCCTTAAGTTAATAAATTATTCCTTATCCAATCTTATATTCTGGCTTCTTTGCTCAAGTATTCTCTAAATGTAGTTCCATGGTACTCCCTCAGCTCCTGCCAGTACATGGTACCTAATTCTTCAGTCTCTTTCAGGATGTATTCTTTTCCTCCATCAGCAGGCCTAGCACATTTATAGCTGATTTAAGCCGTAACTTAACTTTAGTTATTGGCCTAGCAGCCAGGACAGAAGGTAGGGGCATATCCTGAGGGGTATTTCTGTTACCTTGCAGGGGAGAGGCCTCTGCAGTGTCTTCCCACGCAGGCAGAATGCTATTTCTTAATGACAGGGGTTAACTCTGCAGACTCTGAGGGTTCAGAGGAGTCTGGGAAGCCAAATAATTGGTGGCATTCACCATTAATTATCGTTTTACCACCATTCATCCACAGATGTTCTCATCCCATCTGTCAGGGTCTCAGGTTTTTTGAACTAGGACTCTGACCTTGGTATGACAGACCTGTCTTGGTTTAGCATTAAATTATCTTTGCAGGGAATTCCCTGGAGGTCCAGTGGTTAGGAGGCAGTGCTTTCACTGCTGTGGGCCCGGGTTTGATCCCTGGTCAGAGAACTAAGAGCCCACAAGCCACGCAGCATGGCCAAAAAAAAAAAAAAAAAAATTAGTTTTGCAGTTCAGCAACTGTATTAAATCCTGAGTTTGGTCTTCAGCTTTTTCTTCTCTCCCACTGCAGGAGATTAGCAATTGGGTCACCACTTTGTACCAGGGATGGTTCATGCCTCAAATACCCCAAGGATGGAGTCCTTATTGTCAACTGGGTGGTGAGTAATCTGGTTCAAAGATGCCATCTTAATGCCTACTTTCTTGAAACTACTTCTGGTACTAAATCTGTCATTTGGGTCTTCTGGGGAGAAGATGCTGAGATGGAATTTGGAGTACAAGAGGTTTATTGGACAGTAGTGCCTGGGGGATGGAGCAAGATTGAGTAAGAAAAGCTTTCACACCATAATGCAGATCTGATACTGGTGAAAGAAAATGTTGGTGAGTGGAAGCACGATTGGGTATAGAAAGCCTCAGACTTCCATGCATCACTAACAAAGTCAGCCAACTCAATGGATACTTTAGGTTAAAGACTATCCATTAGTTAGAGGAATTCCGTGTTGGGCAGAATTGGCCAGACTGAGGGCTGCTTAGGAAGAGCATAGGCTTGGCTCAAAACCCAAGGCAGATTCTGAAGGCATTAACAGCTAAAGGCTGTCAGCTAATTGCACTCCTACAGCTGAATGCCAAATTTTTTCCTGATGGGAGATCCAAACAGTGCACCTCCATGGCTGCCACACGATGGGGCAATATCAAGTAGTGTGACATTCATGTAACTGGAGTCCCTGAAGGGGAGGAGAAGAAGGATAACAGAAAAAATATTTGAAGAAAAAATAATAATTGAACCTTTTTTCCTAAATTTGATGAAAACTATAAATACAAAGATCCAAGAAGCAACATGAAGCGCAAGCAGGAAAAGCACAAAGAAAACCATACCAAGACACATTATAATCACATTTTCATCATCACAGGTGATAAAGAGAAAAATTTTATTGCAGCCAGAGAAAAAAAGCACACATTATGTACTGAGAATCAAAGATAAGTATTACTGCAGACTTGTCATCAGAAACGCTTCAAGCCAGAAGAGTGGAATGATATCTTTAAGGTACTGAAGTCATCCTAGAATTCTTTCTCTAGCAAAATTACCCTTCAAAAATGAAGATAAAACAAAGAAAATTTCACAAAAGAGAAGTCTAAGATATGTCATCACCAGTAAAATTGCTCTATCTTAAATGTTAAGAGAAATTCTTCATGTGGAAGGAAAATGATACCAGGTGGATATTAGATCTATACAAAGGAATTAAGAGCACTGGAAATGGTGAGTAAACAAATAAATATAAAAGTGAAAGGGGGGTATTATGACATTTAAGAATACAGTTATTTTTATAAGTGAGTTTGTGAGTTCATAACCTTCTGGAATTTCAAAATCCTTTCAGATTGCTGTCTTACTCAGTGATCAAGTGCATTCCTCATTTAATTATTAGATTTATCTTAATTAGCTGCTTTATCATTTCAGTGCTGTCTAAAGTACACAGTAGAATAAAAAGCTTTGATATGACAAAGTATAATACATTGCTGGGACAACCTAAGACCTTGGATATGGCTGCTCACAATGGTATCCCTTTTATTCCTGAGTGTTCATCAAAGTCTGCTTTTCTGCCCCTGTTCTGTGGGCTTTTTTCCTAGGCTTTTAATCTAGTTTTGCTCTCATCCCACTCTGAACCTCATATCAAGTTTAGGGTCCATTTAATAGACATGCAGATCAAAGAGGGTATAATTATATTTAATAAGCAAAGCTAACAACATAATCATGGATAAGAAAGTTCATATCTGTATATATCTCCCATGGTTGAGAGCTCACAAAAAGGAACCATTACATCCCCCTTATCTGTATTTATAAATATCATATATTATCTATATTTTATTTTCTACACATTGAAATTTTAACCAAGGCAATTGTCAAGCACTGACAGTAGACGTCCTAGTTACACTGGGGCACTAGGACCATTGTGGTGGTCTAAATTTTCAGCAGCTTTGCTTTATCCAAGAGTATCATTTTCTTATTTTGGAAGTAGCGTGTTATTTTCTTACATGACTGAAAATACTTTACACCTGTTTTTTTAAATAAAGACATTTATTTGGAGAATATTAGTAGCATATTCTCAGCCTCACCAGATATTAACAGTTCATCAAGTCAGGCAACAAAACATGTCCATGTGAGCTTCTTATAAGGAAATCGACAACCACCTCAACAGCTTCCTCATCTGCTATTTTATTACTGGATGATTCATAATCCAAAATATGAAGTATTTGGACTTTTTCCTCAAAAGTAGAAGTAGGTTAAATGTCTGAAGCAATGATGTTGACTTCCTTAAAAAATTTTTTTTTAATTTATGAAACTTTAACTGCATATTTCAGTCTTGTGGAATCTTTTGTGTTATTCTGACTGTCAATAAGAACCAGGGGACTGTGTTGATGATTCTTGATGATTTCAGCAACACTTCCAAAGTACTAGAGCAAGAAAACATAGATGAATTATAAATTGGCATTTATATTAACAATGAGCTCTTGTAAAGCAATTATACTCCAATAAAGATGTTAAAAACAAACAAACAAACAAACAATGAGCTCCACTCCTCCCATCTTCTCCGACTCTTTCAAGTTAGTCAGAGTTACTAGGTCCCAGATGACAGTCTATCCAAAAAAGTCTAATTTAACAATGGCTGTAAACTTTGAGGTGGCAGACCCTGGCCATTCAATAAGACTGAAAACACAACTGACATCCTCAATTAGTATAACTTCTTGGAGAAAATTACTTTATTGAGTTATGATGTAATATTTTAATATTTTGTTTTTTATTTAGTGCCAAGTTGAATTTCTCTACATTTTTATAAAACATAGATTATCTGTTATGTTGCATGTCTTAGATACAAGGACTGATGTAGTAAATTAACATTAGAATTTAATGTGAAGAGAGTTATTTCCCAGGTTAATTCATGTTTGTTTTTGTGTTCTTTTTTTTGATTAAATAAGGAAACCTTTATAAACCCTCATATACCCATTTTTGCTTTAGCTCCCAGTAAGTTTAGAGCTAAATTAGTGCCTAGTTAATAATGAAATTTCACACTAGGCTCTTACTATACATACGTATTTTTCCATATATTAATTCCTATTGTCTATTGGTTTTAGTTTAAGGCTATCACAATTTTTTTCTGAAAAATGATCAATGTTTTAAATGAAAGATAAAATAAGTATAACACAGACCAAGAAATGAAATGCATTGATTATACAAAAGTGCTACAAGCTCACGATCATCAGATAAATGCATTTAGAGTCATTTTTTTTAAAGTGGTAATTGTTTTGCAACACTGCCATATGATTTAGCAATTATCACCAATTGACTTCATTTTCTCTTAGTTTTTCATATAAAGATAAACATCTGGAATAAAAAATGTTTAAAAGCCTTTATTAATTATTTGGATAGCTTCCAAATATTATATATTAAATAAGTAAAGTATTCAGAATACTAGTCATTTTTCAAATGAAACACCAGTTGTCTTTTAGATAATTGGCTTCTGTATATTAGGTCAGGGAGGAGAGACAGACTTTCAAGTACCTTTAGTCCTTATTTCTTACTTTCTCTTCAATCATTCAGCCCTCCTGTACTTGCCAATGAATTGTTTTTATGATATTCATAAAGACATTCATTCTGTTCGTTTGGCACAGCATATTGTTAAACTGAATGCAGTTGGAAGTTAAATTTATGGACTAACACACCAGGAAATGAAATAGTACAACCTCTTTGAAGTGAATTCCAAGTGAAAAAGTGTGTTCTGAACCAGGTAAATATAGGAGAGAGTTGCTTTGCTTATACAAATAAGCATCTCATTCTGTCCTTATACTCTTCTGAATATTTCTGAGGATTGCTTTGTTGCAGAGTTTGGGGATTAAAATGTTTGAAGTAGGGGGTTGAGCTGAGTTGAAATGTTTGAAGTAGGGACTGGACTTGAGGCATATTTGTGATTTGACTGAATGAAGGATTGAGCATAACTTAGTTGCAGTTTCCCCTTAACACTTTTTTTTTTGGTCTACACTAATTCAGTGTATTTGAGATATTCATACATGGACAGAAAAACAATTGTTTGATAACTCAAAATCCCATGATCAATAAAATAAAGCAAACAGATCTCAGAGCGATAAAATACTCAATATGTATCCACATAATGTCAAAACATTTGCAAAAAAAGTTAAACAGTTAATCAACTAGTTACTTTTTCTACCCATGAATACCCAAACACAAATTCAGACAAACAGACTGTTCAAGATCTCCACATGGTTGACATCATGTAACCAAAGTTTTCATTTTTCAATTCAGGTGTTCAGTATATGGGAGAAATTATCTTTTTATTATAGATAATTTAAGTTAAGTGTTTTAAAGGACTCTGTCAGTACTTCCAGATGATATTATAATAATATGTATTTATTTTGGTATCCATAGGCTGGATAATTGGGGAGTGGGGTGAAGCTCTGATCTATTCATTCTGAGGTAGGGATGAAGATTCTTTAAGCCAAGAAGAACCACTGTTTATCAGAGTTTCCTAGCAGGACAAGGAAGTCCAGAGCCCCTCTGAGAGCTCAAAATTTATCTGAGTGAATTTCAGTACCACTAAAAAGGACAGCTCCCTCACCCACCCTTAAGCCTCTTATAGAAGTACTGGACCCCTGGGGAGGCTTTTTTTAAAAAAATTTTTTATTATTTATTTATTTATTTGGCTGCATTGGGTCTTTCGTTGCTGCGCGTGGGCTTTCTCTAGTTGCAGCGAGCGGGGGCTACTCTTCGTTGCAGTGCACTGGCTTCTCATTGTGGTGGCTTCTCTTGTTGCGGAGCACGGGCTCTAGGTGCACGGGCTTCAGTAGTTGTGGCTCGTGGGCTCTAGAGCACAGGCTCAGTAGTTGTGGTGCACAAGCTTAGCTGCTCTGCGGCATGTGGGGTCTTCCCAGACCAGGGCTCAAACCCATGTCCCCTGCATTGGCAGGCGGATTCTTAACCACTGTGCCACCAGGGAAGTCCCTGGGGAGGCTTTAGAATGTAACCATCCATCCAAAGTCACTCTGTCCTACTAGGATCACCACCATATCCTACCACTGATTACTGTTGAGGAGCATATACTTTAAAAAATTTGTCATATAAAGGTTTCAGTGAGAATGAAGGTTTTTGTGCCTAGGGGGAAGCAGACAGTTCTGTTAAAGTTTAACTGATGTGAAATGATAATGCAATCTATATTTTAAAACCCGTTTGGTCTTGATCAGTGTTTCATGTTTTCAGAGTTTTGCATTTTCTAACTATCTGAGACTTTATTAAAAGCAAAATAAAACTCCAAACTATAAAACTCCTCAAAGAAAACATAGGGAGAAAGCTTCATGAGACTGCATTTGGCAATGATTTCTTGGATGTTACACCAAAAGCACAGGCAACAAAACAAAAAATAGACAAATAGGACTACATTAAACTATACTACAAAGTTATAGCAGTTCTTTATATATTCTGGATATTAACCTCTTATCAGACACATAATTTGCAAATATTTTCTCCCATTTCATAGGTTGCCTTTTTACTCTGTTGATCGTGACCTTGATGAACAGAAAATTTTAGACCATTTTATTATACCATATACAAAAAAATAGACTCAAAATGAATTAACGATTTAAATGTAAGACCTGAAACCATAAAAATCCCAGAAGAAAACATAAGCAGTATGCTCTTTGACATTGGTCTTAGCAATATTTTTTGGACATGTCTCCTCAAGCAAGAGTGACAAAAGCAAAAATAAAAAAATGGGACTACACCAAACTAAAAAGCTTTTGCATAACAAAGGAAACCATCAACAAAAGAAAAAGGCAACCTACTGAATGAGAGAAGATATTTGCAAATAATATGTCTGATAACGGGATAATATCCAAAATATATAAAGAACCCATGTAACTCAGTATCAAACAAATAAGCAATCTAATTAAAAAATGGGCAGAGGACCTGAGTAGACACTTTTCTGAAGAAGACATGCAGATGGCCAACAGGCACATGAAATGATGCTCAACATCACTAATCATCAGGAAAATGAAAATCAGAACCACAATGAGATATCACATCACACCTGTGAGAATGGCTATTATCAAAAAGACAAGAAACAACATGCTTGTGAGGATGTGAAGAAAAGGGAACCCGCGTGCACTGTTGGTGGGAAAGTACATTGGTACGACAACTATGGAAAACAGTATGGAGATTCCTCAAAAAATTAAAACTAGAACTGCCACATGATCCACCAATTCCTCTCCTGTGTATATATCCAAAGAAAATGAAAACACTAATTCAAAAAGATACATACACCCTGATGTTCATACAAACATTATTTACAGTAGCCAAGATATGGAAGCAAACTAAGTGTCCATCAAAAGATGAATACGGGCTTCCCTGGTGGGGCAGTGGTTGAGAATCTGCCTGCCGATGCAGCGGACATTGGTTCGTGCCCCGGTCCGGGAAGATCCCACATGCTGCGGAGTGGCTAGGCCCAGGAGCCATGGCCGCTGAGCCTGCGCGTCCGGAGCCTGTGCCCCGCAACAGAAGAGGCCACAACAGCAAGAGGCCTGCGTACCGCAAAAAAAAAAAAAAAAAAAAAAAAGATGAATAGGTAGGACTTCCCTGGTGGCGCAGTGGTTGCAAGTCCGCCTGCCGATGCAGGGGACACGGGTTCGGGCCCCGGTCCAGGAGGATCCCACATGCCACGGAGAAGCTGGGCCCATGAGCCATGGCCGCTGAGCCTGTGCTTCCGGAGCCTGTGCTCCGCAGCAGGAGAGGCCACAGCAGTGAGAGGCCCGCGTACCACAGAAAAAAAAAAAAAGAAAAGATGAATAGGTAAAGGCGATGTGATATATATAATACACAATGGAATATTACTCAGCCATAAAAAAGAATGAAATTGTGCCATTTGTGACAACATGGGTGGACCTAGAGGGTATTACACTAAGTGAGGTAAGTCAGACAGAGAAAGACAAATACCATATGATTTCACTTATATGTGGAATCTAAAAAACAAAACAAACAAAATGCCGAGTCAGCCTGACCTCATTAAGCAACAGGATAAAAGATATAGCTTTTACATCATACCAGTCTTTCCTCCTTTTTGTTCTCTCATAGGATATACTGCCCAAACATAGTATTTTATCTCGTACTCTATGAAAATGTGCAAGCCTTAGACCAGGTACTCTTGTATCCTTTCTCCTCATCTCTGGCACCTAATACAGTATGATAGCATTGTGCTCAAAACATAGTTATAGAGTTGGATTAGAAGAGAAATTACTGACCTCTTCACCAGCTTTCTTTCTGCCCAAAGCATACTGTTTTGTTGCTTCAATAAATCGCACAGGGATATTATATACTCGCTTATTAAAAAATACAACTAGTGTATAAGGCTGTTTGGAATCATGGCCAGAGCTTTTCCGAATAAGAAATGATCCATCCTGTTTATTAAAAGAAAGAATAATTATGATTAGTGTTACTTGTATTTCCATAGGTTAAAAATCAGTTTATGAAAAATACCTATATTATATTCAAAAGGTAATTATTTAGGTATATGATTTTTATTACCAATTAGAGCTTGTTTTATTATTTTGCAAGAAAATACTTCAGTAAAATATATACTTATAGAAAATTCTGAACGAGGTAAATGCTAGCTTTTTGAGGCACTAAATAAGATCTTATGGTTATAGGCTTTGGAAATGTGCGAAGGGACACATTAAGATCAAACCTAGGGCTTCCTTGGTGGCGCAATGGTTGAGAGTCCACCTTCCGATGCAGGGGACACGGGTTCGTGCCCCAGTCCGGGAAGATCCCACACGCCGCAGAGTGGCTAGGCCCGTGAGCCATGGCCGCTGAGCCTGCGCGTCCGGAGCCTGTGCTCCGCAACGGGAGAGGCCACAACAGTGAGAGGCCCGCGTACGGCAAAAAAAAAAAAAAAAAAAGATCAAACCTAAAGGGCACTCTTGAACTAGGAACCATGTTCACAAGTTGCCTATGAATAAAAAAATATATCAAACAAATTCCATTCAAAAGTGCTATAAGAAGAAAGCAGATATTGGGAATCAAAACATTTCAGCTGATAAAAATTCTCTCTCCAAAAATTTATGTTGAAGCAGAAAAAAATTGTAACACAACATTCCAAATTTAATTAAATATATTGTAAATATTCTACAATCATAAATTCAAAAATTATGAATGAAAAATAGACAAAAACAGGAAGAAGGAATGCAATAAGAGTTGATCAAACCTGGGAAAAAGCGCTTACCTGGTGGTGCAGTGGTTAAGAATCTGCCTGCCAATGCAGGGGACGTGGATTCGAGCCCTGGTCCAGGAAGATCCCACATGCCACGGAGCAACTAAGCCCATGCGCCACAACTACCGAGCCTGTGCTCTAGAGCCTGCAAGCCACAACTACTGAGCCCACAACTACTGAAGCCCACACACCTACGGCCTGTGCTCCGCAACAGGAGAAGCCACTGCAATGAGAAGCCCGCGTACCGCAACGAAGAGTAGCCCCCACTCGCTGCAACTAGAGAAAGCCCACGTGCAGCAAGGAAGACCCAATGCAGCCAAAAATAAATAAATAAATAAATAAATTTTAAAAACAACAACAACAAAAACCTGGGAAAGAAGTTGAAAACAAAGACAAACCTGTATCAGAAATGAAGAAGAAATTACAAGATGCCCAAGGGTCAATAGCCTTAAATGAAGATTTAATAAATGATTGAAGGAAGGCATGGAAACAACCAAGAAAGAAAAAAAGAGAGAGAGATAGAGAGAGAGAGATTTAAAAAAAAAAAGTACAATAACATCAGAGTGGTTGGATTGAAAGAAAGACCCCCCCCAAAGAAAGGTCTAAAATATATGTAATGTGAGTCCTTGAAAAAAAACAAAATAATGAAACAGAACTACTCTTTAAGACTATAAGAAAATGTTTTGGAAATAAGAGAAAACTTAAATCTACATATTGAAAGGGTTTCCATCTACCTGAAAACATTGACCTGAAAAGCCACTCAGAGACATAATCTGGTAAAACTATTAGACTTTAAAAAGAAAAAAATCTGCAGAGCCATCAGATTAAAATATCAAATTACATATAAGGGCAAGAAAGTAACATTAGCATCAGAGTTCTCAGAAGCATCAAGGCAATCCAGTGGAACAACACTTTTAAAAACTCAAGCCAAGGATTTTACATCCAGCCAAGATTTCCTCTGGGTATCAGGCTATGGAAAACAGTTTCGAACGTGCAAGAACTCAGGGAATAACGTAAGCACGGTCCTTCCTGAGAATCTACTACAGGTGAGCTTCACCAAACAAAAAGAGATAACTGAGGAAGCAACAGGACTGATGGAAAGCATTTAATATATTTCACTGTAGAGCTAGGACTAAACAACAGTGGCAGAAAACAGTATATTCTGGACTTCCCTAGTGGCGCAGTGGTTAAGAATCTGCCTGCCAATGCAGGGGACAAGAGACTCTATCCCTGGTCCGAGAAGATCCCACATGTCGCAGAGCAACTAAGCCTGTGTGCCACAACTACTGAACCTGTGCTCTAGAGCCCATGAGCCACAACTACTGAGCCCACATGCCACAATTACGGAAGCCCTTGCACTCTAGGGCCCGTGCTCTGCAACAAGAGAAGCCACCGCAATGAGAAGCCCGCGCACCACAACGAAGAGTAGCCCCTGCTAGCCACAACTAGAGAAAGCCCGCACACAGCAAACGAAGACCCAGTGCAGCCAAAAAAAACCACAAAAAACCAGTATATTCTGACGAGGCAAGGTGCAAGTGGGTGGAGAAAAGAGAAAGAAAAAGAAAAGTGGCACTTTAATCTTGGATTGTCCAGACTGTTCTAGTGTTCCTATATGACTGGGCTTGGGCTCTCCAAAAATTTACTTCCCAGTACTTTTTGCCATCTTGATCCCAATCTTTTATCCCAAGCATTGATCCAAAATAGTCTGTTACGTCTCACTCCTGGATGGATCTCATGTAGCACCAAGCCTTACAGAGATCCCCTCCAGAACTTTCTTCTCTTCCACTATTTGGAGAGCAGTGGAGCCTATGGATCCATGTATAGATGAAAGGACAAGCAGCAATAAGATGGAGGAACAAAGAAAGAGGGAGGTGCTTCAAAGAGAGGAGGGGATGGCAGTTCCTCTTGAGTAAGTAAAGAGAAAAGATCCCTACATCCATAATTGTTGCAATTACTTAATTAGCATATTATCGGGATGACAACTGTGCCAATATAGGCTGAGGGCACAACATGAGATTTTAAAATGGTCAGACCTTATTTGATCTGTGTAATGCCTCTTCGGCCGACTTTCGATCGCAGGCACCAGCGTACCATGGTTTACAGTGAACGTCAGCTTCCTGTGAGTGAGAGGGCATTATTAAGTATGAGATGGCCCTTCAATGACACTGAACCTTCTGTGCACTAGAAACAAAGTCCCACTTTGCATTACCAGAAAGTCCTAACTACATTTGGGCCAGTAATCTGAAAATGAGTTTTATGCTTCTTTTGATCAACCACAAGGATTATATAATTGACTTTTCCCCAATTTGGCTGTAGGGGGTAGACTTAGTATTTGAACTTAAGACCTAATCCTGCTAGATTCCTGAACCATTTATTCCTTTCTCCTAAATAAGTTATCATCTCCCTTTCTATTATGATCTTATTGTTGCTTTGTGGAGCGTTTTATAATTTCCGAAGTGTTTTTACAAATATCTTATTTGATTCTTGTAACAACGTTGACGGCAAGACAAATACATGCTATCATCCCTATTTTACATTTGAGAAAGCTTAGAGACTTGCCCAAGGGCACACCGAGTCCTTTCTCTGTCTTTTTTTAAACTATGCTATTTTATGTGTTTTAATATCATATGCCTCCACAGATCTATTCTGAAAAAATTACATAGTTTAAATAGAATCTATGTGAGAGGAAGAACAATAAAAACAACACACTTCTTTGCTAGTTTTGAAGAAACACCAATTGTTATTTATGGCATCCAGAATACAAATTAGAATAAATGGAGCAAAGTCTTAACAGTTGGGAAAAAAATGTATTCTGTACCCATCAGCAAATGACAACTCACAGGCTCACTTAAAATAGAATCTGTTCCCAAGCTTCACTCCAAAGTCTCTCTTATAAGAAGTCATGCCCTTTCCTACAGTTTACTGATAACGAGTTCATTTCATACCTGTTCTGACAAATTGGAATTAGATGAAAAGCTGGGTAATGGGCCATCCACAGTTGGGCTTCCCCCTTCTGGAAATCCTGAAAGGGATTTGAAAAATCAATGGATCCCATTATATCTTGAGCAGTTACTCTGCCTATACCTCAGCACTGTGCTGGGGGCTGCAAGGAACACACACACTGAAATATCACACACATAAAAAAATCACACACACCAAAAAATCCTTAAAAGTTGTGCTTCTCGAAGTGAGGTCTGAGGACCCTGGGAATCCCCAAGATTCTTTCAGGGCGTTTGCGCGTTTTTTTCCAAATACATATCTCTGTGAAGCCCAATTTTCCTCATATACTTCGACCAGTAAAACATATTGTAACAGATTGAATGTAGACGCAGTTATGAGAATTCAGCTGCCTCTGTTATTCCAGGCATTAAAGAGATTTTTAAAATGTAAAACAATGCCACTCTTCCCCCTAAATTTTTTTTGTTTGGAAAATATATTTTTTTCATAAAAATATGTTGTTAACATGTAATGAGTTTAATATATTTAAAATGGATTCATAAATGTTTTAAATGTCTTCTAACTAATACATTAAATATCATTAGAAAGAAACACATAAACCATAGTTTTTTTAGGTCTGCAATGATTTTAAGAGTGTTAGAATGGTCCTGAGGTCAAAATGATTGAGAATTTCTGCCCTAAGGCATAAACTCCCTCAAGGAGTTTACAGTCTAAATGTGGAGACATGGAGACACATGAAATGGAGAAAATACTTAGCTGTATTCATTCATCCACTAACTCATTCATTCTTTATTGTGTACCTGCCATGGATCAAGGCTTTGGGAATATACAGCAGTCAACAAAACAGCAAAATGCCCCTCCTTCTTGGAGCTTAAATTTTAATGGAGTAAGATAGGCAATAAAGACATGAGTAAATATATATACAATATTACAAAGTCATAAGTGCTATGAAGAAAAATAGGCAGGGAAGTGGGTGGGGGATAGCTTCGGATAAGTAGTATGTTTAAATAGGCTGGTCAGGGAGAGCCTCACTGAGGTGACACTTGGGTAAGATCTGTAGGTGGAGAGGGAGGAGGCATGTGGATATCTGAGGAAACAATGTTGCAGGTGTGGGGAACAGTGAATGCAAGAGCCTGGCATATTTGAAGAATAGAGGGGGGGCCACTGTGCCTGGACTGCAGTGAGAAAAGGGGTGAAGAATAAGGGATGAAGTCATACAGGAGGTGGTGAAGGCACCAGGTTTGTGGGACCCAGTGGACACTTAGCATGACTTGAGCTTTAACAAGCATGGTATGGGAAGCTTTTGGAGGGTTTTGAACAGAATAGTGTGATTTTCCTGTCTTTTAACAAGGTCCCTCTGACTCCAGGGCTGGAAATAAATAGAAGGGGGCAAGAGCAGTGAGAGGAGGCCAGTTGAGTCTTGCAAGCCCAGGCAGGAGGTGATGGTGGCTTGGAACAGATGGCGTCAGCAGAATTAGCGAGAGTGACTGGATTCCAAATGTATTTTGAAGGAACAGCTGGAAGGTGTGTGAAGAAAGCAAGTGAGGGGACTTCGCTGGTGGCGCAGTGGTTAAGAATCTGCCTGCCAATGCAGGGGACACGGGTTCAAGCCCTGGTCCGGGAAGATCCCACATGCCACAGAGCAACTAAGCCCGTGAGCCACAACTACTGAGCCCGCATGCCACAACTACTGAAGCCTGCGCGCCTAGAGCCCATGCTCTGCAATAACAGAAGCCACCGCGATGAGAAGCCCGCGCACCGCAACGAAGAGTAGCCCCCGCTCGCTGCAACTAGAGAAAGCCCACGCGCAGCAACGAAGACCCAATGTAACCAAAAATAAATAAATACATTTATTAAAAAAAAAAAAAAAAAAAAAGAAAGCAAGTGAGAAGTCATGGGTGACTCTAAGGTTTTTGACCAGAGCAACTAGAGTTGTCCTTTCTTAGGAGGGGAAGTCTGCAAGAGAAACAGGATTAGATGAACCAAGTGCTTCAGATAAAAGTGCCCTGGACGTTCAAAGGTGACAGCCACCATTGTTAACAGGAGGGAGCAATGAGGGCTTGGCAGGCCCAGGAGGGCTGAGTATGAAGGAAGGCTGTGTTCTGACAGGTGGGAACAGTATTCCCAGGTGGGAGCAGCAAAAGAGGGTGGGTGGTCATGCTCTCCTAAAGTACATAGTACAAGGACGTTGGTGGTTTCCGCAGTTTGGGCAGTTGGGGGAGTTCAAGGCTGACATTTTCTGATCCCTGAATATGTGCCAGCCCTGTCCTGTTTCTCACATCTTAGCTCTCTTTGCCTTCACGTCCACCCTTTATGGGAGGAGCTATCAGACCCCATTTTACAGGTGAGGTCTTCCCTGACCACAGCAGCCCTCACTGTCTCCATTCCTCTCTGTGCCCACTCCCTGCCACCTTGCTTTATTTTTCTTTATATCACTTTAACATTTGCCTGATATTGTATGGCTTATCTAGTTGTTTATTTCTCCTCTAGTAGAAAAGAAGCTCCATAAAGGAAGGGACTCTGTTTTATTCACTGCTGTATCCTCTGTGTGTAAAATAGTGCCTGGCACATGGCAGACAGTCAATAAGTATTTGTCAGTTGAAAGAATGACTTGGGTTGAAAAACAATAAAGGGTATAATAAAGCTTTACGTAGTAAAAAAACAAAATTTCTATAGCTATACCATTTCACTTTGTGTTCAGAATTTTAGAAAAGTTTAAGTTTCTTTTAATTAAGATGAATCAAAAATCCAATTAAAGCCTAAGAAACAGATTTATGTTTATATAAACACACATACTTTTTGTATATAATAATTCTCTATATTTAAATTTATTAAATCTTGATTATTTTGGAATATTTTCCAAATTATCCATGTACAGTAGGGTTTTAGTTTGTGTTTTCATTTTTTTCCTACATTGAGTAGAAAGTAAATCAAGGTTTGGGCAGTTGTGTTCTGTGAGTCTGACTTCATATATTTTTAGGGTATTGTATTATTAGCCTAGGGAAAATTATCCAGATATTTGCCAGATCTTCTTTTCAGGGCACCCTCTGTAGATATATTTTACAATCATTAAAATGTATTTTAGATTCAATTTAAATAGCTATCATTTATTGAAGACCTTCTATGTACCAAGCACAATATGTTGTTTTACTTAATCATCTTATTTTGAAAATAGTTGTACTGTTGTTGTGAAAAAAAATTAAATAAATAAAAGATGACCAGTATGACCAGTAAAATATTCAATCAAAACTAAAAAAGAAAAATATAAAAATGATCTCAAATCTATTTACTTTTCAGAACAGCTCCATGAAATAAATATTCTTGGCCCCGTTTTACAGATGAGGAAACAAGCTAGAGAGGATACTAAGATACTCCAGCTGGAAGAGGCAGTGTTGCTCTGGACCCCCAGGTGGCTCAGATGTGAAGAGCCAGCCTTAGCCAATACCTGATATTGCTCTTCGTGCCTTCATTGTACTTACTTGGCAGAGGTATGGGTTTTTGATGAATTGGTCTGAAAGGAAGAATTTCAGATTAATTAAAGGGCAAAGCACAAGATGAATAAGTTTGACTTTTTGCTTGCACCAAAGATACTCAGAACAGGTGCATCACTAAGGATCAACAGGAATGGCCAATAAAACATATCTAAAGATAGGAGAGGCACCAAAACCTTCAAGATAAGTAAAATTGTTCTCTTTAATTTTATAAAAAGAGGAGACTTGACTAGTGTTATTTTTCAGTTAAGTCCATTAATTAACCCAAATATTAGTTCAGTCTCTGTAATTCTAAGCAGTTTTTTTTAAAGTTGTTACCTACTTAACACCTTTTTAAATTTAATTGCAAAGCAATGAAATATTAAATCTTTACCAATCACAATAAGCCAGTGTTTCTGTGCAGTACAACAATGCAGGTGTTAAGGAAACTTTAATTTTTTTGGCCGCACCGTGCGGCATGCGAGATCTTAGTTCCCCGACCAGGGATTGAACCCGTGGCCCCTGTAATGGAAGCATGGAGTCCTAACCACTGGACTGCCAGGGAAGTCCCAAGGAAACTTATTTTTAAAGGAAAGAATTCTTACTTCTGGGCAGGAGGAGGAAAAACTTGTGACTGCATATTTTCTTGTCTGTGACTAGACCCTCGGTGGCGTTCAGCAGGTATAGGTTTTTCTGCATTAAGAAAATTATCATAGTAGGATTAGGGTGAAATGTCTGTCCCCATGCCCAAACCCAGAAACATCAACCGAGAGGAACCAGATTTGGTCACATGTCTTCCCATGAGCATGTCTTTCACCAGGATGTCATCCCTTTGTGCACCTGTCAGTGTGGTGGTGTGTCTGAGCTATTAAGACCAGGACTCCTACTCAGCGGTGTTACAAGCACACCCTACCACCTCTGCATTCACCTCTTGGCAATGTACAAATACATGGGGACTGAACCTGTGGAATCTGGACCTTTAGGTGTGTGATTACAAGTAAAAGCCAGAAGATGGGCAAGCTTTAGCCACCCCTGATTTCTATGTGGCCTCCACATAGGTGTTACAACACCCCGGTGTGTCTTCATTAGTCATAAGATGTGGTATAAGTAATTTCTTACTAATAAGAGTTAAAATATCAGTGTTTGCAAATGATCTACTTTTTTGAAAAATTAATTGAGCAAATTCAAGGTTACCCCTATAATAATGTTAAAGCTCACTTGCATTTCACTCTTTTCCTGAGTGAGAGAGGAAGGGGTGGAGTTATAATTAGTTCACAGGGAAATGTGCATAACCTGAAATCTAAGAAGTTTATGTTGAAGAACATTTATTGCTGAACCACTAATAAAAGTGATTATAAATTATTGTAATGCTTTATTCTCCCTCGAATTTCATCTAGGGTGTGTTAAAATCTGGGTATGTCCAAAGGTCTGTCTCCTGCATGGAAGAAAGTTTGAGAACTACTGATCTCCCATTACAGGAACCCAAAATAAATAAAAGCAGTAAGAACGCAAAGATTCAAATAAACGATGATAGACTTCAGGGTTTCTTGAGGTGCAGAGAAATTCAGAAGCTTTGAATCTCTGAAGATTGTGTTTCAAGTTTGTGGCAAGTTACTTCGAGCTGCCACGTGAGACGTTTTGTTCATGACTTTACAACATGATAATTTCAGGAGAAACAATGAACACTTTGGTTCCCCACGGCCTGATGAGCTTTGACCACCCCTGCTTTTGCCCCCGTCCTCCAGGAGGCTTCCTTCCAGGGTCAGAAGAGGGCGCTCACCCACTTTGGGTTTGGATGGCCATTGCCTCTACTCTTGAAATGAGAGACCACGCTCCTGCACTGGGAGCCCTTTGGGAATGAGGACACCCGAGCCACATGGGACATGTCAAGAGCCTGTTCTCTGATGGTTTTCAGAAGCTTCTGAAGCCATGAAATTTGCACAGGGTTGTACTTACTTCCTACAGAGGCTCACCCTAACACTCTATTATCACTCCAAGCTCCCTGCTCAACAGGCATGGAAGACTGTAAGGAATGGAAGGACAGCAAGGCAAAAGCATCAGGAAAGGCAGAAGAAAGCAAGACACAGGAAGGGAGCGGTACCTCAGGAACAGCCTGGGAGAAAGATGTGGGAAATGATGTAAAAAACTCAACAGAGCAGTCAAAGCAGACAGGTGAGTTGTAACGCACATTCAGAAAATGTCTACCGTCCATTGTGAGACCGGGTGTGCCCACATTAACTCAGGAAATGGTGAGCTTTTAACATTGGGTACCTTCAAATTGGAATTAGACAGGCGCAGGATTTTAATTTCTATATAGTGTTTTAAGTGTTGAGATTATGGATGATTCTTCTTCTTTCTGTTTTTTTTTCCCCAGTATTTTTCAAATACAAATATTTTTTTTTAATGGGAAAGTTCTAATAAAAAGTATACATAAGGGTTTTAGGTTATGATAAAACAAAGGAAGGGAAGCATTTGAAAATGTACTAAGATAGATATTTGAATTCAGGAAACATTATTTTGAAAACTAAGCACAAGAACTTGTTCGAACAAACAGGTTTTTAAAAATTCATTACCTTAACTTAGCCATTAATTCTAAGATACGTGACTGGCTCTAAATAAGTCTTCACACCTATGTAACGCTGTGGCACTGTTTCTGGCAAGTCATATCTGTCCACAAACAGGCAGGTTTGGGGCATGTAGACTGTGGCCTGCCCCAAAGGTGCAGCCTGGCAAGCTCAGGTCCTGATCAGCTTTGCTACTCACTACTCATGGCAAAGTAAAGACTGTTCTGTTTAGAAAATTGAGTTTTAAGTTTACAGTTGCCTTATGAATAATTAAAGAAATTTAGAAATACATTTGTATACAAATCCTTAATCAAAGTAACTTTCAGAGGACATGCTCATCTGTCAAAGTAATATAGGCTTACCTTCACAAACACTTGAGTCATTCTGTTGAGAGACAACTGGAGTCTATTCAAAAAAAAAAGAAAGGCAAGGATCTTCAATACAGTGGTATGTGGAAATAAAAGTCAAAGCAATATTATTAAAATAAATACTGGGGGAGAACATTTCTTTGATGCATAGCTTTTCTTTCAGTCACAAGACCAACAATTAAAAGAACACAGTCCCCCAGCCCACTTTTGCATTAAGTGACAATGGACTGGAAGTGTGTCAGGGAAGGAGCAGTGTCATCCTGGCCTCCCCACTCTGTCAACAGGGTTGGTGGATACCATGACCCCCAGCAGCTGCTGGGCAGTAGCGCTTATGCAGTGGAAATCTGGCATCTGGCTTTGGTCTCAGGGCCCCACCGTCTTGGTGTTTGTAAGGGACTGTAAATGTCAGGCTACAGTATAGATACCAGGTCAAGGTGGGCTTCCTCGAATAGTGGGCTGGCCCAGGTTCCCCACGTTCTGCCCAGAAGTTGAGTGTACTCAGGCCTTTGTGCCTGATATGCAGCTGTCAGTCATTAGTTCCCAGGCCAGCGGGTGGGAAGCAGACACAGGGGAAGACAAAGCTCTTGGGACCCAGGGAGCCTGACCACTGATCGGCCGCTCACATTCAGTGAAGCCACCGGGTTCAGGGGGGATGTGACCCTCCCGTGCAGCATCTTCCCTACCCAAGTGAGGATTCCAAGTTTCTCTTGGACTGTCTGGGCAGCAACATGATTGCTGTGTTCACCTTAGCGGGAAGCATCGTCAACTTTAAATAAGTGGACAAGAATAAACATTGCGGGAAACATGAAGCACATTTAAAGGCAGAATTAACTCACCATCTTCAGTGGTGTAGCTGTTTTTCTCCTGGGGGATGAAAAGAGATTGGCTTTGTTAAAACACAACAAAGATAAAGAGGAGCTGATGACTTATCATTTTACTCTCAAATTTAAACTAGAATAGTGAAAGTGATACAAGTGTGTAGGAAGGCTATCCTTGAAGGGAAGAGAGGGATGAAAGCAGGATGTAGCCATGATCCTTCTAGCCTCAGATAGGGTCTGCCGACAGATGGCAAAGGGGTTAATGGGGATAAACAGGAGCACCAGTTGCCAGGGAATCAGGATAACTGAGCTCTTGTTCCAGTTCTGCTACTGATTACTCTGTGACCTCAGGCCTGTTTCTCTCAGCTGTAAGGGCCAGTCTGAGCTTTAGTTTCTTTTTTTTTTTTTTTTTGTGGTACGCGGGCCTCTCACTGTTGTGGCCTCTCCCGTTGCGGAGCACAGGCTCAGTGGCCATGGCTCACAGGCCCAGCCGCTCCACGGCATGTGGGATCTTCCCGGACCGGGGCACGAACCCGCGTCCCCTGCATCGGCAGGCAGATTCTCAACCACTGCGCCACCAGGGAAGCCCTGAGCTTTAGTTTCTTCATCTGTAAAATGAGGACCAGAATCAGCGTTTTCAAAGTGTGTCTGTAGAGCCGTCCCTTCCCCCAACAGCACCCCAGGGCTACTGTCTGGGGAAGGAGGGTGGAGACATGAGGGTGGCCAAGCAGGTACATTTGTAGCCAGCACCTCCCCACGCCAATGTCCCCCCTGCTTCAGGTGACTCTTCTCTGCTAGACATCTAACTGGAATTTCATTCCAAACAGATAAACCCAAGACCAACACAACACAAGTTTGAAACCCACTCTGATCTCTGGTCCTGAAGGAGCTTGCCTGGCCTAACGTACTGGTTTGTCTTAGTTCAGTAGAGATTGGACTCTAATATTGCTAAGTCTTTATAATTCTCTTCTGTGTTTATTTTGAATACTGGCTTTCTCTCTATCTCTCACTTTGTTTTGGCTGAGAGCTGGGAGATTGGGGGAAGAATACTAACAATTCCCAAGTGCCTCTAAGACGCCTGGCACTGGGTTAGGCTCTTCACATATTTTCTAAACCTCACACTGTCCTTTTTAAATTGGTGTTTTTATTACATTTTAGAGATTAGGAGACTAAGTAACTTGCCTGAAGTGATAAACCTAAGCCAAGAAAGAAGTGTGCAGAGTTTTGTTTAATAAACCCCTGAAATGGAGAATTTCTTTGCTTTACTCAGAGGCAGAATTAAGGCTATAACCATGCAGGCTTGCTTTGGACAGATTTAAATGTGCTTTTAAAATAACCTATTGAGCCAATATGAAATTATGGGGTCACTGTTTGTAATATTAACACGTTACGTTCACCCAATATCTTACAAAGCTCTTCTAAAGTTCAGTGAGAAAGAATGACTCTCTCATCTCCCTTTTGAAAGGAACCTTGGCAGTGTTGCTTTGATTGAACACCCAATGCATGCTGCTCTGTGTACACATTTGTTTGCAGATCACTAACTACTTGGAAGAGAAACTGAGGAGTAGAAAGTAGGAATGAAACCTGCTAGTGGGTCTTAAAATTATTCAGGTGCTGGAGCTTGTGTCTTGTGGAACACAAGTCAATGAGCTCAAGATTTAGCTAGAAGTTTATGGGAGGAAAGACTACTAGTTTTTGATGTCAGCAGGGACACCCCTAGTCCAACTTGAAGCATGCATGGGTGTGGAGAAGACCAGGGCAATAGGGTTCCATTTCCACACTCTTCAGGAACACACCTATTGTAATGTTAGGTGCACCTGCATATGAGCTTGGGCAGGTATGCTCTTCTGAATGGAAACAGCAGAAAAACACCCCCCTCTGGCCCCCAGATTCTCAAGCAGGACTCCTTTGTGGATTCCAGGCAGCTCTGCTCACAGCAGTGATGGAGACCATACACTGAATTCAGAGTTGCTTCTCTGCAACAGGAACTTACCCAGCCCGGGGCAGTGGGGATGGCGCAGCAGGTGAAGAGGTTGACTTAGAGTCCCAGGCCCCGCTCTTTCGACCTGAGCAGACATATACACAGGTCAGTCTCTAGCCCTGAACTGAGGGCTGATGGTCACAGTGAGCTGGCCTTGCTGGCAAGCTCAGAAATACATGCACATTTTTTCTTACTTTCAGCTAAGCATATATAAGTAGTTACATGGAAGTTTTGGGGGAAAACCTATAGGCAAAGGTGATGAAACATTTTATAAATGCCAATTTATAAGCTCAGAACTAGGATGTTAATTAGGAACTCCATCTAAACATTGCTAAATGACCTTCTCATTTCCCCCATGGGACAAGTTCAGAGCCCCTGATTCTGTGGGCTCAATAAGAGCTCACAAGGGTTCCTATGGAAGGGAGCTAAGAGCTCACACTTGTATCTATATGCACTGCACAAATGTGCACAACAGCAATGCCTAGAGACAGAGGGGCACAGACCCACCACTCCTGATCACACCTATAGACACTGCTCATTCCTAACCACATTTACACAGTACACAAACCTAACCTCACATTCGGAGAACACTCATTCATTCATTCATCTCTGAGTTCTTAGGGCCTTTGCTCATTGCAGAAATCGACAAACGGAGAGAAGCAGCAAGCTATTACCCAAATCTCATCTTCTGAAGTCACAGAAGGGACCCAGAGGGCCTTGTCCACCGTGCCCAGAGAGCATCGTTATGAGGGAAGAAGGTGAGAGACAGGCAGAGATTCACTGCTGGGATAGGGAGCAGGCCTGGATGGGGAGAGGCCAGAGCTAAGCCAGCTCCCCTCAGCGCGTCCCAGCTGCCTCCTCTCAGGCTGATACCACCTGCCTGGACATTACTGCTCAGTGAGATAAAGGCTCTCTACTGAATTAAATTGAACTGAATAAATGTTTTAATTAAGATCTTACTACATTTATAAGTCCACAATTCCTAATGGACTTAAAGGGGATACTCTGTACATACAGGTTGGACTTGCCCACGGTATGTATTGTTTGAGTTTGCAAGATAAAGCACACTAAGTAAACACTGAGGTAATAATCTCTTACCAAGAATTATTGAGAACCTAGTATGTGTAAAGCCCTTGGAGGCACTGTGTTAGGGGCTGTGGAAGAGCTGAAGAAGTAGACATAGGCTTCTGCCCTCTCAGAATCTATAACAAGAGAAGACACATGCACCCCCATGCCACCTCATCTGACGGGACCACCTATTCCAAACACACAAAAAGGGAAAAAGTCTTCGAAAAGTATTAAACGCAGAGCTCATAAAGTTCATTCTCATGTACTTGACTAGAGAGAGGCCTTCAGGCTCTCACTCAGAGCCCATTTACTCTTTCTACACATAGTCCTTACATAGGGCTAATTTCCATAAGCACTCACCAGTGGCATCTGGTGAAGGAACGGCCCCTCCCATGTAACCCTTACTTAGATGTAAGCTGACCCGGATGGAATTTTTAAAAACATTTTGAGAAAGAGACTACATATGGAACTTTTAACATTTCCTCCGACAATAAACTGAAATGTCATCTGAATATGTAGTAGTATGAGTCTAACTGTGTTTTATTAGCAAGGGTATCAAGTTGATATTGTTCTTCACATTCTCAATACTTAAGATTCACATTGTGAAAATACACTTGGCTACTCATAGATGTTGATAGAAAGTTTCGGGGAAGAGAAAAAATACCCTCGTCTGAAAAATAAGGAAGCAGAAAGAAGGTCTAAGTCAGAATTTCCTCCCAGGGGTCCCCTCTCTTTTCACGAAGGGCTCGCTTGACCTGGGCATGTTATTGTTGTCATATCTACTGCCTGGCTTCTTTACTAAGCTTCCCTTTCCTTCATATCTGCAAACAGTCGGCCAACGTCTTCCTTTCCCCTTCCCTCCTCGTAAATAACTTCTGCAATCAGAGGAGAAGGAGGGGCATGCTGGCTGTCCTCTGTGGTGGTGGAGTCCAGTACAAGCTTTGGTTTTGCATCAGGAAGACAGGGTTCCAGTCATTTCTCTGCCACCAAACTGGCTGTGTGACCTCTTACGAGCCACTGTGCCTCAGTTTCCCCCTCTGTGAGATGGGGATGCCACTAGCTACTTTATCTAACACAGAGTTACTGTGGTTAGGTAATAAGGTAACTTTGAACATGTAAAGAATTAGCCAAATATAAAGTAATATTGCTGGAAAGGGACTGAAAGTTTTGAGGGTCATAAATGTTATGCTAAGTGAAAGGAGTGAGATGGAAAAGACTGCATATTATATGACTCCATCTATATGAATGTTTGGAAAAGGCAACTCTATAGCAACAGAAAGCAGATAAGGGTTACCCAGGGCTGACCACAAATGAGCATAATGGCTCTTTTGGAGTTGGGGTAGGCACAGAAAGTTTCTAAAACTGGATTGTAGTGCTGGTTACAAAACTCTATAAATGTAATGATTTGCAAAAAACATTGAATTATACATGTAAAATGAGTGAGTTTTATGATACATAAGTTATAGCCCATAAAGGATCTCAGTAAATATGATTATTGCTATTTTCATTTTCTCATCTTGTTATCAACCACGGCAGTATCTCTAGGTGCCGGGCACTGTGCCAGGTACTTCACATGTGCCACTTCTAAGCCTCACATAACATCAAGGGGAGCAAACAGAGGCTCAGAGGGGTTAACGGGCAGGGCCAAGGTTGGAAACCAAGGCCATTCAAGTTGAAAGCCTAGGCAGGCAGTGTCCTCTCTAGCCAATATCTCATAATGTTACTCTGGGGCATGATTTGGCATGTCAGATTCACTTGCTGCTTCTCCCTTATGTGGGGAAAGATTAGTGAAACAGAGGGCTGCTTTTGTGAATGCCTACGGGAGAATGGAGAGTTACTCCTCGTAGGCCAGTGACCCTCTCTGCCGCCCTGGCTGAAGTCAGACCCCGGGGCATGGCTGGGGTAGGACAATACCGTACCCTTCTTATTGCCAGGATCCCTGCTTCCTGGCCAAGCCGAATTCTTGGTTGGAAAGCTCCAAGGGAGAAACTGGGGATGTAATAGAGGGAGATGTGTCCAAAAGCATACTAATAAAAGGGAAAAATCATCTTTGTTTAAATCATAGGGAGCAAAAAATTATGTTAAGGTTTGATTTAACAGCACAGGCCTTGCACAAGCTGGTGCTTACCGAAGTTTCTTAACTTGGAAAACAGTTTACCCTTAGTTTTTCCTTCTACCACGTATATTTTATGCATCATCCTCTTTTCAGTTTTGCATACAGTGTTGGTAGGTTTTCTTATTCTTAATGATCTCAGTGTTGGCATTGTAAGCCCTTGGGATTTAACTCTCTTTTAGCTGTTATAGACACCCTATTATCATTAGTGGGGCTTGCATACTAGCCGAAGCATCCCTTACTCTCAGGTACTATATGAACTCTTACAAAATACATAAAAGAGATTTAATTTAACAACTTAAGAATAATTTGGGCTATGGGTGAAATTCTGCTTGCATATTAGCAGGGAATTGTAAATTCCGAAACTCCTCCCCTATTTTAAGAAATAAAGAGATAGAATACTTTAAAAATGCTGTTTACTTAGAGCAAGCTCAGAAATACATGCTCTGTCTACCCTTTTCTGACAAAAGCTACAAATTAGCCAGAGGTTGCGCTGCCTTCTTCTAAATGCTCGTTTAGAGATAAATCACAATGGACTTCAGTCTTTCAGTTTCTTTAGACCAGTGCTTCTTAACTGGGAGTGATTTTGTCCCCCTCCCTCAGGGACTTTCTGCAATGACTGGAGACATCTTTGCCTATCACTACGGGGGAAGGGGGTGCTAGCAGCATCTAGTGGGCAGAGGTCAAGTATGCTGCTAAACAGCCTGCGATGCACAGGACAGCTCCAAGAAAAATCACCTAGCCCCAAATGCCAACTGTGTTGATGTTGAAAAACCCCGAAATTTAGAGTAAAACTTTATATGGAAAGGAAGAAACACTTCTCTGAGATGTGTACCGGGTGATGTGCCAGACTGGTCATGAATCAAGGCAGGTTAAACAAGGGATTCTGAACAATAACAATAATAAATCACAAAGAGCTATTATTTTATGAGTGTGATTCGTATCTTTTTACTCATGTAATTCTCACAATACCCCTAGGCATAGGTGCCATTTTCCCCTTCATTTTTTTCAGGAGAGGAAACTAAGAAACAGAGGGATTACTTAGCTTGCTCAAAGTCTGGCACCTAGTGAGTGAAGACTTGGACCCTCTGGCTTTGGAGTCTGTGCTAACTCCTGCTACTGTACTTCCCAGTATGGAACATGAAGGAGAGGGAGAGCCTACCTCTGCACCTAATTCGCTATGTAATCTGCGGCCAGCACCTTTTTAGCCATCAAAGAGCCAAAAGCAACATTAACCAGAGGCAAGTGTTGTGGTGTGGAACTTTAACAGAAACCCCTGAAACCTTAGCACTTTCCTGATGCCTATCAGGGAACTTTCTGAAGCCTTTAAAGACAATGATCAGTTATTTAAAGACACAGGCAAGTAGTCTGATTATTCCTTTTACAAAAATCATCTCTGAAAACTGTACTGTTTGCACACTCAGAGACTCCCTCTAACTGTTCAGGTTTGTTCCCTACCCGCGCCCCACCCCCTCAAGTTATCTCACTTCCTTCCTCCTCCTGAACTTCCTCCTGTCTATATCCAATAATCATTTAAGCAGGAAATTATTTTCTTGTTCAGGTTTGGTTTCTTCATCTGCTGCCTCTAGTGATAAAATATAGCTAGCTAATGAATAATAAATCCAGTGGGCTAACGCCTTCATGATGGGGCCATGTGATTCCTTAAAGACAGCCAGAGTTGGGGGACTCAATCGCTCTCTCAACCAACTGACCCATCTACCATTTCAGCACCTACTCTGAGCCAGGTCCTGTCTAGGCCTTGGAAACACAGCTATGAGCAAGACACGGAGCTGAGAGTCTTATGGGAAAGACAGGCTGATTGGAGTATTGGGTGTGTTTTAGGAAGAAGAGGTCTGTGTAAGGCAAGAAGAGCATTTTAAGATGTAAGCACCAGAGGGTATTAAACTATTATTCTAAAGGAGGGTTTAAGCCTTCATTTATCTGTTTCAGTGAAAGGTTTTCTATTCCAGTAATAACAGCCCTTCTGAGTTATCACGTGTCAGGAGTCTCCGTTTCAGTTGGGACCAAAGTGACCTCGCCGTGACGTTTTAGGTTGGTGTGTTGACATTTGTTTCCAGAAATTAAGATGAGCTGGATAAGATGCCTCTGACCTCCAGTCCCCAAGTATAAAGAGCCTGTGGATTCCGAGGGGGAGGATAAATAAGAACTTGTGAAGAGGGTGAGCAATTGCACAGGAAATGAGTCGAGGAAAAGATTTTTAAAAATACTCTTCTTTCATTTTCTCTCAAGGAACACGTCCCTGAAAGCAGAGGTCAGTCTCCCAGTCTCTGTGTTCAGCCTTCAGGTCTGGGAGAGAAGGGAGTGTGTGTGTGTGTGTGTGTGTGTGTGCGCACGCGTGCGTGTGTGTGTGTTTGGTGGGGGAGAGGAGAAGGAGAGAATGCTGTTGAGGAAGCTCCTGCACCTCTCTGTGCTGTAAAAGGGTTGGGGTATGGGTGCCACTCAGTACTGTGAGCCTCAGTCTGGGGGTTGCCAAACCCTACAGGAGACACCTAGGAAACACTGGGTGTTCATGGTTGGGTAGGGATGACATGGTAAAAACTAACTTTGTAATGGAATGAAGCTAGCAACATTTGGAGGGGGTCAGAAGCTCAGCTCAGTGACTGAGGAGAGAGCCTAGAGGCAAGAGTATGGCTAGTGGACTCTGTAAGACAGAAGGTATGAAGTGATAAGGTAAAGAAAGCCTGGTTCAGGTGGTGGCAACTAAAATAGAACAGCAAATTCAGGAAAAAGCAAAGCAGAATTGGGAAAGAACATGGGCACTCTGAGACATGGAGCCTGGAGGCTGATGTGTAAAGAGGAATAGGGATGCCCGAAGGGTAAGGGTGATGGATGCACTGAGCTTAAGGTAGTGGGAAGGTCAACGTGTTCAGAAAGGAAGAAAGGTCAAGGCTGGACACCAGAGAGTTATCAGCTTAGACCAGAGAAGTGAAGCCAGAAGAATGGATAAACCGGAAAGAATTGAAAAATAATACTCTACCGAGCACCTACTGTGTGCCAGGCACTGCATTAAGAATTTCCCATGCACAATTTCAGAATTCTCCTGTCTCAGGGCACGGGCTATCATCTCCATTTACCGATGAGAAAATGTGATGCTTGGAGAGGTGAAGTACAGACCCCAAGTGATACAGTTGATAATGGGGAGCGCTGAGATGCCTGGCCCATAACCCAAGCTCTTAAGCGCACGATATTGTGAAGGAATTGCAGAGAGCTGGGGCTGAACGGTGCAGGCGTCCTCAGTCAGGGGAGGGGAGAAGGAGGGCAAGCCCGCGAAGTGCCCAGAGAGGGAGGATGAGAAAGAGGACTTGTCTGGTAGAGGCGCAGGGGCCCGGGGGCCAGGGTCCCCTCACATAGGTGGCCCCAGGCAGTGGCTGGGCATGACGAGAAGGCCTCTGTTACCATTTATTAGGACATTTGGAAATACAAGGGATTATTTCTTAATATTTGCTCTGAGTTGTTTGTCTTATTTAGAACAGATTAAAAATGAAACCCCCAAATGTAATCATTTCACAATAAAAAAAAAACAGAAACAAACCACCAAATCATGTGTACACTCTACCTGAAGCTGTCCCTGGAGGTGAGGCTGGCTTTGAGGAGTTATTTGGCTTGTTTGATCTATTCACCATGGGAGCTGAAACACAAAATCACACCTATATTATAATTATATATATATATATATATATATATATATATACACACACATATACATATATAGTAGATAGTCTACTGAGGGAGATTCACACTTATGGAAAAATGCATTGTGGAAATGATGGGTCAGACCAGAGAATCTGCAAAGAATGGGAGACACAATTAGTAAGCCCACAAGCCATTAAAAGAAGCCTTCTCAGAAGAAAAAAACATTTATAGAATGAATATATTAATGATTAAAGTGAATTACTGGCTTGGAATTTCATTTGCCAAACTGGGTGTCTAGGAGATGAAAGAGTTTGTTTTTTTACCAGGAGACGTGCATTGAACTAACAGTGGAGGGGCCAGATTAATAGCCCCACCTTCCCTGCCACATGTAACACACGTAACACATATAATTCCTCTTGGATTCTGTAGGTTTATGGGGGATGGAGGTGGGGGCATTTAATTTGTATTTATTGTTTCATGGTGATGGGTGAATTCAGGAATTCTGGTGGGTCTAGAAGCTGTCAGTGATATTTAGGGCGTGGGAGAGGGCTGCGACATAATGGCAGTGTAAAAGCTGAGTATTGCTACTTTGGAGTCAAGTTTATTAGATGAGTAATATTACTTGAAGAGGCAGTGTTTATACAGGATTATATTCTCCATAGCGACTATATCCAGAGTAATCATACACTGTTCCACGCCTCATCTGAGGCTATGTGGCACAGGCTTTTGAAAATAATTTGTTTGTAACTGCATTAGTTATTTCGTGAAGGATTTACAAATGAAATGTTTCTCATGGGCCTGAGATAGCACTCAATTTTAAAGAATTAGAACATAGAGCATATTTTACTCTTTCATTTTTTCAGTCCTCTGCAGAAACTGTTCCTGGTGCAATATTTGTAAGGTCAACATGGTGGCTCATGACTTTGTGAGTATTAGGTTTTATAAGAAATCCATTCTAAGTGAGGGCTAAAGAGAAGAACTTAGGTGCTTTTATACCTTGAGAAGAGAGTATTAAATCATGGAAGAGGATGGAGAAAGAAGGGTAAAGGCTATAAAACACAGAGATGGGTTGCTCACTATTCTCTCTGTTCCACTAGCCAAAGAAGGCAAATGCTATGGCCACAGAGGAGAGAGGCCTGGGCACTATCATTTCTGAGCCCCTTAGAGCTTGCTACCAAATGGTCTTGTATGCCTCTATCAACTGCAGAAGTTTTCAGGTGCTTAAAACTACAAACTCTTGCCTTTTTCAGATGGGAGTGAACTGTCTTCTGTGGGATGAATATAGTTTTCATCTTCATCTTCCACAGGGACCACATAATCAGCCTAAAAGAAACACAGAAATGCTGTATATTCAGAGTTTACGGCATAAGAAGCAGTGATATTTAAAAAAATCTTCTGAGATATAATCCATATACCATTAAATTCCCCTATGTAAAGTGGTTTGGTGATTTGTAGTATATTAACAGAGTGTGCAACCATCACTGCAATCTATCTTTAGAACATTTCCATCACCCCCAAGAGGAACCCTGCACCCATTAGTCACTCCCATCCATCCCCTCCCCTGACCTAGTCAACCACCAACCTTCTTTCTATCTTTAAGATTTGCCCATTCTGGACATTTTATATAAATGGAATCATACAATATTTCAATACACAGTCTTTCATGACTTCTTTCACTTAGCATAGTAATTTCAAGGTTTAACCACGTTTTAGTACTTCATTCCCTTTTATGGACAAATTATATTCCATTGTATGACTATACCACATTTTACTTATCCATTCATCAGTTGATGGACATTTGGGTTGTTTCTACTTTTTTGGCTATTATGAATAACGTTGTTGTGAACATTCATGTACAAGTTTTGTGTAGATGGACTTTTTTCTTGAGAATATACCTAGTGGTGGAATTTCTGGGTCATATTGTAGCTCTATATTTAATAGTTTGAGGAACTGTTAAATTGTTTTCCAAAGTGGCTGCACAATTTTTCCATTCCCACTGGCAATGTATGAGGGTTCCAATTTCTCCACATATTCACTAATACTTGTTATTGTCTGTCTTTTTGATTGTAAGCATCCTTGTAGGTGTGAAGTGGTATCTAATTGTGATTTTGATTTGCATTTCCCTTAATGATGTTAAGCATCTTTTCGTCTGCTTATTGGCCATTTGTATATCTTCTTCAGAGAAAAGTCTGTTCAACCCCTTTGCCAACTTTTAATTGGGTTGTTTGTCTTTTTAATTCTTGGATTATAAGAGTTCTTTAAATGTTCTAGATTTAAATCTCTTATCAGATATATAATTTGCAAACAAATTCTCGCATTCTACACGTTGTCTTTTTACTTTCTTTATGGTATTATTTGCAGCACAAACGTTTTATATTTTAAAGTCAATTTTATCTACTTTTTTCTTTTGTTGTTTGTGCTTTTGGTATTGTATCTAAGAAACCATTGCCTATCCCAAGGTCATAAAGGTTTATACCTGGGCTTCCCTGATGGTGCAGTGGTTAAGAATCTGCCTGCCAATGCAGAGAACACGGGTTTGAGCCCCTGGTCTGGGAAGATCCCACATGCCACGGAGCAACTAAGCCCGTGCGCCACAACTACTGAGCCGGCGCTCTAGAGCCTGTGAGCCGCAGCTGCTGAGCCTGTGTGCCACAACTACTGAAGCCTGCATGCCTAGAGCCCACGCTCCACAACAAGAGAAGCCACCACAATGAGAAGCCCGCACACCACAATGAAGAGTAGCCCCCACTCGCCGCAACTAGAGAAAGCCCACGCAGCAACGAAGACCCAATGTAGCCAAAAATAAATAAATAAAATAAATTTTTAAAATTAAAAACAAAGATTTATACCTATATTTTCTTCCAAGAGTTTTATAGTTTTAGCTCTTACACTTAGACCTATGATCCAGTTTTATTTAACTTTTTATATATGGTGTGAGACTGGAGTACAATTTCATTCTTTTGCATGTGTATATACAGTTATCTTAGCACTCTTTGTTTAAAAAACTAATTTTTCCTGTTGAATTGTCTTGACACCTTTGTCAATAATCAATTGACCATAAATATAGGGAGGGAGGGATTTTATAAGAGGTAAATAAAGTAACCAGATCTCAGAAGTGGTTTTTACAACCTGCCTTGGTTGGTTGCCAACATGGGGACTGGGAGAAACAAAAAACAAACATATATTGAGCGCTTATTGCCAGATGCTCTTCTAAGTACTTTACATGTGTAATCTCACTTACTCCTTGTAATAACCCAAAAAGGTAGGTACCACTAGTACTATACTATAATACTATGCTATAAAGTTGTTACCTGCCAAAATAAGCAAATGATCAAGAATCATCATAATCTGTGTCCTAACAAGTTCATCTTCACGTTGCTGCAGTGTTTTAATATAAATCCCATTATCCCATGTTCACATCACAAAAAACTGGCTGTAGTTACATGAATAATTGGTCTTTTGAAGCCAAGCAGATTATTCTACTGCCACAACCTACATGCTATTAGAATCCTTCCTCAGTTTTTACAATGGCATGATTAAAATATAGATGATTATTTTAAAAGTAATCTTAGATCAACTCCAGTGTTTAGATGTGCAGTATTAAGACATCTGCTATAGGTATTTACATGTTTGCCTTCCCCCAAACTTTAAATGTGAAAAATAGGAGCACCACGGATTCATCTTACTTTCACTTTTCCATTGCCCTTCACCCCATTCCATATCAGGAGTCGTTAAGATGAGCTATTAAATGCCCACATGAGTTTCTTGCTTAATACAACTCATGTGAACATTGAATAGCTTTACATACATTATTTTACTGAATTCTTTCAATGATACCTACCATTAAGTTAGGTATACTTATCCTCATTTTACAGATGAGGAATTTGAGAGCAGTTGAGTAATCTATCCAAGGTCACATAAAATCACAAAACTGATGCCCTGCAAGGACAGGTACTGGGTCTGTTTTGGGCGCCAATGAAGCCCTGGCACATTTGTGTTGAATGAAGAGCTGGTCTCTTCTCAGTGGATACTGGAGAGGTGGCACAGGATTGCTCTTTAGCACCTGGGATCTAGTATCTCATCATCTGATTTCAAATGCTGGCTCTATCATTTACCTCTGTGACCTTGGACAAGTTCTTCAACCCCTTTGCACCTCATCTGTACCATTTCCTCATCTGTAATGGGGATGATAATAGCACACACTTCCTAGGGTTGCTGTGAGGATGTAATGAGATAATACATACAGAGTGCTCAGAACACCACCGACACACAGCACGTGTCAAGTGTTAGCGGCTCTCGTTGTTACAGCACAGATGCTCCTTCCTCCGTCCTCCAACTCTCTGGTCAGCCTGTACCCCCATGTTTTGCCTGTAACCTGTACGGCAGAGCTAAACATTTTCATTTATGCTTCTGTTTGACTTCTTCTTTTCCTATCTAATAGCTCAGCCAGATCTTAATGTTGGCCTCTTTTTTCTTTTTTAAACCTCTTTCTCATCTTGACTGTCCATCTGCCCATTCCAGAATGTGCCTCCTCCAGACTTCTCCTTTTCCCACTGGTTTAGACTTGCCTGAGCCACCTCCACAAGGCTGCTATTAGCAAAGCTCGGCCTCTCCCCACTGGGGTCCACCTCCAGTTAGTCACAGAAATGGAGAGCGTCACATAACCCACAGTCTTCATTTGTATTCTGTGTCTGAATTGATATCTTCCTATGGATTTGCCGAACGCCGCAAGAATTCATGGTGAGACCCTAACAGATGGTCTCCGTACCATGTCCCATGCTCAGATTCTCCTGGCCACCCTGTTCTCACCCTGAAACGGCAGCATCCCCTCTCAGACTGACAGACAGACTGAGGATTGACAAAACACACTCATTCTCAGTCTGCTGACTTCCTGACTTAAACTGTCCCTAGAGAGGGGGTTATAAACTCAAATACTTACAGGAGCAGGTGTGGAACAATAATGGGGCATGTACAGAGTCAGGGTGTGTGCAAGTCTTGTATGAGTGATGGGGATTATGACAAATGGAAACAGCGGCCAGGGATTCACAGCTGAGCTGGAGTATTGCCATGAGGCTCAGCTGCTTTGAGGCCTTGGCTGGCCAAGTGTTGACAGGCCCTCAGTCTTCAGGAGAAACTAGAAAACTGGATTTTATAAAGAATCTAGAATATGGTAGAAAGGAATCCAATATATATATGATACATGGAATCCTTCTTTGTGTGAGGCACTGTATTTAGTGGTATATATATGTATTACTTTATTAAATCTTTAAAATAACCTGAAGAGAGGAAAAGCTGAGACTCAGAGGGTTTATCTGACTTGCCTAAGTCACACAACTAGTAAGGGTCAAAGCAGGAATTTGAGCTTGGACGCTGCCTCTATTTTATTTAAAAGTCTCTCTTTTCCATCTCTTCTTGGGCTACAAATTATACTAAGGTGGAAATGAAGGTCATTTCACAACATGCTCATAAGCTGTAGGTTTTATCATCTACAGGCATTTAAAAACAAGTTACTTCCGGGGCTTCCCTGGTGGCGCAGTGGTTAAGAATCCACCTGCCAATGCAGGGGACACGGGTTTGAGCCCTGGTCCAGAAGATCCCACATGCCGCGGAGCAGCTAAGCCCGTGTGCCACAACTACTGAGCCTGCGCTCTAGAGCCCGTGAGCCACAACTTGAGCCCATGTGTCACAACTACCGAAGCCCGCGTGCCTAGAGCCCGTGCTCTGCATCAAGAGAAGCCACCGCAATAAGAAGCCGTGCACCGCAACGAAGAGTAGCCCCCGCTCTCTGCAACTAGAGAAAGTCCGCACGCAGTAACAAAGACCCAACGCAGCAAAAAATAAATAAATAAATTTATAAAAACAAGTTACTACTTCGAGAAGCTGCGGTAAGATTATGTCTGGTAATGGTTAAGAGTTGCCTTTAATGTTATTTTCTTTCTCAGACTGTTACACTTGTAGGGTTGTTCTAATGGCTAAGTTTGAGGACTTGTCTTTGACTTTATTTAAAATACAAGTACATCTGGGAGTCATAACATATTCGGCTTTATCAGTCATTCCTACAATAGCCTGAATGAGTTTACCTGTTCATTTTTAAATTGGAACAATTCCATATGGAATAAGATGTGAAAATCTAGGTGCTGGCAGAAGGGAGATTGATGACATAAACCTAGAGTTGGGTCCTGGACAATCGGCAAAGCTGGTCCCTGGATACCCGGGGCTGGGGAGAGGGAGTGAGAAGCAAGAGCTGCCAAGGGAAGTGAGGGGTCAGCTCCTCCACGGGTTGTGCAGGGTCTTCCTACAGACTAGGGGTCTCCAGTGTATGTCCCACTGCACCCCTCTGCATTTTAGAGGAGGAGGGTGGAGGGTCAGAGAGAAAAGAAGGTGGGGAAAAGAAAATGAGGCAGGACAGGGAGAGAAGCAATGGAGAATAAAGAGGGAAACATGTGACGGAGGAAAGAGAGGTTTGCAGGAAACTGAGGGAATTTGCAGGAAACTGAGGGACTCTTTCTCGAAGGAATAATTAGAGGGGCACAGCTCCAGTATGGATATATATGCCTGTAGTAAATGAAAGTGCTTAAAATAAGACCATATATGCCATTTTTAAAGAAAACATCCTTTCAGCATAACAATGGAGGGTTAGAGGGGGCAGGGTGGCTAGTGCTGGCCTGAGAGCAGGGCCTGGAGGAAGGAAGACACGCCTGAGGCCACACTCTCCTGCCCCTCCCCCTATCCGGCCCACATCCTGCCTTCCACTTGGTCTGGGCAGTCTTCTGGACAGATTTACTTTACCTCATCCTCAAGGAGCTCTTTGGGTCTGGGTGGCACAAGCCCGTGTGCCACAACTACTGAGCCTGCGCTCTAGAGCCCGTGAGCCACAACTTGAGCCCATGTGTCACAACTACCGAAGCCCGCGTGCCTAGAGCCCGTGCTCTGCATCAAGAGAAGCCACCGCAATAAGAAGCCGTGCACCGCAACGAAGAGTAGCCCCCGCTCTCTGCAACTAGAGAAAGTCCGCACGCAGTAACAAAGACCCAACGCAGCAAAAAATAAATAAATAAATTTATAAAAACAAGTTACTACTTCGAGAAGCTGCGGTAAGATTATGTCTGGTAATGGTTAAGAGTTGCCTTTAATGTTATTTTCTTTCTCAGACTGTTACACTTGTAGGGTTGTTCTAATGGCTAAGTTTGAGGACTTGTCTTTGACTTTATTTAAAATACAAGTACATCTGGGAGTCATAACATATTCGGCTTTATCAGTCATTCCTACAATAGCCTGAATGAGTTTACCTGTTCATTTTTAAATTGGAACAATTCCATATGGAATAAGATGTGAAAATCTAGGTGCTGGCAGAAGGGAGATTGATGACATAAACCTAGAGTTGGGTCCTGGACAATCGGCAAAGCTGGTCCCTGGATACCCGGGGCTGGGGAGAGGGAGTGAGAAGCAAGAGCTGCCAAGGGAAGTGAGGGGTCAGCTCCTCCACGGGTTGTGCAGGGTCTTCCTACAGACTAGGGGTCTCCAGTGTATGTCCCACTGCACCCCTCTGCATTTTAGAGGAGGAGGGTGGAGGGTCAGAGAGAAAAGAAGGTGGGGAAAAGAAAATGAGGCAGGACAGGGAGAGAAGCAATGGAGAATAAAGAGGGAAACATGTGACGGAGGAAAGAGAGGTTTGCAGGAAACTGAGGGAATTTGCAGGAAACTGAGGGACTCTTTCTCGAAGGAATAATTAGAGGGGCACAGCTCCAGTATGGATATATATGCCTGTAGTAAATGAAAGTGCTTAAAATAAGACCATATATGCCATTTTTAAAGAAAACATCCTTTCAGCATAACAATGGAGGGTTAGAGGGGGCAGGGTGGCTAGTGCTGGCCTGAGAGCAGGGCCTGGAGGAAGGAAGACACGCCTGAGGCCACACTCTCCTGCCCCTCCCCCTATCCGGCCCACATCCTGCCTTCCACTTGGTCTGGGCAGTCTTCTGGACAGATTTACTTTACCTCATCCTCAAGGAGCTCTTTGGGTCTGGGTGGCACTTGAGGTTTATGCAGAGAAGTCGGGGCTGGCAGAGTGGTGGCCTGCCTTGCCTTTGCCGACGGCCAGTTGGGTTTACTGGGAAGGGTCTTGCTGAAGGGCGGACACTGCCTCTGGCTTGATCGATTGTCTTGAGAGGAAAAACAAGAACAACAAAGCATAAGATGAACGGGTTCTGGATCATTCCCTGGGCGGAAGCCACCAAGATCTAGAAAGTATAAAACCCCCAGAGTCTATGTAGCCATGAGGCATTCCCTTAAAGAGTAGAATGACATGTTAGGCAAAAATTTCAACTGCCCGTTGACTTACATTATAAAAACCAGAAGAATGTCCTCATCAAAAACATCCTCCTAGGGATTGATGGAGACCCACAGACCCAGGAGAGCAGACAGCCCAAACACTCTGCTAAACAGAGTGGATGGTGGTGACCTTGGCATTGGAGGGGGGGGGGGTGTCTCGGGGAGGGGGGCGGCACTCCTCAGTGGTTCACTTTGCTCCATGAAGCCTTAAGGGCAGTGATTCTCAATCCTGCCTACACATAGGAACCACCTGGGAGCTTTAAAAAATGCCAAGGCCCCACTCCAGACATGCAGTTTGAACTTCTGGGGAGGGACCTAGTATTATAGGTTTTAAAATTCTCCAGGTTATTCTAAGGTGTATTCAGGGTTGCAACTACTTATCCGGGTGAACCTGTACGTTCCTCCCCTTAAGGATGTCCTCGAATCATGGGGAAGTCGTGAGTACCCCCTGGCCCAGGACCGTCCTCGCCAGGTGTCAGGGGAGGAGTCCAGGCTCTGAAGTCAAGGCCCTGCATTCAGTCCCCTGCTCTCCACCCACCAGCGGCGCTCCACCCACCAGCGGCGCTCCACCCACCAGCGGCACTCCACCCACCAGCGGCGCTCCTTTGGGCTGCTTCTTCGTGACGTAACCTCTCTGGGACTCACATTCCTCATTTTTAAAATGAGGATCATAACTATCCACCTCAGAGAGTTATTGTAGGAATTAGGGCGAAAGCAGCAAGGCAGGAGGAACACTGTGTCTGGCAGAGCCGATGCCTAATATACAGAACTAACCTTACCTGCATAATGTGGTGGAGGGCTTAGGCAACAGGGAGTCTACCCGGTTGATCTGCGAGCACAGATTCTGACTGATACACTGTGGGAAAATCTTCGCATAGGAATAACCTGGTGGGTTCCCCTTCCTGGAACCAGCACAGGCGCTTACACTGGCTTCCTGCTCCTCCCCCCTGCTGCAGCCGGCCCCTAGCTTGATAGGCAGCTGCCCCTGCCTCTGCCTGTCCTGCTCTGCTCTCCTCCCGGCGCCTGCTGCAGCCCCCGGCCCGCGCTTCTGCCTCGTTGAAGGTATGTGGTTAACTTTACACTTGGTGCCTCCTCGGAAGCCTCCTTCTGGTGGCGTAGCTGCGTTCAGGCAGCAAGGCATCTACTTTACTATGCCTATGACTGTCAGTTTTTGTAGTTTTATTGGCAGCTCTTGGAGTTTACTGAGACTTCTTAATATAAGATTTAAGCCCATCAGAAGAAGCAAAGCACAGAAGACAGGCTTCGAAGAGTATGAGCTGGAATGAGCCGCTTAACCGTCCTGAATAGCGGTTTCTTGGTCTGGAAAACGGCCCTGGCGCAGCCCCTTCCTTCCCAGGGTTGTTGCGATGATTGAACGAGGTCACAGATTTGGTTGCGGTGTGTGGAGCAGAGTGGTGAAGAGCACGGGCTCTGGAGGCTGAAAGGCCCGACCTGCATCCCAGCTCTGCCACTTATAAACCTTGGCCCAGTGAGTTCACTCCTCTGAGCCTCACTTTCTTCCTCTGTGATTATCAAGAAGGTGAAGTAGGCCATGACTGTAAAGCACTAAGTTGTAAACTGTAAAAAGTCTGGGCGTCTGCCTGTCTTGCTTGCTGCTTAGCATAGCTCCAGCACATAGTAGGTCCTCAATAGATGTGGCACGAAGCAGGGGCAGTACCTGGTACCCTGTAAGGAGGAAGTTATCCTCAGGGATAAGGGACACTAAACTCTTTACTCTGTAGGACTCCTAGCCTCACGGTGATCACATGGACACACTCCCCTCCTCACCTTGCTGAACTTAGTCACCTGTTAGAATGGAACACAGACTTCTTCTTGGGGGGGCGGCTGGGGGGCATTAAAAGCTACACTCAGGCCTGGAGACCACACCTAAGACTCGTCCTTTTAACCAATAAGGCTAATTCCAGGCTTAGAGGGCTTCACCCCTATCCCCTCCCCTTGCCCCTTCCCCCAATTAAAACTCCACAGTCCAGACTCAGTGTATCTGTACAGCCTGCCAGCGTGGGGCCGCGGTGGGAGGGATGGAGGAAGGAGGGGCCTTAGCAGACACTGGGATCCCTGAAGGTCATCCTGGTTCCGTACAGCCATCTCAAGAGAAATTCCAGAACCTGTACGCAGGAAGCCAGAAGAGAAGGGACTAATCCTGGGTTGATTTCTCTGGGGACTCTCAGGAACTGAGATGGGGTGGGAGCCACGTCAGGATGTGCTTGTTTTATCTTTTGCCTGTTTTCAACATTCCCAGTTCAGGAAGGCTACCCCCTCCCTTCCCCAAAGGGCAAGCTTACCAGCGGGGGCTCCAGTGCCTGTGAGTGACCAGATGACCCACTTGGAGGTGGTGCGAGTGGGAGGTGCCCGCCAACCTGCGACCTTGGCCTGCCCCGCTCCCTGCTGCCCTGAAGGCCGAGCACCCAAGGTCTGGGTGGGGACTCACCTACGTACTCGTCCCTGGTGAAGGGCAGGGCCCGGTGAACTGTCCGAGTCTCCTGCTCGGCGGGTGGTGGCTCGTAGCTGTCGTCCCCAGCCTCCTCGGCCGGCAGCACATACATTTCCGAGTCGGAGTGCTCATCTGGGTTTTCATAATCGCTGTCCTGCAAGTACAGATACCATGCTCAGCACCCCACGCGTGCTTAGGAGGGACGGAGGGACGAGGAAGCAAGGCTGGGAGGGGTCGGCTAACCAGGGTTAGGCAGCTATTAGCGGCAGCACTGGGGTTGAAGCCGGGCCTTTTGCCTCCAAAACGTATCACCTGGACTACTATCCTGGGGGAATGCATGGACCTCTAACCCCAAGGGTGGCTGAATTCTGTACGTCTGCAAAGAACAGCCAGAGATAAAATATATTTTAAGAAGACAGAAAAAGGACCCAATAAAATAGAATAACCAAATAGGTTTTATTAATCATGAAGGTTGATGGTTGAGGAAAATGGAAGTTTAATAAGAGAGGGTAAGGAGAAGCTCAGGAATACAGACACCTTTGAGGAGATAAGGTTTGTTTGTTTTAAACAGAGCTGGACAGTTGCAGGGACAAGGACTTCAAATTGACTCAGAGTCCACTCTCTTTCTTTTTGTTTGTTTTTTTCATATAAATTTTATTTAAGTCTGTACTGAAAATACGTTGAGCCAGTCTAAAGTTCCAACAGTTCACAAGGAGGGAAGTCTTCCAAGCCGCTCAGTGCCTCTCCCTAGAGGCAAACAGAGTGACTAGCTTCTTGTGCGTTTTGTTCAGAGATAGTTTATGTGTGTAGCACACATGCATATGTTCATATGGAGGAAATATCTGACTCAGGACTTAAGAGGTCCTCTGACCTCTGTGCCCACTCCCCCTCACACTGCCTGACATGATGCTCGATCCATACATGATTTTCCGATGAATCTATGATGTACCTGCCTTTTGTCCTGTCTCCTTTCCCTGGCAATTGTGTAACATTGAGGCAGGTATAGTGTTTCCTTCATTGCTGTATCCTCAGGGCCCGTGACAGGGCCAGCACATGATAGGCACTCAGGATGTTTGGAACAAGTGAAGGAATCAGTGAGTGAGCACTGTACTTTCCTCCTCAGTCCGTAGGGAGATGCGGGAGAGGAGAGGAAGAGGGTGAAGAGTAGGATAAGGAAAGAGAAAGGAGGCTGAAAATAGAGCTTTTCCCGAGGTGGCTGGAGGAGTGGGGGAAGAGAGAATAAAAGGAGGAAGGAGCCCAAAGGAGGGTGCTTGTCCTTACCCTGGGATGGGGGAGCCAGGAAGGGACAGGGAGAGGGGGGAGGTAAGAAAATTCCTGTAGGGGGGATTTTCCCAAACCCCTAGGTCAGAAATAGCAGATGGGAATATGAAATTAGGCTGAATAAAGTAATGATAATAGTAATGATTATTATTACAACTAACATTTCTATGCACTGTATACCTCATTGACCCCTCACCACAATCATATGAGATAGTTTTTTTAAAAATCCCATTTTGCACTTGAGGAAACTGAGGCCCAGAGGAGTTGAGTAATTTGAGCCTGCAGTCTGTGCTCTGGAGAAGCCAAAGACTATTCCCAGGCTGGAGGCCTGGGAGGTGGAGTGGGAGTGAAAGGGTGGGCGGGGGGGAAGCTTAACAGGGCAACACCCTGGCTTCCCAAGCCAGGGACTCTCTTCATCCAGGCCAAGGACCCAATTAGTGCTGTTGCAGCATCCCAGGGAGACGTCAGTATGAGCGCTGAGAAGCAGTGGCTTTAATAGACATTCAGAAAGTGAAAGAACCAGTGGGCAGCCAGACGCATGTGCCTGAGTGGCGGATGGTTTGGGCATCCCACTTTGTTTCAGTTTTCATGGAGCAGGGACTGGCTTCCTAGACTTAATTACCTGGAGGCTGAGGATCAGTGTGCATCCCGGGGAGGAGTCTGGAGTCCTTGCAGCCCCTCCGGCACAGCAGTCTGACTGAGAGGACCAGGTTGGCAGAGGTGGCAGAGAAGGTAGAAAAAGAGAGATCCCACGTCAGCTGTTCCTGGCAGCCGTCCTCTGACACTGGGCTGCCTACCAGACTGTGCCCCCATGAGGACTGGACTTAGACTATATATTCAGGGCCCAGCAATGGACCTGCTGCAGGGTAGGTGCACACCCAACATACTTGGAATGAATGAATGCGCTGAGCTGCTGCCTGGGCTCTGAAGGGACTGAGGAGGAGGGAATGGATGCTCAGGAAGTGCTGAACTGGCCCTTCATTTGGGAAGTCTTTTCTGTGGGAGATGCACCACAAGCCCCTCCTACTTCAAGCACGGTAGAATGTGTTGAATGCCTTTTCATCAAGAGAATTAAAAGGGAATCTATTCAAACTTCTGAGAGTTTTAAAAAATCCCCTCCCCCCAAATCATTCTAAATTATAACAAACAAAATTCTTTTGTTAATTAATTAATTAATCCATTCATTCATTCATTCATTCATTCAATACTTGAGGAAGTACAATACTTTGGACAGTCTAATGGGAACTTTGAAGAAGGGAATGTGTAATCAGACAAAAATCTTCTCAAATTGTCCATTCCTTCATTCATGTAATCAATATTTATTGAACACCTACTATGTGCCAGCCATCATGCTTGACTCAGAGCACAGTCCCTGGCCTCAGAGTGCTTGTATGTTAGCATGGGAGACCAACAACAAACAAATAGTGAATAATAAATAAGTAAATAATCAAACAGATAAAATAGATATGCCTGGTCATAGATGCACTGAGGGAATGATTGGGTTCCTGGGACAGAGAGCAAAGGGAAGAACGATTCTGTCTTGGAGAGGGGGGTGCTGGAAAGGCCTTCCTGGTGAGAAGCAGACACTTAAGCCAAGCCTGAAGTACAAGAAGGAGCCAACCAAGTGAAGAAGGATGGGGATACTCTGGTTTCTCCTTTCTTCCCCTCTTCCTTCACCTGCCCAAGGACCATGAGTATGAAATCGCTGAGTTAGGCAGGACCTCGACCTGCTGTAGGGACTGAGGGCAGGCCTGTGTGCCTGGTCTGGGATGAGCAACCACTGCTGAGGGGGTCAGGGAAGTCTAGACAGGGCTGCGGGGGTTGGATTTCATCAGGTCTGGAGGCTTTAGCAACAAGACTGGATTTCATTCTATGTACTGAGGGAATCCAATAAGGTAAAAATTGTGAGTGACTGTTCAATCAATCCTTACTATAGCTGGTACCTTCATTTTGGTTGTTTAACTCTGGGGACACAAGTCATTCCCTCCTCTTCAGGCTGATTTTATTTTGTGTTTTCTAGGTCCCCACCTTGTATTCTTCCAGCCAGCGAGCTCAGTTTTCTCGGTTGCCTGGGGGATGTTGGTCCAGTGTCTTAACTTTGCTTCCGATGTGGCCCTGTGTGTGTGCCTCCAGCAGGGGGCGCAGCTGCAGTGCTTCTGAGGGATCAGTGCTGCTGGGCCCTGGGGAGGCTCTCCATGCCTAAGTGACCCACAGTGAGGCCACCTCACTCCTTCTTTATAAAAATCTTTTCTCTGCAGTTGAAACGGGAGGAACTTCCGTCTCCTGATACTCCGAATAAACTCCAGGTGATGTACACAGTGCGGAGCTGGGCTCAGGCTCAATTCTGGGCACTGGACAGGAGTCCTGGGTTCTCATTCTACTGGGCCACTGCGTAATTGAGAGACGGTCGGCAAGTCATTTTCAGGCTCTTGGCCTCAGTTTCCTTATGGGGTATGTGGTTGTGTGGAGGCCCTCTTGGATCCCTTACAGATATAAAGCTCACAGACTGGAGCAGCCTAACATTCTGCATGAATCTGATATGTGAGGAATAATCATTGTACAGAAAACTTTTTAGGATGTCTTGTCTCTGTAAGATTCAGCCCCAAAGAGAAGTGGCCCCTGGGGCCCTGTGGGTTGCAGAGCCATCTTGAAGAGGTTCACAATTAATTCTGACACACCACTCCAATGTCATCATGGTCAGGGAGAGCCCTCTCCATCTGTGGCCGCCAGAGTCTGTTCATATCCTCTTGGTCACAGCAAGCCCCTTGAGTTTTAAAAGTCTGCTTCTGAGATCTGAGAGCCTGGGTTTGAATTTTGGAATTGCAAGTTACTTAAACTCTCCATGTCTTGGTTTCTTCACCTGTAAAATGGGCAGGGCTGATGTCCAAACTGTTTAACAACTAATCCGTCCCAGGTACTGACCATGACCTTAAGGAGTGTCCTGGAGACTCCCCGATGTGCCAAGCATTCACTCTTTAGTTGTTGGTTTGTTTAGGTCTCCTGGCAGGGACCAAGCAGTGATGGGTCACTGGGGAATTCAGGGCAGAGGCATTTGCCAACTGATTTGGAAATATTCAATCATTTTAACATCTGTTTTGGCTGTGCTGGTGAGTACTCTGAATACCAGCAGAAAATGGGGATAAAAATGCCTACTCATAGGGCTGTCATGAGGATTACATGAGGGAATAAGTATGAAGCTCCTAGCATGGCACATGATGGTGTTAGCTCAAGTCAGCCGTTGTGAGGCTATTGCTGCCCTGCCTATAGGTGGCCCTTCCAGCCCAGCCATCTCCCCTCCATGATGGGCAGCTGACCACCAGCGTGTCATTCAGAAACAAGTCTTTATAAAGGCCTCCCAGGGGCCCTGGTGGAAATGATACCCTTCTAGTCCCAGGAACAAATACTTACAAAGTCATCTGACCACTGCTCCTCTTCGTCAGCTGGCCTCTCTGAAATGGCATGTGGGAAGCAGAATGCACAAACATAAATCTCAGCTGGCCAGCTCCACCCTGTCCACAAGCACCCCGAACCTGCCTTCTCTGCCCTTGAGCCACCTGCTCCCATCTACTAGGCCTTGAACGGTTATTACAGTCATCTCATGTTCATTCCTTTCAAATCCTTTTTTTGTTTGTTTTTTTAAAGTCAGTTCTCAACAAAAACCACATTCACAGAAAGATAGACAAGACGCAAAGGCAGAGGGCTATGTACCAGATGAAGGAACAAGATAAAACCCCAGAAAAACAACTAAATGAAATGGAGATAGGAAATCTTCCAGAAAAAGATTTCAGAATAATGATAGTGAAGATGATCCAGGACCTCAGAAAAAGAATGGAGGCAAAGATTGAGAAGATGCAAGAAATGATTAACAAAGACCTAGAAGAATTAAAGAACAAACAAACAGAGATGAACAATACAATAACTGAAATGAAAACTATGCTAGTGACCTGGAAGACAGAATGGTGGAATTCACTGCTGCGGAGCAGAATAAAGAAAAAAGAATGAAAAGAAATAAAGACAGCCTAAGAGACCTCTGGGACAACATTAAATGCAACAACATTTGCATTATAGGGGTCCCAGAAGGAGAAGAGATAGAGAAAGGACCCAAGAAAACATTTGAAGAGATTATAGTAGAAAACTTCCCTAACATGGAAAAGGAAACAGCCACCCAAGTCTAGGAAGCGCAGAGAGTCCCATACAGGATAAAACCAAGACGAAACACGCTGAGACACATAGTAATCAAATTGGCAAAAATTAAAGACAAAGAAAAATTATTGAAAGCAACAAGGGAAAAATGACAAATAACATAAACTCCCATAAGGTTAACAGCTGATTTCTCAGCAGAAACTCTACAAGCCAGAAGGGAGTGGCATGATATACTTAAAGTGATGAAGGGGAAGAACCTACAACCAAGATTACTCTACCCATCAAGGATCTTATTCAGATTCCATGGAGAAATCAAAAGCTTTACAGACAAGCAAAAGCTAAGAGATTTCAGCACCACCAAACCAGCTCTACAACAAATGCTAAAGG
>NC_041233.1:53513097-53513428 GCF_002837175.3 Physeter macrocephalus
CAAGGGATCAATCCAAGAAGAAGATATAACAATTATAAATATATATGCATCCAACATAGGAGCACCTCAGTACATAAGGCAACTGCTAACAGCTCTAAAAGAGGAATTTGACAATAACACAATAATAATGGGGGACTTTAACACTTACACCAATGGACAGATCATCCAAACAGAAAATTAATAAGGAAACACAAGCTTTAAATGACACAATAGATCAGTTAGATTTAATTGATATTTATAGGACATTCCATCCAAAAACAGCAGATTACACTTTCTTCTCAAGTGCGCATGGAACATTCTCCAGGATAGATCACATCTTGGGTCACAAATC
>NC_041233.1:53513855-53514574 GCF_002837175.3 Physeter macrocephalus
CAAAAAATACTTAGAGACAAATGACAATGAGAACACGATGATCCAAAACCTATGGGATGCAGCAAAAGCAGTTCTAAGAGGGAAGTTTACAGCTATACAAGCCTACCTCAAGAAACAAGAAAAATCTCAAATAAACAATCTAACCTTACACCTAAAGGAACTAGATAAAGAAGAACAAATAAAACTCAAAGTTAGCAGAAGAAAAGAAATAATAAAGATCAGAGCAGAAATAAATGAAATAGAAACAAAGAAAACAATAGCAAAGATCAATAAAACTAAAGCTGGTTTTTGAGAAGGTAAACAAAATTGATAAACCTTTAGCTAGACTCATCAAGAAAAAGAGGGAGAGGACTCAAATCACTAAAATTAGAACTGAAAAAGAAATTACAACAGACACCACAGAAATACAAAGCATCCTAAGAGACTACTACAAGCAACTCTATGCCAATAAAATGGACAACCTGGAAGAAATGGACAAATTCTTAGAAAGGTATAACCTTCCAAGACTGAACCAGGAAGAAATAGAAAATATGAACAGACCAATCACAAGTAATGAAATTGAAACTGTGATTAAAAATCTTCCAAAAAAAAAAAGTCCAGGACCAGATGGCTTCACAGGTGAATTCTACCAAACATTTAGAGAGGAGCTAACACCTATCCTTCTCAAACGCTTCCAAAAATTGCAGAGGAAGGAACACTCCCAAACTCATTCTAGGAGG
>NC_041233.1:53516513-53542961 GCF_002837175.3 Physeter macrocephalus
GAGTGAAGTAAGTCAGAAAGAGAAAAACAAGTATTGTATATTAACGCATATATGTGGAACCTAGAAAATGGTACAGATGAACCGGTTTGCAGAGCAGAAATTGAGACACAGATGTAGAGAACAAACGTATGGACACCAAGGGGGGAAAGCGGTGCGGGGGTGTGTGTGTGCTGGTGTGATGAATTGGGAGATTGGGATTGACATGTATACACTGATGTATAAAATGGTTGACTAATAAGAAAAAAAATTTTTTAATAAAATAAAATAAAATATAGTAAAATAAAGTCAGTTCTCAACGTATTAAGAAAAGTCTCACTGGGGCAGAGAAATGGTGCATCTGACCCTTATATGTCTTTGTCAAAGGACATTTTTAGGACCTGGGAGTGGCAATCGTATGGACACCAAGGGGGGAAAGCGGTGGGGGGGGGTGTGTGTGCTGGTGTGATGAATTGGGAGATTGGGAATGACATGTATACACTGATGTATAAAATGGTTGACTAATAAGAAAAAAAATTTTTTAATAAAATATAGTAAAATAAAGTCAGTTCTCAACATATTAAGAAAAGTCTCACTGGGGCAGAGAAATGGTGCATCTGACCCTTATATGTCTTTGTCAAAGGACATTTTTAGGACCTGGGAGTGGCAATCCATACTGTGCTGCTTCCAAGGATTTCTTTGAGTCAATATGTGGATGGTGTACTAGGAAGAGCACTGGACAGGGAGTCAGATAGACCTAAATTCTCATCCAGGATCTGTTTCTAACTAGTTGGAGAGTAGGCAAGAATATCTAACATCTCTGGGCCTCAATTTTCCGGATCTATAAAATAAAATTCCAGATCTCTAAAAGGGAGTAACTTCTATGATTCTCTCTGGCTCAAATGTTGACTTTCTAATAAAAAAAATTTTTTTCTGGTGCTTTACTACATGCCAGGCAATATTATCAGTACTTTGTACTCACTTAGCTCTCTCAAAAATCTTATGAGGAAACTGAGGACTAGAGAAAATAAGTCATTTGCCAAAGGTCATACAGTAAATGGTAAAACCAAGGGTTGAGCCCTGGAGGTTGATTGACTTCCAAGTGCATGCTCTGAACCCCAGCGCCATGCTGCCTCATCGTCCTTGGGCTCCAGGGTACAGGCACTGTCTTAGGCTCCACAGGGTGTATAAAAATGGATGTGACAGGTCTTAAGTAGCTTATGATCTTGAAGAATAAAATAGGTCTGGATTATGACAGTCAAGGAGACTATTAGACCCCTTTCCCTCCAAAACACGTTTAGAGTGTGAGAAGCTTAGCATCAATCCCATCACATAAACTGACCTTAGAATCTAAATACAATTCACTCAATGAGACACAGGTTCAGATGGCAGAGTGGCTCTGATGACTGCACCACAGAGCATCCCATCTTCCCTCCCACTCCACTGAGCAGCCACAGCTAGAAGGCCTGATGGATGGCCCCTGAATCCCCCAGAACCATAGTGGAAACTTTTCTTGCCATTTCTATCCCCTGCCACAGCAGACCACTGACTCCAGATCCAGGGGGAGTCCACAGAGGCACAAGGAAAAGAATTATGGAGCTGAAGTGGGGGCCAGAAGGAAGTCTTTGGATCAGGGTGGCCAGATTTTAAGCAATGGCATCAACAGCACCCTCTCTCGGGAAAAACATGATAGGCTCTAAGAAGGAGCTTCATTCTGCAAGTCAAACGTGAGTCAAACTTTGACATTAACAGAAAATAATTCTTATGAAATTATTCTCTGGGTTGACTTATACCAAATTATAGTGTATTCTGATCATTAGGTTTGCCAAGAAACTCTAGAAGAATAGGTGAATAAGTCCTCTTCCCAATATGCCAATACTGGAACAGTGGGGGAATAAATTTCTCATACCTTAAGTTTGGGGATAACTGAAGGTCAAAACATAGGCAGCAAGATGTTGTGTTTTTTTGGTTTTTTTTTTTTTTTTTTTTTTTTGCGGTACGCGGGCCTCTCACTGCTGTGGCCTCTCCCGTTGCGGAGCACAGGCTCCGGACGCGCAGGCCCAGCGGCCATGGCTCACGGGCCCAGCCGCTCCGCGGCATGTGGGATCTTCCCGGACCGGGGCACGAACCCGCGTCGCCTGCATCGGCAGGCGGACTCTCAACCACTGCACCACCAGGGAAGCCCCAAGATGTTTTTATTTCAATCATTTATAATAGAAACCTCTATAAAATGCTTTTATAAGACATGCTTCCCTGCCTTGGTTCACTCCTTTTCTCAGTCAGGCAGGGTCCACTTTCTGATTAGCTACTGGTGAAAGCAGTTGCAGCCATCACCTAACTAGTTTTCCTGTCTCCATTATCGTTCCTCTTCAATTCATCCTTCCGACAGTTTCTGGTTATTTTCTTAAAATAAAAGTTGAATCATGCTGTTCCTTTCCTCAAGAATCATCAGTGGCTCCTTATGGAATAAAGTCAAACTTCTGTATCAACACATTCAAACGCCTGAACCTGCTGTCCCTCCATCGGCTCCTCTTGCAGCCGGATCTTCCTTGTTCACTTCTAGGAATACCAGCCAGCTTGTTCCTCCATCCTGCACTTTGGATAGTTCTCTGCTCTGCTAGTGCTTCTCCCCCAGCCCATCTTCCTTCTTCCATGGAAATCCCTATCATCCCTCCTCCATAAGGTCTTTCCCAGTCCCTCTGGTCATAACCCATCAACTTCTTCCTCTGAGCCCTTGTAGATGCTGCTGGCCCCTTGTGGCATGTATTTCATTCTGCCCTGTGCTTTGACTAAGCTGTTTGTGTCTCTCTGTACCAAAAAGCAAGACCTATTTAATTTATCTTTGGGTCTGGATGGCATTTTGCATTTGTAGTTCTGCATTAATAAAAGCCTAAACTGATAAATGTGTTGAATGGGTGACAATGAGTATAATAATAATAGATTCCATCACTGAATACCTCCTATGTGCTGGGTGCTAGGGGAAGTGTTATAAGTGTATTTCTTAATTTATCCTCAAAACAGTACTATGTGGTAGGTGCCATTATTATCTCTGTTTTACAATCGAGGAAACTGGGGCTAAGGCACATGTGTCTGAGGCACATGGCTCGTGAGTATAGGGGCTGAATTGGAGGCCAGGCTGTGTTGGCTCCTGCAGCTGAAATCTCATGTGAACCACCTGGCCCTCCACTGAGCATTCAGATAAAACCAAGGAGAAACAAGCATGGCCCAATCCAGGCATTGTGGCTCACTGAGGCAGAAAACAGAGAAAAGCATCACATGGTCGAGGTTATTTGATTGGCCACCCACCCTCTCCCAGACACATCCATCTTCTGGTCCCACAGGCAGCTCACTGTGTCACACTCATAAAGTCACAACCTAGCAAGCCACTGCCCAGACCGAAAAGCATAACAATCCAAAGTGTGAGATCCAAGTAGTGGGTGGTTTTCCAGCATCTCAGGGAGCCTCCCAAAGTGTGTGGGTAGTGGTTTTAGAACCAAGCTCCCTGGATTCAAATCCTGGCTCTGCTCCCTACCACCTGCTTGGCAATGGACCAGTGCTTTAATTGTTTAAAGCTCAGTTTCCTCGCCTGTAAAACAAGGATAAGAATAGTGTCTGCCTCATGTGTTTATGAGAGTCAAATAATGTCATACATGTGAAATGCTTTGCAAAGCCTGACACCCATTAAGTGCTGTGTCAATGTTATTCACTGTCATCTTAATAAACCCTCAAAATGATACCAATTCTACTTCATTGTAATGGTAACCACGCGGTATGGCTACCACAAAGAGTGGATCCAAGAAAGCCTCTAATGTAGTGAATAAAATTTTCAGGAGGGTAAGTTCAAGTTGAATATGGGCCCGGTGGTGTGGGATTGCAGGCCCCTGCCAAGGAGCTGAGTTGCTGGTTGGGCCTCCTTGTCAGGGAAAGCCTCTTCTGTTATGCTGTATACCTGGTTTGGGGTTTATCCTCTATTTACTGTGTCGTGATCCAATGCTACACATCCTCCCCTTGCCGGGCCCAGGCTTTGCGATTCCTGTGGCCCTCCCACGCCCGAGGACATAGCACCTGGCACTATGAGACATGTGAGAATGGCCAGGATGGCTCCATCTCAGCATCTGCTCCAGGCCAAGAAATGCAGGATTTTGAGCTTGGGCCCTGGGGTCAGGCTGCCTTGCTTAAAATCCTGATTCTGTTCTTTTCTAGCAGTGTGACCTTAGGCAACCTGTTAACCTCTGGGCCTCAGTTTTCTCATCACTAAAATGGACATTATTTTTAGCACCTGTATCATAGGGTTTTGAGAGAATGAAACTGAAATAGCACATGGAAAGTACTTAGAAGAGTACCTTACATAGAGTAAGGGTCCAGTGAATGATGGTTATTACTATTAATTTACTTTCTCTGTAATTCTTACAGTAACCTGAAGGATAGACATTCTTATCTCCAGGTAAGGAATCTGAGGCTTGGGGAAGTTACAAAACTTTTCTAGGTTCAGTGCTTAGGGGGCAAAGCCAGGATTCCAACCCAGGCCTAAAGGACCTCAAAGGCCAAGATCTTCTCACCAAGCCAGCCTCTACAATGGAAATAAAAGACCTAGAGTCTAGAGAAACAATCATGTATCATCAGAGTGAAGATGATCCAGGGTGGTATAAAATTTCCTGGTGATTGTCCCAGGACCTGATCATAATGCCAGGTGCTGGGAGAGTTTGGAGAAGAGTGCACTGAGTGAGGGCTGAGAGGTTACACAAGCTGTGTGCCGAAGGTGGGACTGAACTGGGCCTTACAGGACGAGCGGGGCTTGGGCAGGAGAATGACGATGAAGGAGGTTGTCCTCCTTCCACCCCCAACACAGGGGTTTTTGTATCAGTCCCAGAAGCATGGCTTAGCCAGTGGATGGAAGGGGGCATCCGTAAGGCACAGGTGCGCACAGAATGGCTGAGCTGCACTGGAGAGTCACAGGGAACTTCCCCGATAGGTAAACAAAGCTCGATTTGTTGCCAGCCAAGGGGATGCTCCAGCCTCAGTGGGCACTGCAGGTTCTGGTGACAAGCTGGAGATGGGGGCGCTGACGAGCCTGGTGTCTGAGTAACCCAGGTGTGAAAAGACAGAGGCTGAACCAGACTGGGGGTCGTGGGAATGGGTAGGGATGGCTGGAAGGACAGTAAAGGACTCTGTGTTGAGAGCATGAGGGAAAGGGTGAAGGAGAGGGTGTGAATTCAGTCTCTTGGCTGGGGGCCATCAGGAGCACCAGAGACCCTGGGCGGAGCTGGTGGCCTCCCAGCCATGGGCATTGAGAGGTGCACTCCACAGCTGTGTGCAAACACACGGCCTCGCTGTGGCCCTGATTCCACTCTAGAAGCAGTGCTCTCGGCCACTGGGCCCTGGGCATTTCCCCTCTTTGTGAGCTGGTGGTGGAATGCAGGAAACCAGTGGGAAGACTTGCGGCAGGATGCAGGAAGCAAAGAAGGAAGGAAGGTAGTCTAGCTGTGCTGGTGGGACAGACACAGGGAAGGAATAGAAAGCAGAACCACAGAGGCTGCAGGGGAGGCAGTGAGCTGACAGTCCCACTGGGTACACCCGAGAGAAGAAAGAGATATGACTTAGCATGGGGAGCTGAGGCCAAAGCCAGATCCAGGCTGGCTAGGAGAGGTGATTTGCGTCTAAATACTTAACGTCTTAGAAATTCCGTCTGTCTGTATGTTCATTCATCCTTCACAGGGCCCTGTTGATGGGTGTGGGTGTGCAGAAATGGGGGACACAGTCCTGGCTTAGTCAGCGGCTGGCTGTAAGACCTGGGGCAGCCACTGTACCTCTCTGGTCTCCAGTTATCCCTAACATGAGAAGCTTGAATTGGGTGATCCTTCAGGACTTTCTAGGTTTTAAAATACCTTTGAGTCCAAGTTTCATTCTTCTAGTCTTAGTTCCATGAGGCAGCACTGATGTTGAATACAGCTCTCCCTATGCTGAGCTTTGCTGGTACCACCAGTTAGAGGGTAACCAGGGAGACAAAAAATCAAATGAATGCTGGCTTCACTAAGGACACCAGGACAGGGGCAAAAGCAGGTTATATTTCACTCTTTTGTAGACAGAGGGTTGTCATGCATAGTCTGTGCTTCTGTGGTGGGCATTTACCCAGCAATCCCTGTCTAAGTATCTTTCTTTGCCCTGAGGTCTCCCCGCTTTATCATTGCTCCGATCTCTTCCCCGAACGTTATCGGTGGTGGGAGGAGAAGGTGGACCTCCTGGGGACATGACAACAGTCCCTGGATGTCAGGGCCCTAGGGTACAAGGAGAGAGGCCTTGTTCAGTTCTGACCTCTCAGGGGCTTGCAGAGTGACCAGTGGGGCTTCTGCAGTGACCCCAGAAGACTCTGGGGCACCACGACTGATCTCCCCTCCCCACCCTCCCTCTCCAGCCAGACCTTAGACTCAAAGAGAGAGGAGGCTGTTCAACTCTGAAAGTTCAACAAGCAGGTGTTAATGTCAGAGGCTCTGGGGCTTTCAGAATAGTAAATAAGAAATGCCCCAGAAAAGTGTAGCCATCCCAGCTTGGGTCAAAGGGAGGAAAAATAGAAGCCTGGGGTGGGTCTTCTTTTTAGTGGCTGCAGTAACCTTGGACAGGTTACTTAATGTTCCTGAAACACATTTTCCTCATTTGTGAAACTGAGATAGTCATTTCTGTATAATGTGCTAATGGGAGATTAAATGAGCTAATGTCTGTAAAGAGCTTAGCATGATGCCCAGGACAGAGTAAACACCCAATATGTTTTGGATACCTTCCCTTCCCACAACAATGCCAGCTGCGCAGGAGTAATACAGTTTGCTCAGTGGACCGTGAGCTCCCTGCAAGCAATGTTCCCTCCTCAGAGACCAAGTAGGATTGTGAGGTCTGAATTGAAAGCAACAGGCTGCACACTGGCCTGACCTGCATCTGTAGGAGGTCCAGGCCTCCATTCTTTGTATAATTCAAGCTTTGTCCTTACACACTCCACTAGAGGGACTGTGGTTACTCTTTTGCTGACCTCTGGGGGGCGCTGGCCCTTTCTATCCTCTGCTCTCTGAAGGTCAGCATCACCAAGGTCGACACACTCTCCAGCTTGGCTTAAAGGGTTTGGGAAGCCATTTGCTTCCAGAACTGGGAAGAGGACATAATTCCAGCATCCAGCTGAAACAGGTGGGGCTGTTTCAGAAACCTTGGGTGGACCAAATCTGCACAGACCTCCAGGGAGCACTTGATAGGCTTACTGGGCTCAGGAGGTCTGGTGGACTAAGGTCTCCAAACACTGGGGCCTCCAAGATCCTTGAAGATGCTATGGGTTCAGGAGGAACTATCAGGGTTGGTTTCTGAGGCCCCAGGCTTGCAGCTGCACAGGGACCCCAAGGCTCAGGGAAAGTAGCTGGAAATGCTCCTGGGACATGAGTTGCGGGGGGCAGGGGGTGGCAAAGGGGGTACTAACTGCAGGTGATGATGGTGGTTTTGCCAAAAGGACCTTTTCCAGGGATTGAATGTAAGAGCAGGGAGATTAGGCAAGGCCGTATTGGTCTGGTGAAACAATAGGATGAATTTTAGAGATTCTGGAACTTCAACAGATTTGTCTTTCAGTTCAGGAGAATCAATAAGGACAGAGTTGGTGGTTTATAGCAGGGTTTCTCAAATTTAATATACATTCAAATCCTCTGGAGTTCTTCTTAAAATGCAAATTCTGATCCAGTAGTTCTAGGGTGGAGCAGAGATTTTGCATTTCTAACAAGCTCCCAGGTGATGCTGTTGCTGCCAGGCTAGGAATTACACTTTGAGTAGCAAAGACTTAGAAGACCTGACTGGGCCAGGTTTCTGTGTTCCAAGAGAGATTAAGTACAAATGTACTGATATCAAGACTATTTGGGGGGTTTCAGGGCAGAGAGCAGGTGTCTGAGGTCAAGAAAGGGAACACTTCTGAGCATCAAGGAGATTGGAAGAGGCAAAGTTCTAAAGCCAGGGAAGGTTAGGAGAGACTTGCTTTATCACTGGGACCTGGGCTCCCAGGACTTGGGTCTCTGCCAGAGTGTTGAGTATTTGCTTTGGCGAGAACCTAACAGATCTTCTGGTTCAGCCCTGCATGATCTAGAAAAGGAGAAAAGAGTGAGTTGTCCAAAGTTACACAGCCATTTAGTGGCTAGGCACTGAAGGACCTTGTATGCAGGCTCGGTAGTTTGCAGTTCTTCCTGTTGATAACGTAGAGCCGTGAAAATATTTAAGCAAAGGTATTTCAGAACAATTCTCTCGTGGAGGTCGAGAGGACCCCGTGGAATTAGGAATTCAGGAGACTACTTAGAGGCTTTTGTTCTAGGACAAGCAAGAGATGACCAGGGTCTGAGCTGTAGCCATGTAAATAGAGAGGGGCAAAAATATTTGAGAGACACTTAAAAGAGAGAATTAATAAGTTTTAGAGATTAATTTTTTTTGTAGAGGTTGAAGGAAGAGGAGGAATCAAGGATGATCTCCAGTGTGTGTGGGTTAGGCAAAAGGGTGACTAAATCATGAATGCTCCCTGTCTTCTGTCCAAGTAAAAAGTAGAGGAAAAGAAGGGGCCTGGGTGAGGAGATGAGCAAGGAGACAGTTGAGTATGAGGAGACCATCAGGAGACATCCATCCTGAAGTCAGACAGATCGAATTGCCTCTGAGGTCCTAATGTTTGTGTCCAGCATCTCCAGTGCTGTTGGGTCATCTACAAAGTGACAAATGTTCCTGCTAATTCCCCAGTATTCAAATTGAATGTCACCGTCTCAGAGAGACCTTCCTGACTGCTTGAGTTGTTCCCTTACCCCATACTGATTCCCTATCACTGCATCTGCCATGTTCCTTCACAGCAGTTACCATGTTTGGTAATTTATATTTACCTGTTTATGTTCTGCTTTATTATGTGACTCCCCACTAGTCATTAGGCACTTTAAGGTTGAAGACTATATTTTGTTCCTTATTATATATCTAGCACAGTGAGTGTCAAACAGGACACTCGTGTAATATTTGTTGAGTGAATCAAAAACTGTGTGGTATGGCTGAAGCACCTGGAGATGTTTATTCTAGAGAAGAAGCCATTCGAAGGACCTCATTTCTTAATTCTGTCCTTGAAGTTGCACAGAACAACTCTGTTTCCTCTTTTTTTTAATATTCAAGAACTTGCACTGTGTGGCCACCCAGAGAGACTTAGGAAGCCACAGGAAATGGATCGCATCTTCAACCCTCCAGGGTTGTCTCTCCGTGACTGGACCAGACAGGCTTGGGAGGTCATCACAGGAGGTGTCCAAGTGGAAAGTGGGCCTTGTGTGTGGTGCATGGTGTGGGGGGGTATCTTTAAGCATTGGATTGGATGTTAGATTATATGACCTCTGGGGTCCCTTTAAAACCTGAGACTCCATGATTCCATATTTTCCAATCAAACCTTTGGGTACCTAACAGGTTCAGTCTGCTTTGATTTCTTTTCTTTTTTAGAACTTGGAGGGGAAAATGTATTTGTTCTCTTTAACTTTTCTTTTTCTTTTTCGCTGCACCGCTCGGCTTGTGGGATATTAGTTCCCCAACCAGGGATTGAACCCGGGCCCTCCGCCAGAGAATTCCCTCATTTGCTTTTGATTAAGTAGATTTTAGACAAGATTGGGTGTGTTCAGGGTGGTATGGCCATAGACAAATTAGGTAGATTTTAAAAGTCAGGACGGGGCTTCCCTGGTGGCGCAGTGGTTGAGAATCTGCCTGCCGATGCAGGGGACGCGGGTTCGGCCCCGGTCCGGGAAGATCCCACATGCCGCGGAGCGGCTGGGCCCATGAGCCATGGCCGCTGAGCCTGTGCGTCTGGAGCCTGTGCTCTGCAACGGGAGAGGCCACAACAGCCAGAGGCCCGCGTACCACAAAAAAAAAAAAAAAAAAAAAAAAGTCAGGACGGGGTGTTTACTCTTTAGCTCCAAATTGCAAAGGAATCCCCTAATCAACTGTCTAGGCTTGCTGACTGATTGGCAATGTGAGGTCAATAAATACTGTGTGACCTAGTGAGTTCTGGAAAGTGACCAATGGGTCAGTGACCAGACTTGGTATGCTGGTCAGCATTTCTGAGTGTGATAAGATTTCATCAGTGCCCAAGGGGAGCGCAACTACCTGATTTAATGCTATCTTGATCAGTGGCAGAAAAAAATAAAATAAAATAGTAATCATCCTTTAAGGTTGTGATTTGATTTTAGCTGTTGCCCTATAGAGGAAGCGTCTTCATCAATGTCTGTAGCCTTGTGGTTTTCACTGAGGGCTGTATAGATCTGTCCATATCCAGGACATCTTTATATTTAAGCCAGTAGAAAGAGATTTTAGACTTATCCTCCCAATGCATCTGTTCTAGAAAAGGAAAGTGTGGTGGATAGTTTACTTAGCTTACTGCTGCCATAAACACTACCAATCTCAAGACTAACTCCTCTTCCCTGACAAAGTTGATCCTAGGTGGAATGGGGTTGCAGGGCTAAAACTTGGAGAGCACTGAGTAACTATGTGCTATCAGTAATTTATTCCACACCCCTCTCCCCCACCTCACTGACCCTCAAGTATCTATTTTAACAATTCTTTGTCTAGGAAGCCTTCCGTTCCCCACTTCCTGCACATTCTCCACCTCAGATTAGATTAGGTACTGTTGCTATGTACTTCCATAGAACTTTGCACTTCCCCATCATGCTGAATTGTAATTGCTTTTAATATCATTTATCTTCCCTTCTAGACTATAAATTCTGTGAATATGGAGACTATATCTATTTTATTTTCACTGTATTTCTACTAAAACCTTGTATGTGCCTGGCAATGGAAGTTGCTTAGTACATATTTGATAAATAGGTGAGTGGATGGATGGATGGATGGATGGATGGATGGATGGATGGATTGAAGGACTACTACCTCCCCACTACAGTCAAATGCCTAATAGATTTGGTCATTCTTAAAATTAGGATGGGCTCCTTTTGTTTTCAAATGAGTAGAACAGTGTTCCCTTTTCAAGAAGTAACTGTGAACATTAGATTAGTCAAGAGTCCAAGTATCTTAGAAATACTCTTACCTGAGGCATAGTCCCTTCGCGGAACACTTGGAGGTGCTTTGACTTTCAGCCTGTAAATAGCAAATTAGACGACTGGTCAGTGAGTAGGACAACTGTTGTCAAGGTCCATGATATAAGCATGTTTAGAGATAATGGATAGATAGATAACTAATAGAATAATAGCTTCTTTTGTACTCATCACATTGAAAGACTAAACGTACTGTAAACGTAGCAAAGCCATTAGTCAGCGGTTTCCCACGTCTCCCCATCTCCCCAGTGTGGCTGTGACTCGACAAAAGTGAAGTTGGGAAGTGAAAAGTCTCTGAGAGGCCAGAATACATGTAAGCACTGAGCTCAGAGGTTCAAGGAAGGTAAATGTTGATTTGTTGATAGGAAGGGAAGAGAAGATGAACTCTATTTTAACAAATAATTTAATAAACGCTTTAAATAATAGTAAAAAATTAGCTATAATAAACAGTTTAGCTGTAGGTTGCACTGAAATTATTTTTGTACTATTGAAAAAATGCCAAATAAGTGAGCAGTGAGTGTCTCCAGGTTGGGGATTGTGATATTTAGATTAGAAGTTGAACTGTTTGAAGCACTCTCAAAACTGCTATCTTGGGCTTCCCTGGTGGCACAGTGGTTGAGAGTCCGCCTGCCGATGCAGGGGACACGGGGTCGTGCCCCGGTCCGGGAGGATGCCACATGCCGCCGAGCGGCTGGGCCCATGAGCCATGGCGGCTGAACCTGCGCGTCCGGAGCCTGTGCTCCGCAACGGGAGAGGCCACAACAGTGAGAGGCCCGCGTACCGGGAAAAAAACAAACAAACAAAACTGCTATCTTTATGCACATATAAAATGTTCTGAATATTCACAATGCTTCCCCACTCATTAAAAGGAGAAAACTAAAATTACATTTCAAAAATGTATCCCAGTTTTTAGGCTTTTTACAAGTTCTGACAACACTTTCTCTTTCATTATTTGAAATGTGTAAGGTTTATAGTAAATTATTATTTTTAATAATAGTTACCCATTTTATTTAAGAATGATTTGCTTAGTGAAATTTAAAATATATATAAATAAACCTATATAAAACCCAGTAGCCTTCATATACTAAAATATCACATTTCTTTATATAAGCAGTGTATAAGGTAACCATTACATACGAAACATATTTCATTTTCTGGGAAAAAAAGCGGTACAGAAAATCATGTTTGATTACAAAAAACAAGCCTTATAAACCAGAACTGTAATGTTGCAAAAATAACAATATTTATATTTGCCTAGAAATTCTGCTTTTTGTTTTCCCAAAGGCTCTCCTGTTTGTTATTTCATTTAATTCTCAGCAAGCCTGCAGGGCGAGCTGGGAAGACATTGTCATTAGACCTATGATGAGGTCCAGAGAGAGATTGTCCAAGGTGCTGAAGGGAAGAAAAACAAAAACAAAAGTGTATCTGGTGCCAGGTCTGTTCATGGAACAGTAAGATTTCAAAAAACAGAAACCAACTATTACTTGTTATTGCCTTCCTTTCAAAATAGAAAAGAAAGGTATTTTAATACCCCCAAATGTGTGAAGGTCATCATCTCAGAATAAAGGATAGATTCAAGAGATTACCGTTGGTCACTGAACACCGACCAGGAATAAGAGGTGTGGTTTGGGCCTCACTGAGCAGCCAGCAGCTGCATGCCAACCCCCAACACTTCAAGGTCCTTATTTTCTCATTTGGCCATGAACCACTGACGACTCTGTTATGCTCTTCTGTTAGGAAACCAGTGTGCTCAACTGTGCTTCCTCCTTTCAAGGTTGCACCTGTTGCTTGGTTACGAGTGAGAGCTTAACTTCGGGGCACTTAGACCCAAAGGACCATTGACTTCACCCAGGGTAATGACTGTGGCAGCCATATTTTCCAAGCTGAGAAGAAAACATGGTTTGTCAAGTAAAAAAGTGCATTTAGGGATAATGGGCAGAATGAAGTAGAAATTATATGGAAAAATTTGAGCTCCATGGCTTCTGTTAAGTATGACTGGCCATGGAATAAAGAGACATTTTATACAAGACTTCATATTATTGAGAGAATTGGTGTATTGTAAAATTGGCAACTGTGGGATAATTAATCTAGAATTTCTAGTAATTAAAACAATGACTAGCAGGGTTCCCTCATTTCAATGAGATTCTATATATATCAGAAATAAGAAATGAAAATAATCACACACCTCTCCCCATCATAGGACAGAACACGAAGACAAATTCTTCTCCTGTATGAGGTGACCACTGCCCCACAAGCAGAAGACCATTTAACTATTTTATGATGATCAGTTATACATATTGAAACTCCTTTACATTTTATAGCCTAAAAACACCACAAAAAGTGATATCTTACTCTTTTTTTTTTAACTTTATTTATTTTTTGGCTGCATTGGGTCTTCATTGCTGTGTGCGGGCTTTCTCTAGTTGTGGCGAACGGGGGCTACTCTTCATTGCGGTGCGCAGGCTTCTCATTGGGGTGGCTTCTCTTGTTGCGAAACACGGACTCTAGGCACTCAGGCTTCAGTAATTGCAACACACGGGCTTCAGTAGTTACAGAGCGTGGGCTCAGTAGCTGCAGCACACAGGCTGTAGGGCACAGGCTCAGTAGTTGTGGCGCATGGGCTTAGTTGCTCTGCGGCACGTGGGATCTGCCCAGACCAGGGCTCAAACTCGTGTCCCCTGCATTGGCAGGCAGATTCTTAACCACTGCTCCACTAGGGAAGTCCCTGATTTCTTACTCTTTAGTTTAGCAAAGACCAAAAAAAAAAGATACTCTGTTCTAAAGGCACAAGGAAATGAACTTTTATCCACTATTGGTGGTACAAAATTTTTGGACAGCAATTTGGTAATATCAAGCAAAATTTCAAGGGCACAAATCCTTCTACCCAGAAACTAGAAATTTCAGTTCAGGAATTTAGCTTTCTGGTACATTCAAAGTCTGCAAAGGATATTTATTGAAGTGTTATTTGTGACAGGTAAACTAAAAGAAATGGCCACAAAATTTTGATAGATATTATCAAATTGGCCTCCAAAATGTATGTTTAAACTCCTACTCCCACTTTAAAAAATGTCCATCAATACGTAGCTGGTTAAATGAATGATAATACATTTATAGTAGACTATTAATTATCTGTTTAAAAGGTACATGGTGGGCTTCCCTGGTGGCACAGTGGTTGAGAATCTGCCTGCCAATGCAGGGGACACGTGTTCAAGCTCTGGTCCGGGAAGATCCCACGAGCCACGGAGCAACTAAGCCCATGCGCCACAACTACTGAGCCTGCGCTCTAGAGCCCATGAGCCACAGCTCCTGAGCCCGCATGCCACAACTACTGAAGCCCGGGTGCCTAGAGCCCATGCTCCATAACAAGAGAAGCCACCGCAATGAGAAGCCTACGCACCGCAACAAAGAGTGGCCCCACTCGCCATAACTAGAGGAAGCCCGCACGCAGCATGAAGACCTAACGCAGCCAAAAATAAATAAATAAATAAACTTAAAGAAAAGGTATATCGTTATTTTTACATACTAACAAAGAAAGATGTCCGTGATTTAGCATTAATTAAAACCAACAAAGCAAGTTGGTAGAATGTGTATGTGGTATGATGCCACTCATGATGAAAATGTATGTACGTACAGGTATGGACTATATCTATGTCAATGTGTGTATGTGTGTGTGTAAACATACACATATAGATATATAAACCAAATTCACTCATGCTGTGTCCATTTCTGGGGAGTGGGTTAGGGTGGGGATAGGAGAAAGTGAGAGATTTTGACTTTGTACAATTCTGAACTCTTTGATTTTTTTTTTTCCTGGTGAATCTGTATTACTTTCATAAAAACAAAAACAAAAAAGCCTTAAACAAAATCTTAACAGAATACCATTTCCCCTTTCCTCTTGACTTAGATTTTGAGTGGCAAATGCTGGTATGTACAATGTACAATTTCTATTCTCTAAAAAACAACCACAACAACAAAAAGAACCTTAGGGGAGTGTGTGTGTGTGTGTGTGTGTGTGTGTGTGTGTGTATGTCTGTTGTGTGTCTGTGTGTCTGTGTGTGCAGGAAGGTTTGGAATTCTAACTTGCCCTCTCCAAGTGCCAATTGAAAACACCATTTTAAGGCCCTAATTGAAAAAGCAGAAATCAAAATATGGAAACAGTTATGGCATCCTAAAGAAGTCAGGCTGTGTTCTTGCAACTTCTCTTTTGGATTTCTCCAAGTGTGTCCTAGTGACCCTTAGCTAAGTGGTCAAAGAAGCTGATTGTCCTGCTTCTATAAAGGTCTCTTTTGATGTTTGCCAGGCACCTTGAATGGCATAGCTCAGCTTTCCAGCAGTGAGAGAGAAAAGCAAGGTGCCTGAGTACCACCCACTCATTCACCATGTTTCCTGAGTGTGGGTCTGACCACCATGACTCTCGCCATGAGTAAGAAAGCGTCACATGCTAAAGAGGTTGCAACTCATCACTCGGGTAACAGGGAAGTTTTGTGTTCTTCCACTTAGTGCAGGCTGACATAAGATGTTATTTACATAAATAAGTGCTCACATAGTGCTATGGCATCTAACTTACTTTTTGATCTTGTTCATTATTCCACCTTCATTGTTCTTGATATCATGGACCATTTTTTGAAGCTGCCTGTAAGAAATGAAATTAAACATAAAATATTAACAACTAGGTTGATTTTTTAAAAAGTCTTCTCTCCTTGAGTATAAAAAAGAGAGAGAGAGAAAAAAACCTTACCATAAACCCCCAAACAGCATGAATTATATTGTATTTCATTAAGCTGACCATTTTCTACTTGAGCAGAGGGAAGGTGTGACTGATTCTATAAGGAGTGTGGTCACTGGACCACGCCCCCACCCGTTGAAGTCTGGGTCAGTCTCAGGCTGTAAGAGGAATTCTGATTCTCAGATATGTCTGTTCTGAGGAGACATGTGAGCTCTCATAAGCCTCACCGTTTATCACTTATTGTCCTCGGAGCATCAACATTGCAAGGATGCAGCTACCTTGAAGGACACAGTATAGACAGAAATCAGCCTCAAGATTTTTTTTTCCTTGGTTAACTTTACTAGGTAGAATCTGGAAAATTGCACAGATATCTGAAACTTCTGCAGAACAAAAAGTAATATGCACAAAATCGAAAGATAAATGCCATGCTGGAAGAAATATTTGCAACACATAATAATAACAAGAACTACATGTTTTGATTAACAAAGAAATCTTACAACTCAGTAAAAAAAAGTTTAAAAATGTGATAGGAAAATGAGCAAAAGATGTGAACGCAGAGCTAACAGAAAAAAAATACCAGTGGCCAACAGACCAATGAAAAGTTATTTAACATCACTTATATTTAAAGAAATCTAAATGGAAACAATGAGATATCATGTTCTGCTTATCAGACGGGCAAAACTTAGTAAGTGCAATAATCCCCAGGGTCGGCAAGTATATGAGAATACAGATAAATAAATTATTACAATCAATATCTGTCAAAATGTAAAACCACCATGCCTTTTGACCTGGAAATTCCACTGCTAGGAATTTACCTTATGAACATAGTCACAAACTATACAAACATTATACATATCAGCATGTTTATTCTAGAATTATGTGTAAAAACCCTAATCCTTCCTGCCTTTCCCACTAAAAACACCTGGAAACAACCTAAATGCCCATTTATCATTAAAAGGGAACTAGTTAAATACATGCTGATAAAACCATAAATGGAATACCACAGACCTTAAAAAAATACATCTATATTGCTGATATGTAAAAATACTCGAGATATTATTAAGTTAAATGAAAATGGAGGATGAGGAGAAAGAAAAGAAAGAAGGAAAATTCAGAATATGCATATATTTTTTGTGGGGAAGAAAAAGACATACATACATGTGTGCTGATATGGGCATAACTTTTTAGAAGGATATGCAAGAAGTTGTTAAATGGTTTTCAAAGCTAATTGTAATTAGAAAAGTTTACAAATTAGAAAAAGGATCAGAGTATAGGACCATGTTTTGTTTTCTTCATAATGATTTTCTACCTTAAAATATATCTAAATAAAATTTCACATGGTTCTGTCTTAAAAGAGTAACATATTTGAATTTACCTTCCAGGCAAGCCTTTCCTTTGTTCTGAGAAAACTATTTCATTGGGCCCTTTAGTTAATGAAATGTAAACTTGTATATAGCCATTGTTCTAGAAGAAAGTGGACTTTTTCCATTAAAAAATGCAGATCTTTCTCACTTTGGGAGCTAAGCCCTCTGTTAGCTAATATGAAGAGGGGTGCATAATTAGGCTTAGCATAGGTCTAGGAAACCCCATTGATTGGAATTGGAATCTGGGAGAACTAGTCTCTTGGACTATGTATGGATTTATGACTCATATGCTGCAAAGATTTTCGGTGTAGGGATGGAGCAGTTGAGAGGATGAGAGGACAGCTTGTCAGAGGAACTCCGCCCGGCCTGGCCTGTTTGCGTCCTCCACTAAGTGTTAATTTCAGGCTAACTCTCCTGTGCTGATGTTCTGCTGTAGTTGTTTCCTGAGGGCCATTGGGCATCAAGGAAATGGCGGGAGATTTATTGCGTAAGTGATAGACATTCCTACTCTCAACAACCTTGGGAAAAGGGAGATTGTCATACAAGAAGTGGGAACTTAGACTGGGGATTTGGGGGAGCTCTTTTCCCTTCTAGGTCTAATGGCTGTGAGGACCTGGAGACCTGAAGAGCATAGACAAACCTGAGGGGTTTTCAATGGTGGGGAGCTGGTGGGGTGGGGAGGTAGCCCTGAACCTGAGACTGGGTCTGGGCCTCTGCGTTGAGAAGAGCCATCCACAGCGCCATCAGTAGCCATTTTCAATGAGATAATTCTCTTTATTGTCCCTGAATCTTCAGTAGTATCCTGTCAGGATCTGCAGCCCAGCCTTGGTTGGGCTGTGGGGAAGAGTGTGTCCCATTGGCACGGAGTGGTGGAGTGCAGGGGGAGGAGAGGCTGGAGAGTGGAGTAGAAAGAGAAGAGAGACTTCTTTCAGGCCATCCTTAAGGCTGCATCTTGGGGAATCATTTACATAACTGGGGGACCCACTGAGGTGCCGAAGTTCAGACATGGGAAGGTCAGTGCAAGTCATAATTTGGGTAACAAAGGAAATGAGGCCACATCTTATATCGCTAGTTAGGGAGGCTGGGCATGTTGACTCCATATGTGTGAGAGCTCAGCAAAGCACCAGGCTCAGAAGCAGAGAGAGAAGGATGGATGAGAGAGAAGAGGACCAAATAGCCCATCAGAGACACACAGAGGGTCCTTCAAGCTGGACTCGAGTTACCTCAGAACCATACAGTATTCTAGAATTTGTTCACGTGCATCCTGTGCAAACCCCTTTCTCCTTTACCAGAGGAACTATAGAGAATCTGTGAGATAGGGGAATGAGTGAAAATGAAAAATAGGAGGTCTGGGAGTAGAGAGGAAGTGAGATTGAGAGAGAGGTTGAAATGGATTGATTGGAAAGAAATTGAATAATTTCAAGTGGAGAGCAGAGGGCACCTCTGGTTATAAGCTGACTGTAACCGAGTGGAATGTCTTTGGCCTAAGTTAATGCCTAACCGGGAAAAAGGCCAAAATGAGCCAGAGTGAAGGATCCTATCAGAGGTCTGTCAAGAGTGGGACACAGGCAGAGTAATAGGGAGCCAGAGGCTGATTTGCATAAGTGACTTTGCTGTAGGCGTAGACAAACAGATGTTACAAATAGTTGCAAAAAAGTTTGATGTAATTTTGTCATTTGTTCAACTTGGTAGTTGATGCTTCTTGTCATTTCCTAATTACTTTTAATTATAGATTATTAAAATAATTATAATCTATAACTACAGTAAATTGTTGAATTTTTCTCCTCTCTCTGCATCTCATTCACACAAATCGTGACGTCCACAGACTGCTCAGTTACAGCTGCCAAACTTAGGTTACCTTACAAGTCAGTGTCCCCCAAACCAAGAAAATGTGGTAATGCTCTCAGCTCATTTTATCAACTCTTCATACACTGTGTGATGCACAGCTTTTGCTGCCCTCTAGTATCTTCTGCTCCATCTTGGAGCACATTTTTTCCTCTACCACAACTTGAAGGATATGCAATAGCGAAGAAATGTGCAACTGGACTGTTTCAGGAGAGGATGCTCTCGAGCTGAACATCAGTTGTTTCACTGTGATAAGTTGTGTGTGGGTGAAAATAGGTAAGGCATAAAAAAGCTGCACTTTGATTATTCGTTTCTGAGATATCCTTCCATGGTTGGGAGAATGGTAATAGGATCACAATGTTCTAATTTTTTTAAAGTTGTGAAGAGACAGCCATGTGTATGTAACAAAATAAAACAAAGGACATAGCTTATCTGATACACATTTTAAAACAATATTAATATGTCATTTTTAAGCAGTATGGCATTTAGGCGTTTAAAAATGGTGAGAAGGTAATATAAATAATTATATTTATTATTCCTTGAATAAACCAAATTGAATTTTATATTTTCTCCTTTGTCATTGTTTTAAATTTTTTTTCCAAGGTTTTGAGTTAATATCAACAAACTTAGTTATTTAACAACACACTGTAGTAGTGTGGCCCTGGCTGAGCCTGGATCTCAACAAATTTAGATCCCACGAGGTCCTGAGAGAGGAAAAATCATCATTTGAAAGTTACCAGCAGTTTTTTGCCTTCAAAGAAGCAGCTTACTTTAGAATCTGATAGACCAGTGGTCCTCGCACCAAACTGCACCGGAATCACCTGGAGGCCCTTTGAAACCCAGAGTTTCACTCCACCCCCGGAGTTTCTGATTGGGTAAATGTAGGTGGGGCTGGAGAATTTGCATTTCTAACAAGTTCCCAGGTGGTGCTGACTCTACTGCTCAGAAGCCCACCCTTTGGACTCAACTGTGATGGATCATACCTTTTCCCACCGCGGTCCTTTTAGTTGTGTCAAGTAAAGCAAATACCTGCTGGAGGAAAATTAAAATCCCTTCTTAACCCCATGCAAAGTTTCAGACAGAGAAGCTGAGTGGTCAGTTTGGTAACCTAATTTGGACGTATTCTTTACCAGACTGTCACTTCTTTATGGGACTTGATTTTTCTCTGTGGGAATTTAGACTACCTTGTGCCTGTATATTTTTATTTTTCTTAGAGTCACACACTTTCTTCTTGGGCCACAGTTTGTAAAAGCTGCAGAGTGGAGATGAAGGGGCTACAGGAAGGACGTGCCCCTGACACTTTGCAGTAATCCAGAAGCAACTGGACCTGCTCTGAGCGGAGTGCTATGGCTGGGGTTTTGCCACTCCTCATGTGGTGCTCTAACACGGAATAGCACGGAATGTGGTGGCATTAGGATGAAGACACAACCGTAGCCCTATCTGTGGGGGATGAGCTGTCCTTGCTGTCACTCATCCTGCAAAGAGTCCAGTCCAGAAACCGGCAGTGAAGAAAATGAGGATGTGGTCGGCAGGTCTTGGGCTCTGGTACCGGGATGTTTCCTGTCTTCCTGGGACCTCCTGGTTGCTGGTCCCTGGACTACAGGTTGAGTTGACCTCTAGTAGCATTCATTCTCGTGATGCAGAGGTGAGCTGCATCGAGCTCGAAGTGGTCTCTGGCTGGGAGCAAAGCAGGGAGGACCTGAGGAAGGGTCCAGGACACTAAGCGAAGCCTTGACTAGTAGCAAATATGTGTCATTCTTTGTGTTATACTTCCCTTCTGTTATTCCTCAAACTTCAGTGAAGTCTTATTAACTCTGTTAGGACTGTGGGGAAATAAGGGATGGGTTGGTGGAAAGAGGTGGAAGGAGCCCAAGAAATCCAGATGGAACCTAGAAGATACCCTCTGCACCAGAGAATGGCTCCTAGAGACTGGTGAATGGATCTGGACACAAGCAAGAGCCAGAGTAGAGATGTGGGATGTGAAAGCAGCCCCAGGACACTCAGAATCCCAGGGGAAGGATGTCTGTAAAAGTGGGCTAGGGCTACTATGATTTGAATGGCAAAAGAAAATGGCAAAACCATTTTTCTTTTCTTTTTTTTTCTTTTCTTTTTTGGACTCACAGGTAAGTAGTGGCTGGTTACACAGGCTGTACAGCTTTTAATTTCTGATGATTTCTGATTTAAAATGTAACGTGTGCTAAGTAAAAGAACCCAATCTGAAACGACTACATACTGTATGATTCCACCTGGAATCTGGAAAAGGCAAAACCACGGAGACAGTAAAAAGATCAGAGGTTTGTTAGGAGTTCAGGAAGAGGAAAGGAGTTTTAGGGAACATGGGATTTTTAGGGCAGTGAAACTATTTTGTATGAGACTGTTAATGGCAGTTGTATGCAATAGATGTTCATTGTAGATGAACTTGGGTAGATTTCCACCAGGCTGGAAGGTACTCCAGAATTGGGTTTTATTATTTTTGTTGTTGCTGTGGGGTTTTTTTTGGTAGTGGCAGGGAGGGTTGACTGAGAACACTCCCCAACCTGCCATGGCTGATTGGCATGGAAGGATGGATTGGTGGGATGCCGAGCTCCACTAGGGTTGGGATTGGGGTGGGGGGTTCTGGGAAGGCAGCTGCACGTGGCCAGATCAGCAAAGAGTAGTCCAAAAACAGACGTATTTCACTAAAAACCTTTCTAATAATTTTTGTTATACACAGGACATGATTTAAAAGATGCTATCAATCTGCAAGAAGTGCTTTTTTTAAAGTTTAGTAGAAAAAAAATCAGAAAACATCTTGTTTTCCTTTTAGCTTCTTAGTGCACTCACAGAGGACCATGAAAAGGCAGGTTTTAGTGTATGTTTTTTCACTCTGTTTTTCTAGAAAAAGTGGAATGTAAAGCAATGTTAATCTGAGAAAATCCCTATTTAATCTGGATTTAGGAATGGATTAAAGAGGGTTTCATATTCAAGCAACTCTTCACAAACAAAAAGAGCAGGCAACTCCTTCCTCCTTCTTCACCCCCCACATCTTAACCTCAAGCCCTGTTCTGGAGTTTCATCCTTTCAGTATGCACAGGGCTGGTCCCTCTCCTGCAGCTAAGATCCAAGCCTACAGCTGCCCCTTTGCACCAGGAAAAAGCTGCCTCTGCCAGTGTACCTCTCCAATCCATGCTCTGAAGCTTTGTCAGGGCCTATTCAGCTAATGTTTCTAAAACCCAGCTTTCACCAGGCCACTCCCTCCTCAAGGGCCTGCAGCACCCCAATGTCTACTGAATCAAGCCTGGATTTTTGTTACTCTTGGCTGAGAGTTACTCAGTCTCACCCTGAGTTCCCAGAACTGCGAGGGTGACTGCCTGTGAATTATCTACACCTACTTGGCTGGCTACCCTTAGGACATCTACCTGTGCTCTCCTCACAACTGGCCTGGTATCTCCAACTTATATGTTTCTTAGATCAAATTGGAGTAGAAATATCTCTAATATTGTCTTTGGTATATACAGAGGCAAAGAAAACATCCAGTCTCTTAACTACTTCATGCTATGAACGGATTTTTTAAAATGTAACTATCATCACTAGGTCTGCTGATTCTTTAGCTGACTTCCTCCTTTTACAGGAGTTTAAATGATCTCATTATTGACTCTGGATTTCTTTTTTAAGATGCTACTAATCATTTTATGGTATATTTTATTTTTGTTATTAAATTTAACAAGTAATTAAATAATCTGGTGTTCTTGGATCTTCAGGCTTGAAATTTCCAAGTTTTTTTTTTTAACTTTTTCTCTCTCTCACTGACTATTCATCCCCTCTCACCAGTTACATCAATTCATCTTTAGATGCATCTCACCCATCTCTGTACCCTCCTGTCCACTCCTTCAGCTACAGCCATTGTGATCTCATGGATGATGGACTATGCCCGTGGTCCCTCATCTTTTGTTTTTAACCTTTTATTTTATATTGGAGTATAGTTGATTAACAAGTTGTGCTAGTTTCAGGTGTACAGTAAAGCGACTCAGTTATACGTACACATGTATCCACTCCTTTTCAAATTCTCCTCCCATTCAGGTCACCACATAACATTGAGCAGAGTTCCCTGTGCCATACAGTAGGTCCCCGCTGGTCATCCACTTTAAATACAGCAGTGTGTACATGTCAATCCCAAACCCCCTAACTATCCCCACCCCCGCTTCCCCCTCGGCAACCACAAGTTCACTCTCCAAGTCTATGAGTATGTTTCTGTTTTGTAAATAAGTTCATTTGTATCATTTTTCTTTAGATTCCACATATAAGCGATATCATACGATATTTCTCTCTCTCTGTCTGACTTACTTCACTCAGTATGACAATCTTTAGGTCCATCCATGTTGCTGCAAATGGAATTATTTCGTTCTTTTTTTAAAATAAATTTATTTATTTATTTGTTTTTTATTTTTGGCTGTGTTGGGTCTTCATTGCTGCGCATGGGCTTTCTCTAGTTGAGGCGAGCAGGGGCTACTCTTCACTGCGGTGCGTGGGCTTCTCACTGCAATGGCTTCTCTTGTTGCAGAGCACAGGCTCTAGAGTGCAGGCAGTAGTTGTGGCACGTGGGCTTAGTTGCTCTGCAGCATGTGGGATCTTCCCGGGCCAGAGACTGAACGTGTCCCCTGCATTGGCAGGCGGATTCTTAACCACTGTACCACCAGGGAAGCCCTATTTCATTCTTTTTATGGCTGATTAATAGTCCATTGTATATATGTACCACATCTTCCTTATCCATTCCTCTGTGGTCCCCCATCTTGTCTCCCTACCTTCAGTCTCTCCCCTTCCCCATGTTCATTTTCTTAAATTGCTTTTATCATGTCATTCCACTCATAAATAGTCTTCGATGTCTCCCTGTTTCTTGCAGGATAAGGTAAAAACTCATTCGCCTGGCATTCAAAGGCCTTCAAAATTTGGACACCAAACATTTTAGACATAATTAACCCACTGTTATGAACCCACAATTGTTCCCATTCCATCCCACCAGCCCACGGCCCAGCTCGAGTTATCCCTTTCCCCTTACAGATCATTTCTTGGGCACAGGAAGGGAGGCCACTTAAGGAAAGAGCACTGGAGTCTAGAGATGCAGTTTCTACTCTAATCTCTGAAGCTTCCTGGCTGTGCAAATCTGAGCAATTCTTGTCTCACTTAATGCTTCATTTTCTCCTGTAAAATGAGAAGGCTGGATTACATGGACATTCAAGTCTTTCGCAGCTCTAAATTATATTTCTATATATCCTGAATTCATAGCACTCAGGTAGTACTTAAGTCATTTAATCTCCAGTGCTCTAGCAATTTTTGAATTATGATTTGGTTCACATGACATATTTTGTATTTTATATCTTAAACTGTTTTTTTGTCCTAAACTGAAAATAGTTTTTTTGTTCAGTTTATGAAAGTAATACAGCTAATTTTTAAAAATTCATGTGATACAGATAGATAACAAGTGAAAACTACTCATAATTCTTTGCTGGGAACAGGGAAGATCAGAGACCTGTAAGAATCCTAAAAAGGGAGTGACTGCTTTGAGGTTTTAAGATGAAGTGACCTGAGAGCTGGATCTTGATGGGAAAATAAAAATTCACCAGGCAGAAGAGTGAGGAACAGCAGCTAGGTAGTGGGAACAGCAACTACAAAGGCTCAGAGGAAATTGTCTGAGATGTTTGGGGTCTAGTGAGAAGCTGAGAGTGCCAGGAATTGGGGGTATGGGGGGAAGGTGCGGTCAAAGCTGAGGCTGGGTTGGGGGGTTACAGGGAGTCAAGGACCTTGTTAGTCAGGCCAAGGGGATGGGGTTTATAGGCAACAGGAAGCCTTTGGAAACCTTTACTCAGAGGCATGTCATGATTAGGGTTGAAGAATGGAGGAGGGCCTGGGCATGGTGACACTGGTGGCTCAGAGACTAGTAGGCAGGCAACTCTGCTGGGCCCTGGCCCAAGCCCACAGCAGTGGGATCCCCAAAATAGTGGGGTAACACTAGGAGTGGCCTTCAGGGCCTCAGCTGGGCAGAAGAGAGAATTGCTGGCCACAAGGCCAACAGTTCTCACAGAGGACTGTGCTGGAACACAGCGCCGTGTCAGTAGCCCTGGTCCTCTCTTCATTTAAAATGTCAATATTTTGTTCATCGTGGAATTTTTTGCATTAATTTTGATTTTTAAAATATTACATGAAAATATTATTTCTTAAAGTACTGACTTGGGGGGCCTCCCCCTTAAAGTTTAATATTATTATTTGTTTTATGTAAGACATGTATTTGTCTTATTTACTCCACAAATATTCAGTGAGTGCAGACTGAGTAGGGCATGTGTGGATCCAGAGCTACCCTGAACACAAACCCTGTGTCTGGTAACGCAGGAGGAAGGTCCCTTCTGCCACCATATCACATGACAGAAGACTCTGACTTATATCAGACCAGAGGACAGAGAGAGACAGATGGGTGGGGGGTGGGAAGTCTCTGATTCACACAAAATATCTTCCTTTTGGATAACTTCCGTCTCAAAACTGAAGTCTGGCTACCGACCGTCATTTTGAAACAGAATGCCACTTTTTAGTGAGTATTCTGTTTTTTGCATGCAGCAGACCTAGTCCTATCACCAGCTTCCCTCCTCCGTCCTTTCCACAGCCTCTTCTAGCCCTGGCCTGGCTTCCTCAATGCCACATTTCCTCCAGGCCAGCCTTTCTGTGGCATTATTGGTGTTATAGTTAGATGTGCAAATTCAGCAACCAAAGCTGCTTCCTTCTGGAGAGCGAGTCCACGGTGAAGCTGTCACGGAAGTTTTGGCAAGTCCTTTCCATCCTGTGATAACCTGAGAAGCCTCCCAAGAGTGAGGTAGCTCCCCCAGCCCCATTCACAGATGCAGATACAAGGCCCAAGAGGTCACCGGGCTGGTCTCAGACCACGCAGCTCTGAAATCCCAACTCCTAGTTTTGCCTGTCATCAAGGTAGTCACAGAAGTTTGGTGGTGAGAGAGACTTCAGGAATATCCTGGGTCAGCCTCCTCCTGGAAGGGAGGACACTAAATTCCAGAGACATTTTCCCATTGCGCCAAGATCAATTATTGAGGATTCCCCCAGCTCTTTCCCTCACACCCTTCTCCTTCCCTTTCCACACATGGTCCGAGTCTCCTTCTAGAGGACCAGCTTTTCCATGGCAGGGATGTGCCTTCCAGGTTCTCATACCATAGCCCAGAGCCATGGTTACAGTCCAAGGCCAGTGAGCCAGGCTAGTGGTCAGTTGGATAATCAATGGCGACAACAGTAAATGCCAGCCCTCACTGAGCATGTGTTCTCTGCCAGGTACTTCGCGTGCTTATCTCATTTAACCCTCACAACCGTGTGAGGTAGCTCTTATTATTATCCCCATTTTAAAAAGTGTAGGGCTTCCCTGGTGGCGCAGTGGTTGAGAGTCCGCCTGCCGATGCAGGGGACACGGGTTCGTGCCCCGGTCCGGGAGGATCCCACA
>NC_041233.1:53543169-53575199 GCF_002837175.3 Physeter macrocephalus
GCTCAGCGGCCATGGCTCACGGGCCCAGCCGCTCCGCGGCATGTGGGATCTTCCCGGAACGGGGCACGAACCCTTGTCCCCTGCATCGGCAGGCGGACTCCCAACCACTGCGCCACCAGGGAAGCCCGATCGTAACCAATTTTAAGTGTACAGTCAGTAGTGTATTCACATACACATTGTATATTCACATTGTTGTGATTATCCTAATTTTTATAGTGAGAAAATATTTGCCCAGAGAAGTAATTTGCCCAAGGTCCTACATGTAATAAACAACAGAGCTGGGATTCAAAATCGGGCCGTCTGACTCCAGAACACGTGCTCTCGACCACCCCTGGATGACATGTGCTGACTTGTCTCAGCTTGGGCCACTCACCAGGGGTGGATGACCAGCTTCACCACGTGCCTCTTTGGGCACCTTCCTCTCTGTCTCTGGAGAAGGCATCCAATCCCTCTACCAGCCAAGTGGTTTTACCAGGGACACATGTGCCCCCACTGCCCTGCCACTAATCCCCAAGGTCAGACTTGTTGCTCGATGGTTGCATGGTCTCTTAGGGGCCCGTTTCAGTCTTTAGGGAGGGGCAGAGAAAAAAGAGGAAGGGACAGATGGCAGGAAAACGCGGAAAGAGAGGGCAGTGCAGGCAGGCGGCAGGAAGGAATGTGTCAGGGGCTCTCTGGGTCCAGAACAGGCTCACAAGCAGAGTGGCTGAGCTCAGCTGCAAGGAGACCTGGGTAGCTATTCCCGTGTGTCCTTCTTATCACCCTAGTCAGAAAGGCCACCTAAGAATCCTGGAGTAGGGGCATGTGTGCACCTTACACGTGAGCATCTCGCGGCCTGGGTTATCTTACCACCTATTAACCAGAGAAAGTAATTTGCAAGTTTCTGCAGACGCTCCACCATTTCCTTCTCTTTTTCCCACTGAGATCTGCAAATATTTTGTGGTAGTCTTTGGCATATCTAGACTGCTGATCTCGGTTATAAGCAGACCGAAATTGGGCTGACTTGACATAACCAGGACCAAGGATGATCCTACTCACACCCTGATTCCTTTCCAAAAAACTCCTGGCACACTCTACCCTATCAGAGGCAGTTAGGCTTGGGCCACACCGCTCTGACACTGATGAGATGACAGGAAACTAGGTTATACTAGCTGTAAAAAGTTCTTAGAAGATTTGCCCCTTGGTGTGACAGCAGAAATTGTCAGGCTCTCCCCCTCCCTGATTTTAGGGGTCTGTAGGGATGCAGCACTTTCCTTCCTCTTGCTGGTGCCTGCTCTCACTCACCCACAGGGCAGGGAGGGGCTGGGATAGAGGGAAGCTTCTTCCTAAAACATGTGAAAGCAGGTTGTGAAAAGCAAAAAAGTTAAGGGAGGCTCATGGGTTTGGAAGAGCCCCCAGAGGTCCTGTTATTTAATCCTGTACTGGGCTCTGATTTTGTTTTTTAAACCTATTTTTTAAAATAAATTTATTTATTTTTGGCTGCTTTGGGTCTTTGTTGCTGCGCGCGGGCTTTCTCTAGTTGCTGAGAGCGGGGCCTACTCTTCGCTGCGGTGTGTGGGTTTCTCATTGCGGTGGCTTCTCTTGTTGCGGAGCACAGGCTCTAGGCACGCGGACTTCAGTAGTTGTGGCGTGCAGGCTCAGTAGTTGTGGCTCACAGGCTCTAGAGCGCAGGCTCAGTAGTTGTGGCACACAGGCTTAGTTGCTCCGCTGCATGTGGGATCTTCCCGGACCAGGGCTCAAACCCATGTCCCCTGCATTGGCAGGTGGATTCTTATCCACTGTGCCACCAGGGAAGTCCCTGGGCTCTGATTTGCTTCTTGTTCTAACTAGGTGCTGGTAGCAGGAATTTTGTGATGTTTACAGTCTTTCCTCTAACAGCATGAAAATTATTGTGTGAAACTGATGATTCTCAAATTTGTAAGACTCAAGGATAAATAAGTAACTAATCATTTTCAGAAAATTCTGAAAATATAATCCTGTGTAATTCTAGAAAAGGAATATGTTTTAAGAATTTGAGTGTGTTCTTTAAAAAATTAGCCTTAACGTGGAAAAAAAATGATCCTTGGCTGTGTCTACATGGTACACCCACTTGTCTGGGCATTCATTTCTATAGCTAAAAGCAAAGATATTTTCAGGGAGTAGAGAGATTTTGCAGAATGGTATTTCCTATACATTGAAAAAATTTGACTCAAGCTCATTTCTTTGGGATCTTAGTGAAAAAAAGATATTGGGGAATATCACGTGTAAGGATTGAAGTGGAAGGAAGCATTGACATTCTTAAATGTTTACCATCCAGAAACATTTATCGATAATGCATTTTTTATTTTTTTGGGTGCACCGTGCGGCTTGCGAAATCTTAGTTCTCTGACCAGGGATCTAACCCGGGCGCACAGCAGTGAAAGCCCTGAGTCCTAAACACTGGACCGCCAGGGAATTCCCCAGTTAATACATTTTTTTTTTTTTTTTTTTTTTTTAAAAACAGCTTTGACACAGTATCTAATTGGTTGAACAAAAATAGGATCATGGATCCTCATAATATTTTACGGTAAATATGGAAAATAATTTCATTATCAAAAATTCATCATTCCACCATTTCAAAGTGTTCAACTCAGGGGCATTTAGTAAATTCACAGTGCTGTGCAATCACCACCACTAACCAGTTGCAGAACAGTTCATCACCCCAAGTAGTCATTAGCAATTTTAAAGCAGATTTTTTTTTCCAATTTACTTTTGAGGCACATGAATAACTTTTGTTTTAGTCATGTTAAGAGTTGTTTTCAGCATTCATCAGGTGAATTTGACCAGTCATCTGGGATTGGTTGGGCAACTGTGATAATCTGTGATCATCTGATGCCATGAAATCAAAAGGTTTTCAGTTGTAAAAAGCGGACTTTGACCCTGAACAGGCTGTAAAGACAATTCAAAAGGCAAAATAGTTACATATATGTAGAGGGTCCAGTTTTCCAGTGATGTGGTATTACATGTGCCATTTTCCTTTTTGAAAGTATATTTCTCATGTTTGTATTTGATTCTACTGTAGTTATTTGCACTAAAATGACTGTTTCCTTCCTGTCCAGGATTAGGTATCGTCATTAACATGCCAAACATGCATAAAAGGTACTCTTCACCCTGCAGTTTTTTGCACTTTGAACCAAGTAAAGTTGTAAAGTAAACAGCAACAACATAGTCAATGGGGGAGCGCATTTCTTTCAACCTTTGAGCTCAACTCTCTAATCCTCTGGTCCAAGCAACCTCAGTCACAGCCTCCCCGCCGGGAACTCCCTTTACTTAGGTGTGGTCTCCCTCCTCTGACCTTTCCCTCCTTCTTATCACCACTTTCCTGAACAATGTCCCCTTCTTTCAACTAACAACCATAGATTGAGCCACCTCTGTGTGGGAGACAGAAGAGCACAGCTCTCTGTCCCCACGGTCTGAGCTGTTAGATTCCCACTTGGGTGTTAGTGACGGCTAAGGGCTTAATGCCTTAACCTATTACACATGGTGATGTTTAAGTTTGAACCAGGACTCTGAGACACGCCTTATCCCAGGAGGATGTCTCTCTAATGACACAACTGGGGCAACAGGAGAGCCCAGGCCAGGAGGGATTTGTGGGGAGGGGACATTGACTGAACTTTTACTCTCTATGTAATATGTTTACTGTTACAACACCCCTATTATATTATATATTATTATTCCCATTTTCCAGGTGAAAAGCTGAGGCTAAAAAGGATTAAGTAACCTGCTCAAAGACCAAGAGCAAGGGAGTACAGAGCAAGTATTCAAACCTAGGTCTGCCTGATTCCAAAGTTCAGCAAAAAACACCTTTCTGGGGCACTTCTTAAATTATACAATATGGTCCTGTATGCTTAGTCTACACATAAGACCAACTCTGCTCTTTTTAATTATAACTCACTCTCAGATTACATGAACAATTGTGGGAGCATTCTTTGAAAAATATATACTCTCAGTAGGGTACCAAACATGACTGAGTCAGTGTCAAATTCAAGTTTGGACCTGGAAACATGTAATAGCATGAAATACTGACAGTAATATTCTGTAGGGCCTCACAGGGGTTTCTGACTAGTAAATTACCTGCTTTTTAGTTAAAAAAAAAAAGTCTAGGAAAAATATAAAACACAGACTAAGCTAGAATGTTTTACTGGCCAGTAAATAACACAGGAAAAAAAAAGGAAGGCGTGGCCTGCTGTTCCTCCCTCCTCCTAGGCAAACATGGAGGTGTAGTTCTAGACTAGGCCTTTCTGGTGTGAGCTTAGATAAGTGACTTCACCTCTCTGGGCCTCTTACCTGAGGGACTAGTTAGATGGCCTCTCCATCTTACTTGCCCAGTAAACCTTTCTGATTTGGGCGCTGGGGAGGGGAAAGGAGGAGGCTTCTCCACTGATGTTTGTGTCCTGACACATTGCAGGGGGAGCAGGCTCAGCCGAGGCGGCTCACGGAACTTGTGGCCAGCACTGGCTACCTAATTTCTGGGGCCCAGTGTAAAATGAAAATGCAGGGCTACTAGTTCAAAATTATTGAGAATCTTAAGACTGCAACAGCAGACATTAAACCAAGCATGGGGCCCTGTGAGACTGCACAGCACAGGCCCAGGAAACTCAGTGGCCTCTGCTGTGTATTTCCTACACCGTGGGGAGGGTTGAAATCTGGAGGAGATCTGGGGCCCCCAGCCAGCCTGCTGGGAGGCAGAGACACCCCTGGGATAATGAGCTTCTTTCTCAGGAAAGTGGCCAACAGGGAAGCACCGCTCATCAAGGACATGCAATACATCCCTTAAGCTGGCTTCCGTGCCTTGCTGGGGAAATGAGCATTGAAACAAGCCATGCTGGACTGAGGGACTACGGCCTGTTTGGGGGCCTAGACCATGATGCTGTAAAAGGGTTGTGAAAACACCTGAGTGGAAAATCAGCCTGCAGATATAGCTGCTGATGGATGACCTTTCAGAAGGGAGATGAGACAGGACAGGTAGGAGAAGGTGGGTCAAACATGGAGGAGCAACTGGAGGGCTGGAGGCAGGAGTTGTTGGGAGCAGACAGCCCTCAGCTGTGGAGCGAGGTACAGTCGTGGGAAGGAAGACAAGCTTTCCCACTGAGGGACGTAGAACCGGGGATGGAAGCACATGAGCCAGCAAGAGGCTCAGCCCACAGCAGGAGGTGTGCTTCTCTGAGGGAGGGTTTCCACCGCAGATCAGGGGACCTGAGTGCCAACATCAGAGCCCAGCACAAAAGCTGCTTCGCTACAGCATGCTTGGGAGCCTTGAGGTCAGCGGGACCTAGCGGACAGTTAGCTGGAGCACGCTTCAGGGCTTACGGCTCCCTTGATCTGGAGGCAGGACTTGGATGGGGGCTGGAATTCCACCCAATCTGCAGGGGGGGCCCATTTCTGGAGCAGGTGTGCCATCCTCTTAATCTCTAATTGTGTGCTTGGTCTCTGGAGGCTTAGGAAGCTGAGCAGGTACGTGGAATGAGAAAACTAAAGCTGTTTCTGAGAGCTTAGACATCAACACCTAAGGGAGCAAATAGAGAGATGCAGGGTCACCTTAAAGAAGCAGAATGGTCCCAGGTCAGTGAGATTTAAGGGGACCTGACAGACCCAAATCACAAAGCAAGAGACACAATGTGTCTGATGGGGAGGCAGCAGCAGCCCCTGGGACCACTAACTTACAGAATCGGAGTCTGACTGACTTTTTATCCTAACTCTAGTGGTGTCCACTCAAGTTGCCCAGTCTACTTAGAGAGGTAGAAACATACTATTCTAAGGCGAACTGATGTCTGGAAATCTTTTCCTGCTCTCATTTCTCTACCCAGGAGAGAACAACTTATGCTTCAGTGGTGCATGGAGTTCCTGGAATCTAGTTTTGTTTGACACTAAAAATTCTTTTTCCAAAAACAACTCATTGAAATATAGGCTCAAGCACTTCTGAACTTTCCCCTTGGCAACCCCCGACCCAAATCATCCCAGACAGAGGAAAATCAGTCCAGCAAGCAGAGGCCACATCAATTGCAAAGATATGTATTATAAATACATGCTGTCACTATAAGCACATACAAGTGAATCTGTGCTTCTTGTTCTACACAGAATTCATTCCACTTGGTCTGAATCAGAGTTTCCCAACTGCAGCACTATTGACATTTTGGGCCAGATGATACTTTGCTGCAAGGATTGCTCTGCACAGTTCAGGATGTTTAGCAGCACCCCGGCATCTACCTATGAGGTGTGAGCCCCCCTCCCCAAGTGGGATAGTCAAATGTCCCCTGGAGGGCAAAATTGTCCCTGGTGGAGAACCACTGATCTAAATGATGCAGCTATGTCTTGGGGGAGGGTAGAAGGAGATAACTTCTATGGGGTTTATTAAAAAGTCAAAGAAAGCCATCCAGTGTTTCAATATCTCTATAACAAGCTATTATCTAATTTCTTTTTTTTTTTCTTATTCATGTTTTCTTTAACAAGGCTAGATTCCTTCATGTCATTGCCTGAGGGCAATAGTAAGATCCTCTTTGCAAATGCACCAAACAAGTAAATTCTTCACAGAACAGATGAGGTTAATCATCTGTGGGGGAAAACCAAGAGATTGTAAATGTGTGCCTAAAGCATTTGGTTACCAGCCCAATCTCCTCCCATCCAGTGATGTAAGAGGCAGAGCTAGAATGTAATTGTGGTTCAGTTCTTGGAAACTGAATTAATTGTATCCTAGCCGCTTTGGGGACAGGTTGCACGAAGAGGGAGGAATCGTTCAGCCACAGCACATATTGTTCAGGTGATTATTGGATCCAGAAGAGAGGGTGCCTTGAATATGCGGACTCTGGTTTAGCATTTTCCTGGCAGACCCATGCCCAGAGTGGATGAGAAAGAGTGCCTTGAGTTTTCCTAGGTGATGATCCTGAAATCCACAAACACTAAGCAAATTTCTAAAGTGGCTGCCATGTAGCTTGCCCATGAGAAGACAGAGACCTTGTCTGAGAATTGCATCCATTGGTACAACACAATATAGCCTAGTTGAGCAGGTTCTCAGCTGACATAAGGCAGGTAGGCGGTGTGAGGAGAATAGGAAACCATACGTCCTGGGAAGTCTATCTTATCTCTACCATTAGATGCTGTGCCTCCTCTTGCCCTCCCACCTCAGCACTGGCCTCTGATCTAAACTTTTAAAAGAATGAGAAGAGAGATGCCCGAGACACACTTGTATTTAGGATGTGCTCTATCCACCCACCGTGAGCCCCCGGGCAGCTTCCTGCTCTGCTTGCCCTCCAGTTAAAGGGGGTTGGATCTTCTACCATGAGTAGGAAGAGAGATAACAAATGGTCACTCATGAAGGGTGGGTTAAAGTACTGATTGTTGTGTTTACTTTTTATGTACTTGTTATACTGACCATGTGACAAATATTCTGGGCACTTTAGCCCATGTCTTCACAACAAGCCTGTGAGGAAGGCATCTCTAGTTTTATTTGACAGTTGAGGAAACTGAGGCTTAGAGAAGTTGAGTGACTTCATCAGGACCCATAGCTAGTCATTGGCAATCGGAATCCTGCCCTTTTGGGTACCAATTGCTTTGTCCTTCTAAATACATCATAGCTACCTTCTAGGTGATGCATCTGGATGCTGTCTAGATGAATCCTCTGTTCCCAGTGTTCTGAGCTGGGCAGTTTTCAAAAACTTTGTAAGAAAAGAGTTTGAAAATATTTTGAAAACTATCTCAAACAAGTTGATAATTCCATCAGGAAATATTTCCTGAGGGTCATGGGATGAAATGGTAGCCTTAGAGGATGTAACATTTCAAGCATGGTCTTCATGGCTAAAGGATCACACAGCATCAGAGCTGAGAGGGACTTTGAGAATCGTCAGATCCAAACTCCTCATTTTGTAGCTGGGGGACACAGGGTGATGAGGACCTAACCAGGATGGTGTGGTAGAAAAGGAAAGAAAAGGGCGTATATGGAAGCATCATGAAAGAAAGACTAGAGGTTGTGTTAGGGGAGTGACGGTACAGAGGAAAGGATGTATCAGACTTAGAGTTGATGATGACACCATTGACAGACACAGGGAGGACCAGAGAGGGATCTAGTGGCAGAAAGGTGAAAAGAAGATAAATTTGTTCTGAAGAATTGAACTTGAAAAGTCAAGTAACTGGAAACGCCAATAAGGATTCCAAGACCTGAGAAGAAAAATCATGTCCCAGGATCTGTCAAATAGGATCTCCAAGTGAGAGCCCTAGCCGTGAGACCCAGACACCCATGGCAGGGCTCTATCATGCTCAACAGTTTATTAACCACTTAGATTAGGGCAGAGAAGGGATGTTTGTCACGTCACAGTCCATGCAAAGCTAAATGCCACAGATGTCAGAAGCAACAGGTAAAATAGACAAAATAGCGAAAAAGAAGAACTGAAACTCACATGAAATTTATCAAGGATCAATGTAAAGTACTATGTTTCTGTTCGGAAAATCAATTGCACACCTATAGAATTAATAAGAATAACAATAAGATATTAAATAACCACCATTTTTCAATCCAGTAATTACTATGTGCCAGGATCACTCTAATCCTTACAACAGCCCTGTGGGATCGGTGCTGATATTATCTCTATCTTTTCAGCTGAAGTAGCCGGGACCAGGGAATTTAAGTAAACTTTCCTAAACTCACACATATGTTAGTTTGACTGAAAAATACCATACTCTTCGACCAATAATGTAAGGATTAGGGAGACTTGGCTTGACCACACCTGTGTCAAAGACTTTTTCCGTTTGTAAAAATAAGTGAGTATGTGTTTGTGGGAGCTACAAAGAAAAATACACACACACAGACGATGAGTCATCTGGGAGGTTATTAAACATATAAAAACGTAAAATTTCCTTTACAAACTAGTTTCACTAACTTGAAAGGAATATAGTCATTGTGATTCAGGACTGTAAGTGTTGAAACGTTTACCTAGAAGTGTAATATTTTTATGAATAGGAATACCTACTGTGGAAGGATTGAGACCTCGGGTCTGAGCTGCGTTTCTGACGATACCATTACCTTATAAAATCCAGGGAAAATCATGGCTAAGAATCAACTAAAAGATCCTGAGAGTTTTTGGATTCCCATTAACAGAGAAACCGACTTCATGTAGTGCCCCAAGGTGAGAAAAAAAGCAAGAATTTGTGCTCACACATTTCTGTGGTCACATACAACTTAGCCACTTCGCCTTTCTCAATTCCTCTGCAGTAGAAACTCTCAGGCTGACTACTCATCCCTGGCTGTCCATCTGGGAAGGTCCATCTGGAACCTTCTCTTTCTCCTTCATTTTGAGGATCTTTTTTTTTTTTCCAATCATACCTGCCCTCTTTTCCTTAGTTGACTCTACTTTCCCTCCCTCCTGGTCACGCCTTCTGCCTCTAGTCTCTTTCCAGCCCTGGGAATATACCCCCTAGATCAGGGTCATCCCTTTTACTCCCCCTTGATGGACACTCACTATCTCTCTATTTTTTCTGGCTAAGAATTTAAGCAAATTATCATATAAACTTTGATAAACCTAGGAGTATGAACACAGCTCTTCACTTATACTGTCATCTGATGCCAAATAATTGCACAGTCAGCAACATTCTGAATTGGTGATAACCTGTCAGGACAGAGGATACAAACCACAGGGATCAAGTATTCATTGACCTATTCCTCGCCATCCCATCTAATTACAGAAAAGATTTAAAATGGTGTTTCAAGTTCATTGTGTGTACAATTTCATTTCTTTGAAAAGTTCCACATCCACAGTGCACATTTTATCAAAACAGGCCAATTCTGTAAAAACAACTCAGTAACCAAGTAGAAAAAAAAAAGTTACTTTTGCCTGAGCAGATGAATGTAGTATATGATTATCCACAATACGGTTTTGGTTTTCTACCCTCTAATCTAGTGTTGTATGTTGTCTGTCGACTGCTCTGTGACAAAGCTGGACTTTGTCCCCGAAGGAAAGATCATAAAGTGATTTAGGTTCTATTGCCTCTATTTAAATTCCCATCTGGATATCCTGAAAGAGGTTCTAAGACTTAGTATAGGCCTAGGTTATGGAATATCTCTGAAAAGGACCTTCTAAACCCTCTTGCTCATTTGAGAGAAACCTTAATATCCATGCCTTGTTCGTTTCTTTGGCATGTCTTTCCTTCCCTCTCCCTTTTCACTGCTCCGCCCCAAGTCCAGGCCTGCAGCACTAGAGGCTTGGGTTACTTAACCGCCCCTCCTACTGAGCATCCCTGCCTCCAGGTTCCGTCCCCTCCGGTCCATCCTGCCAACCTCCCTTAAGCCCGTTGGCATGACATCTGTAACTGTATAAACCGTTCTCCAGCCCTCCGTGGTTAGAGCCCTCACTGTCCTTTGTGATCTGGCCCCACCCTACGCATCCAACCTTTTGAGGACCTTCTGGTCCCATAGGCCTATTCTACAGCCTCTGTTGGGCAGAAGATTCTCCTCATCATCCTACAAATGGACCTAGTCAAGTCCAGCTCCCAGAGTCAGCTTCTGTCTTTCCTCCCTCCCAGCACATCAGGTTTTCCCTCCAATTCTCCAACTTCTTTTATCTTACCTGCCTCTCAAAGCCTAGCTCTTTATTTATTTATTTTTTTATTGAGGTAACATTGGTTTATAACATTATGTACCTTTCACTTTTACAACGTTATATTTCTACTTCTGTATGTACCATAGTGTGCTCACCACCAAAAATCTAGTTTCCATCCATCACCATACACTTGACCTCCTTTACCCATTTCACCCTCCGCCCCCTGCCTCTTCACTTTTGGTAACCACGACTCCATTCTCAACATCTACATGTTCGTTTTTATTTGATTTTGTTTGTTCATTTACTTTAACAAAGCTTAGCACTTGAAGCGTCTTCTCTGTTAAAACCTCTCCAGCTACTCCAATTCACTTCTTATACTCATTGAGTCACTTACTACTTGCACTCTTTTACCTAACCCCCTCCCATGACGATGTAGCAACATGAGACTAAGGGCAAGATTGAGGAAGATTTTTGTCTCCTTATCAACACACCCTTGAAAGGGCTGACCGCGGCCATGCTGCCTCTTGATTCAAGACCAGCAGCTCGTTTCAAACTATCATTTACCAAGTGCCTACCAGGTATATGACCCACATTCTAACTGTGAAGGGCTGTTCCTCTGCCATTCCCAGACTGATTTCTCTTAAATTCTGTCTCAAAAGCTCTGATTCTCTAGCTCCTTATCATTTGTGATAACTTCCTTGCTACACGTGTCACATCACCCTGTGAAAAACTGAAGTTCAAGTGGTAGCTGAAATATAAAACACTCATTGAACACTTAAAAGTTCCAGTCTCAAAAAGCCACGATAGGGGCTTCCCTGGTGGCGCAGTGGTTGCGCGTCCGCCTGCCGATGCAGGGGAACCGGGTTCGCGCCCCGGTCTGGGAGGATCCCGCATGCCGCGGAGCGGCTGGCCGTGAGCCATGGCCGCTGGGCCTGCGCGTCCGGAGCCTGTGCTCCGCAACGGGAGGCTCCGCAATGGGAGAGGCCACAACAGAGGGAGGCCCGCATACCACAAAAAAAAAAAAAAAAAAAAAAGCCACGATGTTGTCACAATGAGACAAAAGGAAAATCTTCTAAATAAAAATTTGGGAAGTCTTTTCTTCTATAGGTCAGAGGAGTTTCTTGATTATTTCCCCTTGGGCCACTTCTGGTTTATTTATTCTTTCTAAGTGGCTTTTTATAGATAATTGTTACACTGACATGAAGACACTGGAAAAACAGATCTAATCTCCCCAAAACACTTGTGACATACAGCCACAAATTAAATGAGACAGTAAAACTACAACGAATACAAATTATTACAACAGTCTTTAACATTAAATAGCAATCCACAATGAAATATTTGAGTAGTCAGATTAGACCAAACTTTTTTTTAGAAAAGCTTGCTGTGTTCAGACTCTCCAAGCTGACCATTGGTAGAATCTAAGCCCTTGGCTTTTCTTTTTTATTTTCTCTTCAAAGCTTTACACTTCAATCCATCACTGGCAAAGCCAGCTAGAATAAGTTCACTTGTTCCTACACATTTCTTTAAAAATGCAAGTCCCCTTCCCTATAACAATTGACACCCCAGTGCCTTACAGCTAGCAACGTATTCCAGGATTTCAGTATTTCTAAGATGCAGTAAGATCATTGAAAAAAAAAAAAATAGGAAGAGAAGAAGGAAAAGTATTAGATGGCGAAAGTCTTACCTCAACTTCTGACTGGCGGGGACAGTTATTTTATTAAGCTTATCCATTCTTTTTGGTAACTATCCGAACCACAGATCACTGTCCAGTGGTCACGTCAGCAATGCCTGGCTGTCCTGGGGAGTAGCATGGTAAGCCTTTGATCTCAAGAGTCCTAGTCACTTGAGTCTGATTTCTGAGAGTGCAGGCTGCTGGCAGACACCCCTGCACGAGGGAGAAGTAAAACTTGCTTGAGCACGTAGTCAAGTTTCATGTTTCTACATAGTCATGTGATCTGGGTAGCCAGCCAGCTTGGCTGATTACTCCACTTTGTGTAAACTTTAATAGTGAAACCTATTGGACATGCAAATTGCTTTCCAGCTGCTTTCTTCTGTAACCAGATTTATAACCAGGTCAGGGCAAGCTTCTGGCTGGTCACTGCTTCCTGTTGTCCTGAACATATATAGTCCTTGTTTTCAGCAGGTGTCATGCTGTCCCCTTCCTGAGCTCAAGGAAAAGCAGAATAATATCTGAAAGACTCTTTGGGACTTTCTGCTCATTTGCATAAAGTCATGGATAAACTTTTCCACTTAAAGGATCGTTATACGAAAATGGCATTTTTGTATAGTTTCTCCTCACTCCTCTCCCCCAAATGTTTTTAAATAAATATCAAGATGACAGTGACACAGTGGTAACAGTTTACTTTGAGAGTTAGAATTCAGTTTTCCTGAAGATCTGTGTAAAATGGGAAGACAATTCTCTAGGCAAGGTCATTAGGGATAGAGACAGATGGGAGATCTGGAAAAGGGGAGAGGATCTCCATTGTACAGCATGGCTTCTTTATCAGGTTGATGGTGTCAGGAGTTGTGCTGATAGCCAGATGCTTTCAAACAAAATCAAGATGTACTCAAAGGTCAGCTAAGAACAAATTGAACAACCTCCCAACAATGCAGTTCTGACATCAGGCCATCCAGAAGTCCCCTTAAAAGCAGGGTGCCACTGTCCTCACTGCCTTTGTCCCCTCCTGGCCTCATCCACTGCTCACCTTCATCCCCTCACCAGACCTAGTGATGGGCCAGTGAGGAGGGGGGGAGGAGGAGGAGGAGGAGGGGAGGAGGAGGGGGAGGAGGAGGGGAGGAGGAGGGGGAGGAGGAGGGGGAGGAGGAGGGGGAGGAGGAGGTGGAGGAGGAGGGGGAGGAGGAGGGGGAGGAGGAGGGGGAGGAAGGTGAGAGGCAGCAGCAGCAATGGGGGAGGAGGAGGGGAGGAGGAGGGGGAGGAGGAGGGGGAGGAGGAGGGGGAGGAGGAGGTGGAGGAGGAGGGGGAGGAGGAGGGGGAGGAGGAGGGGGAGGAAGGTGAGAGGCAGCAGCAGCAATGGCAGAGATGGATGTAGTAGATGGATTCCTTTCCTCCTGTGCCTCTTCTTTGTACAAACAGAGGTTCTGTATTTCTCCAGGTAAACTGATTATTCACATTCATGTACCATCTCTGAATTTCTAGTTTAACCAGATGGTCAGGAGCAGAATCCACAGGGCTATTGAAGGGTGGGGCCCTTCTGCTTGGCCAAACCCCTGAATTGGCCAGGTCAGCAAGAAAGATCATCTTTCATGAGAAAAATGTAAGTGCTTGGCTCTTCCAATTGTTTATTTTCCCCAAACAGGACGCTCAATTTTCTTGCAATTTATCTTGAAAGAGTTCTAGACCTTTGCCCCTCAGCCCCTCACAGTTCTTAACGGAAGGGAACTAGTAGACCAGGAGAGTGAAGGCACGTAGAATGTCATCACGATCAGGAAAATCAAGCTCCACTGAATGGGGCGATAATCAGCTTGTTCCTTCTAAATTACTGTAAAGTGCACCCCGTCGGCTACTTGACTTTCCTCTCAACCAACCACTCTGTTCAGCACCTGGGCTGCGAACTTATTATTTCCCCAGAGGAAAAGACCAAGGGCAAGGGTTACACTTCTGCTTTTTCTTTTTACAGCCACTTGTCTTTCTTCTTTTTACTGTGTCTAGTCTGACATGATAAAAATGAGAGTCTGCTTTTCCAGACTGGACATTTTACCCCATGTGGTATGTAGTGTGATAGCCATGATGTTCCAGGCTGCCACTACTTGGTCAATGCAAACATGGAAATTGAGGACACCAAATTTTAGCCTATGACTTGTGAAAACAATAAGACCACACAACATGGTTTCCACAGCACATGGAGATCAACATACCATGATAAACACTCAGTCTCGAACTACATGGCACAGTGAACATGACAATTAATTAATTACTAGATTAACAAATGAAAAATGGACAATACCGACCTTAAAGAAAATGTGGAACTCCTGTACACTGCTGATAAAAATATAACTAGGTACGACCACTTTGGGAACAGCTTGGTATTACCTAATACACTTGATGACATACATACCTATGACCCAGCATGAGGTCATACATAACATAGCACTGTGTCAGAACACTAAAAATATACCATGTACACCAAGTCATGTGCAAGAATTGTCATTGAAGCACCATTTCTAATAGGAAACAAAACAACGCTTGGAACAACCCAATTGCCCCTCAATAGGAAAACAGATAAATTAATTGTGGCATATTCATGCAGTGGAGTACTATTCAACAGTGAAAATGAGTGAATACAATTGATCAGTATGGATAAATAACAAAAATAATCTGAGCAATAAAGTCAAGTTAAAGAAGATCATACACCGTGATTCCAGTTATATTTAGGTTAAAGACATGTAAAACTAATTTATTATTTAGGACATATACATATATGGTCAAACCAAGGGAGGGAATGATAAATATAAAATTCAGGTGAATGGAACTAGGGAGTGGGATTGGAGTGAAGGGGCACATAGGACTTCAAAGGCAACGGTAGTGTCCTATTTCTTAAGCTGAGTGGTGGGTATGTAGGTACTTATTGTAGATATTAAATATTTAACAAAAATATATAAAATAAGATCTGGTCTAAAGCTATGAGGCAAAGCCAGGACAGTCCGCCTAAGTCTCAGTTAGCTCTGTGAAATGATGAGGCTTGAGAACAAGAAGACATTATACTGGAGTTTGGGGATGAGACCGACCAGCCCTGGTTTCTGTTGGGTTCTTTTCCTTGCATCCGTTAATGACAACCAACAACAACATGCTTTTTCAATGCTTTTATGTTCGTGTACTGTGACACCATTCGTTTTATTTCTTTTAATTAATTAATTTATTTGGCTGTGCTGGGTCTTAGTCGTGGCACGCGGGATCATCGTTGTGGCATGCAGGCTCTTAGTTGCGGGATGTGGGATCTAGTTCCCTGACCAGGGATGGAACCCGGGCCCCCTGCGTTGGGAGCGTGGAGTCTTAACCACTGGACCACCAGGGTAGTCCTGACACCATTCATTATACATGTGAAAAAACTGATTCATAGGGAGGTTAAGTAACTGGCCCAAAGTCACACCACTCGTCAATGTTGGGATTCAAACCCAAGCTTGTTTCCATAGTCTAAGCTGACAATCACAGGGTTTTGCCATCACAAGAGATACCTGTGCTTCAGCAGAGGGCCCTGCCCTGACATCAAGGCACCAACTTAACCAAGACCTTGGGTGAATCACTTAATCTCCCTGGCCTCAACTTCTCATCTTTAGAGGATGAGAAAGGGTATTCAAGAAGGGCTCAGACTCCTTCTGACTTGGGATCTGGACATTGGCCCATGTGCACAGAAATTGGATTCTGCAAGCAGAAACAGTCTCACAGCTTCCAGAAGAGATGCCTTTGGTGGTCTGTGCTAGATTGCTTCCCAAAGTGAGGCTAGGTGGTTGTGTCAGTTTACAGACATTTAGAAGTAGTCCAAGTCCTCACTGAAACTGGAAGGTGAACCATGGTTCACCCTCTCTGCTCTGCCACCCACCTGACTCATGGCTCTTCCCCTGCCGGGGCTGGTTTAGGCAAATTGCCAAAGGAAGTAGGTGAAGTGTGGCATGGATACTATGCTGTATGCTTCTATTTTTCTAATCATAACCTACTCCCAGGAAGGTCAGCCTCCCAACAACTCTATGAGGGGGGTACTCTTATCATTCACGATGTGAAGTCTGAGCCTCAGAAAGGTGGCAGCACTTACCTAAGGCCACCCATTCTTCCTGATCCCTGAGCCAGGGCCCTTTAACTCCCAAAACATTCACTCTCTTTTCCCTGTGCTGGCCCCCATTCTTGGGATGGGGGTGGGGAGGCTGTCCTGCAGGAACAGTGGCCCTGGCAGCTTTCTGACACATGCAGGCCAAAGTAGCAGGAGCTTGCTGTTGGTCAGGCCCATGCCTGGTTAATTGGCCAGTGCCAGTTAAGGGCCCAGATGGAGGAAGGTTTGGGAGGAAGTTAGGGAGCCTGGGTAAACCACTGGAGAAAAATAGCAGAAGAGGCCAGAGAAAGGCCAAGAGAGAACAGGAACTGAGGCAGATGCCGCTAGTGGTCTATCTGTTCTCCTTTGCAGGGAGGGGGCAGGAAGGGAGGAAGAAGGAAGGAGACGACACAGCTGTGACTTGAACAAAGCGGCAAAGACCCTTTTAAGCTCGAGGCTTCACTTTCTGTGAGATGAATCAGTTCCCTATTTCATCTGTTCACTAAACTCAATATTCTGTATATGAAATTGGCCTGGAGTGCAGTATCCGTATTATGAGGAGAATAGCTTAGAAGAAAACCATCCAAGTATCAGTCCAAGTCCTTGGTTGGTAAGAACATTACCATAGCCTGTTGTCAGGACAGACAATTCCTGGCCTTTGTCTCATTTTCACCTCCTCCCTTGCCTTCAGCCCTCAGAGCCGGTCTGCAAGCAAGACTCTCCTTTGTAATATTTCCACCCTCGCCCTGTTCTCACTCCAGCCTAGATCCTTACCTGGATCACTGCTCAGCCTCCTGCTTCTTCTTTGCAGCTAGATCCACGCCCACTCTCATTCCCAGGCCATGTTCCCAACTGCTGACTCTCAAGAAGGATTTCAGAGGTTTTTCCTTTCTTCTAGAACCAAGTATGAATGTCATTCATGCCTCTGTCACTGAGTCTCACCTTGGGGTTCCATCTTATTCCTCACTAATTCCCAGCACGTGACCATCCCTTTGGTCAGACTGGTTCTCAAACACCCATTCTCCTCATCAGTCACACGGCCCAGCCACCAGCCAGAAATAGCTCTCCAAAGATGAGGTGGGAGGCAAATACCTGGGGTCCTAGAGGGTCAGGAGGCCAGGTCTTCCCTGTTAGTCAGGGCCACAGTGAAGCCAGAGAGCAGGCAAGGGTGGAGAGGCAGAGTGCTCTGTCCAAGGAATAGGAGCATCAGAGAAGTAGAAAGCCAAGATAAGGCTCGTGGCCTCCAGGGGTTGAGGTCCTGGAGGCCAGGAGAAGCCCTTGATAGCAGATGCTGTGACCGTTGACAAATTTCTGTTACCTTTTATCTGGTGGAACGCCACTAGTCTCCTAGTCCTCCTACCCAGACAGTCCATCTAGATTCAGAGGGTCCCCAACTAAAGCAGACTTGAGCAAATCAGGAAATGGTCCATGTTCTTGGGTAGAATGACTCAGTGTCACGAATGCCATTATCTCCAATTTAATATATAAGTTTAATGTGATGCCAATAAAAATAGAAATAAGACCCTCTCCTCCAATGACACCTGAGGGAAGTAGATTCTAAAGTTCCTCTCTCTATAAAAACAAGCAAGAATTGCCAAGAAATCTCTGACAAAGAAGATCAAGGGAGTGGAAGGAGATAGACCTCTCAGATTTAAAGCACGCTATGAAGCCTCTCTAATAAAAACGGCACAGTATTTCTGCATGACCAACAGAACTAAAGAGAAAGTGCAGAAATAAACAGAAGAATTTGAGGAGATTAAATACTATGAATGTGGCATATCTAATGGGAGAAAGATGGACTTTTTAATAAGCAGGGCAATTGCAAAGCCACTGGGGAAGAGATAAAATTTAGATTCATACCTCAAACCATTCAACAGAAAAAAACTCCCAATGGATCAGAGCTCTAACTATAAAAATGAAGCCATAGTTGTACCAGAAGTAGACACAGTTAAATTTCTTTATAACCCTATCTATGACTTAAAATCCAGAAGCAATCAAAGAAAAGATTGATAAATTTAACTAGAAAAACATAAAGAACTTTTTTGTGGCAAAAAAACATTATAAACATCATCAAAAGACAAAGGACAAATTGGGAGTAAAGAGTTGCATCATGTATCACAGATAAAAGGCTAATCTCCCTAATAGATAAAGAGCTCCTAAAAATTGAGATGGAAAAAAAAAATGACCATGAAAACCCTTTAAATGGTCTTTAAATGGATGGGAATATGCTCAATTAATCTCCTATTAAGAGAAAGGTTATAACCAGGCCAAAGAACATATGAATGTTTTACGTACCAGATTAGCAAAAATCTGCAAGTCTGATGATAGGATGCTCTTGGGAAACAGGCACTCTTTTTTTTTTTTTTTTTTTTTTGTGGTTCGCGGGCCTCTCACTGTTGTGGCCTCTCCCGTTGCGGAGCACAGGCTCCGGACACACAGGCTCAGTGGCCATGGCTCACGGGCCTAGCCGCTCCACGGCATGTAGGATCTTCCCAGACCGGGGCACGACTCCGTGTCCCCTGCATCGGCAGGCGGATTCTCAATGACTGCGCCACCAGGGAAGCCCAGGAAACAGGCACTCTTTGCTAACAACATGTTACAATCCCATGGAGGGGAACTGGCAGTATTTAACAAAATAAATGAATTGACCTTGTAACCCAGCAATGTCACTTCTAGAACCCTCTCCTGAAGATACACGTTCACAGACACAGGCACGCAACATCTGCACAGAGTTATTTGTTGCAGTTTTATTTGCAACAAATAAAATTGGAAAATCCTAAATGCTTTTCAGTGGAGGACTGGATGAATACATTTTAGTTCATCCTTGTAGCAGAGCTCTGTTCCGCCATAAAAATGGTGTGACCTCTGGGATATGGTAAGTGGAAGAGACAAGGTCAGGACAGTGTAAGCTACTTCTTTTAAAAAAAACAAGAAGATAGAGGAAAATACACATACTTATTATTGCAAAAACAAACATAAACACTAGAAGGATAAATCATAAACTAATACAAATAGTCACCTATAGGAGGCAGGAGGGAGCTGGAAATAGAGCAGAAGTGATAGGGATGTAGATTGATTCTCTGGATCTATCTTTTCATAGTTTTGACTTTTAAACTAGATAATGGCTTGACATATAATAAAAAAACCAAAATTAATGCAAAAAATTTAAAAAGGCAAACTTTAGAATAAAAGTAAACAGAGAAACAAGTGAATGTAAATAGTAACATACCCTGGAAAAGACAATTATTTTGACTTTTGAACACAGTCCTCTGTGCGTCCTCAGTGAAACATATTCTAAGAATGAAAATGTTACAGAGAAATCTCAAACTCTACTCAGTATTTTTATTTTTAGTAATAAAATGTGTATTATAATTTTCAAAGTGTTTTTTTGGTATAATGTAGATAAAGCTAATAAATATGTTAATATTAGCAGAAACTAAGATTTTTCAGTGTGAGAGAAAAAATACAAGTATAAAATCAAAGAAAAACTTGGTAATGTTAAATTTAATTGGAAATATCAATCTGAACTCACTATTTAGTTCCTACCACTAAATATTGAAAGGACCTAGAAGCAATGACATTCCAGATTTTAAACACATGAAGAGATGCTCAATTACAATTATATCAAGAAACGGACAAATTCCCCACTAGCAGGAGCTAGAGGCTAGAAGGCAGGGTTGATTTCAGGTCTGGGGCATAGACAATGGAAGCTGAACCTGGAACATCTTGTGCCAGAAAACATGAAAGATCCAGGAGCAGATCTTTGAAGGGGGTGATTTGAGCAACAAAAAAAGAATAATGACTGTAATTTATTTTAAAATTTTGAACAAATTAAAATCCACTGGTGTACAACAATAAAACCCAAAACCAAAGTCATTTGCCAAAACTGGAGATAACTAATCCATCAACTCCTTACTTCTGGTAATTAATAAATTAGAAATGAAGGAAGCATTTACCGTTTTTTAAGAGGAATTGAAAATCCTCCTTGATTTTCTAAGAATGCTAGCTAGTAAATGTAGAAAGAATTACAGAATAAGAAAATCACCATTTTGCAACTGCAAAATAAATAATTGATTAAGGTGAGGATCATCAATTATTGCTAAAACTAGTAGGTGAATGTTGGGGAACAGGATAGTCTCAAGGTGTGAAAGGCTCATCCCATGGGCTGCTGGCTAATTGCCAGGGGAAAAGCCAACGTTTGCAGAGATGAAATCTGGCTGTCATTGTCTTAAGTGTTCAAAATCAGCATGATCCATACTTCTTCCTGATGTGATGCAAAACTAAATACATCTCACTAAGAAGCACTGTTGCCACAAATGTTTGATCTCAATCTAATCAATTTTTAGACCTAACTTCCAGTTCACAGAGAGTGAACATATAATTAATCATCCAAACTAGGGCACTTATGAGAGTGAAAGAGGATTCATTTAACAATTATGCCAGGACTACAGGTGTAAACAGGCAGGACATTCCCAGATAAACTGGAATGTGAGATCTCGCTAAGTTTACAGGAAGTAAAGGTGGTAGAGAAACAAGTTAGACAGCACTAAGAGGAAAGAATACAATTTTTTAAAAATCCAGATGTGGGGAATTCTACAGAACAACCACCTGGTCTTAAAAAAAGAAAAGAAAAAGAAAAAAAGTGGAGGAGATGTTCAAAATTAAATCAGACTGAAGAGTCATAACAACCAAATGCAATGCATGAACCCAAATAGGATACTGGTGGAAAGAGACCAACTCTAGAAGACATTTGCGGACCATTGGGAAAATTTTCATATGGTCTGGAGATTAGATGATATTAGGGAATTGTTAACATTCTTAAGAACAATCATGGTATTGTGGTAATATAGAAAGATCCTTATTAGGACATTTTTGGGAGGTGAATGCTTTTGGATTTAAAGGTTTAAGTAGGCATGTCTACAACTTACCTTCAAAGGATTCAGAAAAAAATGTTAGCAATGATTGAAGCTGGGTGATAGGTATACAGGTGTTTGTTGTACCATTCTTTCAACTTTTCTATACATTTGAAATTTTCATGTAAGAGTTTAAAAAATGGCAGGACTCCAAATGTTTCTCACCCTCAAGCCCTCTACAGAGCCATCAGGGGTATTGGAACTGCCTGGTTCCCCCGGCCTCCTCATCAGTGCCCTCTCCATCAATGTAGAATCCTGCTCAGGAGTTCCCAAGCACAGTCTTTCTGTCTCCCATTTCTGGCCCCAATCTTGACCATTTTCTAATTTCTTGTGGCCTGTCCAAATCCCACTCACCTTCAAGGCACAATTCCTCCTGGAAACTTGTCCTGTCTTCTGGTCCACCTGGGCTACTACTCTGACCTCCTCCAGCTCTTCGTACTTGGACCACAGTTTTTGCTTTTAGCCATATGCCAACTCTCTAATATTTTTCCCAAGTGTCTATCCTATTACCTTGATGAGATTATAAACATTCCAGTGAAAGGACTATATTCTATTTCTATGGTCTTTCTCTGTAGCAAACACAAAACTAGAATATTGTTTGTATATAGTAAATACTTTCTGAATTAAACCTGACAGTTATTAAAAGATATGTGCAAGTAAATAAAGTAAAAATTAGTTGTGAGATGCAATTACTATTCAAACTCAGGAACTGAATCAATGTTAAAAATCATTGAAGTTGCTGTTTTCATACGTAAGGAGCTTGGTAGTTGTCACTCCATCCTAACAACAAGTGAAAAACTGAATAGACTGAAAAATCAACAATTCTTCTTTGCTCTGTAAGAGAGGAAGTATACAGTGCAAACTGCTGCCCCCAAGATTGAAGAGACAGACAGGTGCATACAGGTCATTATGGCTTACTGGAGCAGAGACTTGCTAGCAAAACCACTATAGGAACGAGTGAGGGTGTAGAAAAACCTGAACTGCAATTGATGAATTGCTGGAGGCTCAGTGGGGACAACTCTGAGGATTAAAAACTCCAGGAGGACACAGTCATAAGGCGACAATATTTTGAGATTTACCTCTAGGAGCTTGACCTGGTTCCCACAGTAAATATCAGAGAAAAATCCCCTTGAGCTTCTGGTAGGGGTAGAGAAAAGAAAACATTTTGAAATAAATCAGACCACTCCATTATTAACAAGCCCTGCCCCCAGTGGAAACTAGTTAACCATGGCCTAACCTGCTGGTGTATTATCAGAGCCTAACTGACCGGGGAAAGGGAAGTACCCAATTCCAGCCCACTCTAGTCATGCTGTCCCACCTAAGTGGGACATAAAAAAGTGAGAATAAAAAAGAGAAGCATTTGTGAATTTCACGGTCCAGAGGCATAAGCTCACTAAAAGACTGAGACCTGATCACAGGACTACAGAATGCTCCCCCTCCACATTACTAAAGGCCTGTTTACAGCAGTTCCTTTTACCTCATACATCGTGTCTAGCCATCAAAAAACAAAAAACAAAAAAACAAGGCATACCAAAAGACAAAACCCCACAATTTGCAGAGACATAGTGAGCATTAGAACCAGACATGGCAGGGATGTTGGAATTATCAGACCAGGAATTTAAAACATCTATGATTAATATGTTAAGGGCTCAAATGGATAAAGGAGCCCAGCATGAAGATCAGGTAGGCAATGTAAACAGAGAGATGGAAATCCTAAGAAAGAATCAAAAAGAAATGCAAGAGATAAAAAAACACTGTAACAGAAATAAAGAATGCTTTTGATGGACATATTAGTAGACTGAACATGGCTGAGGAAAGAATCTCAAAGCTAGAGTAGATTTCAAGAGAATCCTCAAAAACCAAAAAACAGAGAGGAAAAAGGCTGAAAAAAAAAAAAAACCCAAACCAGAACAGAGTACCCAAGGACTGTGGGATAACTAAAAAGTTATAACATACACAGAGTGGGAATAACAGAAGGAGAAGGAAGAGAGAAAGAAACAGAAGCAATATTTGAAACAATAATGATGGAGAATTTTCCCAAATTAATGTCAGACACCAAACCATACATCCAGGAATCTCAGAGAACCCCAAGCAGGATAAATACCAAAAACTACACCAAGGTGTATCATTTTCAAACTGCAGAAAATCAAAGCTAAAGAAAAAATTCTGAAAAAAATCCAGAGGAAAAAACACCTTTCCTACACAGAAAAAGATAAGAATCACATCTGACTTCTCAGAAACCATGCAAGCTAGAAGAGAGTGAAATGAAATATTTTAAATGTTGACAGAAAAATACCACCAACACAGAATTTGGTACCCTGTGAAATTATCCTTCAAAAGCAAAGGAGAAATAAGGACTTTATCAGACAAACAAAAATTGAGGAAATTTGTTGCCATTAGAAATGCCTTGCAAGAAATGTTGAAATAAGTTCTTTAGAGAGAAAGAAAATAATATAGGTCAAAAAACTGGATCTACACAAAGTAAGAAAGAGAATTGAAGAAGGAATAGATAAAGGTAAAATAACTTTTATTTTTCTTATTCTTAATTGGTCTAATAGATAACACTTTGCTCAAAATAATAATATCAACAATGTATGTATGTTTATGTATATATTTTATGTATATATATGCTTATGTATGCTTATATGTAAGTGAAATAAATGACAGTGATGATTCAAGGGATGAGAGGCAAGAAATTAAGAGTTATTTTATTATCAATATAAGGTACTGACACTACCTGTGAAGTGGTATATTCACAGGTTATTTGAAAGTGGACTTGGATTAGCTGTAAATGTATCTTGCAAACTCTAGCTCAACCACTGAGAAAAGTAAAGAAGGAAGTATAAACAATATGCTAAGAAAGGAGAGAAGATGGAATCACATTAATCACTGGATTAAAACCACGAAAGGCAGAACCTTCCTGGGCTGAACAGGCTACAGAGTTACATAGTAAACAGTATGGTTAGGACTGTTTTTCACATCCTCTGGGCCTCTTGGTTAATTCGTTACTGGCGGGATGGCTCTGGCTCAGTGGGTTGCTGGATGTAGTTCATACCAGCTCTTGAGAGACAATTGTTAAAATTTTAGGAATTTTGTGAGCCTGTTGTTAACATAGCCATTATTTGAAAGAGATAAATTATTTAAGCCTACAATTAAATGTTATAATTAAAACAAAGGTAATACAGTGACTTCCCTGGTAGTGCAGCGGTTGAATCCACCTGTCAATGCAGGGGACAGAGGTTCGATCCATGGTCCAGGAAGATCCCACATGCTGCAGAGCAACTAAGCCCGTGCGCCACAACTACTGAGCCTGCACTCTAGAGCCCGCAAGCCACAACTACTGAGCCCATGTGCCTCAACTACTGAAGCCTGCGCGCCTAGAGCCCGTGCTCCGCAACAAGAGAGGCCACCGCAATGAGAAGCCTGAGCGCCACGAGGAGTAGCCCCCGCTCGCCGCAACTAGAGAAAGCCCGCGCGCAGCAACAAGGACCCAACGCAACCAAAAATAAATAAATAAATTAAAAAAAAAAAAGAAACCTTAAAAAAAATATACTCTAAACTCATCTTTCATAGTTATTTTGTTACATTTTGCTCTTATCTGTGCTCTTAAGGTTATGTACATCCATTGTATCCATGTCTGTGGTGGAAGGATTGCGTGATGGTGGTGCTTCCTAACTCGGTGTTCAGCGACATTAGGTTGGAGCTTGGAATCAGCCATGGTGGAAATGTGTATAGCCCTGGAATTGGCAAATACTGTACTACAAATCAGGGCTGGGTATTTTTTTTGAGAGCCAATTATTAAACATTGACCAATATACCACTACTCTGCTCTAGCCTCACAGCCCCTCAGGTTCAAGAACAGAATGGTGACAGCACCCTCAAATGTAGTGAGATCTACCCTGTTTGGATATTTTGGTCATATCTCCATCCCTGAACCAAACACCAAGGCCAGGGGGAAATTTATGCCCTGTCCTCCATCCTGGACCTCGGTCAGAGGCTGTCCCATGCCCATGTATGTGGGGTGATCCCCACATGAAAATCAGGGGCTTTCACTGGAAGAAGAGACATTGGCTACTAGAAAAACTTCAAAATATAACCACCATAGCTTGTAAAGCAGTGGCTTCCATGTTGTCTCTATCTCCCCTAACTCACCTCAAGGTGTCTTGGGCAAGAAGCAAGTGGTTCTGGACCAGTGAAGCTCCTGGTAAGTGGGGAGAGATGGGGAAGCTCTGATCTGAGACCTCTTCTGCACAATCTCCAATCTTCCCCTTTGGTGGAATGATGTCCCCACTATCTTCCCCCCGCAGTCCTCTTTATTCCTGCTCACAGCTTGCTTCCAACTTAGACAAATGAAACATGCATTCTTGTGTTGTGTGGGTTTCTGAGATATTTTAAAAATCAATTTAAATTATTTTTCCTGTGATGGGTCCTAGTCAAGTGGAGGAGATATACAAACAAATTATTACAAAGCAATGTGAAGTGTGTTTTTAAAGCGATATTTATAAGCTGTGCTGAGAGCTAGTGGGGAAGTTAGTTAGGAAAATGGGGGCAGCTCCCCAGAGAAGAGGACTTGTGACCTGGAGATTTACATACAAGTAGGAAGTTCCCTATGTGGCAGGAGATGCACAAAGGGGGCTATCTATTTCAAAGGAACAATGTGAGTTGTGGTACCACTAGGTCAAGCAGCTTCATTTATCCCTTCTCTCTTTTTCCCAATACTCTAGACACCTCGGGAAAATTTCCCTTCCTCTCTTGCTCTCCTTTCTATTCTGAGCCAAAAATAGAACCCAACCATGGGAGTCGCACCAAAACACTGTGGGGTGCACCCTTGCATGGGGGACAAAGAACACCAGGGCTTTAAACTGAACATGCAAAGAGCCCAGGCCATGGAAATGACCCACATGCACCCTGGAATCTCCAGCTGCCTCTACTACCTCCTCAGGTGAAACCCACTCCTCTTAAAGCATAAGCGTTCAAGGCAAACAAGTTCTTACTTTGTTAGCTTTTCTCTTTGGCTCAGTTACTATATTGCCAGAGAGTCGTTTTCTATTTTCATCACCAGAGCAGACATTTCTCCAACAGTCTTTTGAGCCTGGGGACCAAAGCACCATTTATAGCTTTGCTTCTATGGGGAAAAGTGCTTTCAAGTTCCAAACAACGGACTTACAGATAAATTATTGAACTCAAACTGCTTTTAAGCAATGAGCTTCCTGTAATGTTCTGCACACTTCAGTGCTAAAGGCTGGTGTGTGTGTGTGTTTAAAATTTTCTAAATATGGGCGCCAGGTGTTACATTTTCAGACTGACCAAGTGTATCCTTTTTTCCCTCTTAAAGCAACAGAATCATTTCTTTGGTGAACACATATCCGCTTTAAAAAAACTGATAAAAGAAATGACTGGGGCTGCAAAACTAAAATAGCAATGCTGAAAATTCAGGGGTAAAGATATGTATTTGCGCAGTATGAGAAAAACGGTTACCTTACTCGTAAACTTTATTATTTCAGGTTCAGGAAAAACAGTAAAGTACCTTCAAGCACAGGGAGAGTTAAGAGATCAAAGCCACCTGTACAGCTTGGTTTTACTTTGAGTCCAGTCACCCAAGGAGATCACCAAGATGAGGTTTCTAGTCTGCTTTGAAGCAAGCCAGACACAGAAAAATTTAAAAACCACACAGTGAAGACAGCACACAATCTGTCTCCCTGTTGTCAAAAATATCATCAGATAATGCGCATATCCATCAGAAGGGGTGAACATGCAAAATGCTTTTTTCCATGGAAAGAAGACTATTGGGCTCAGTACTTGATTCATTTCACTCTCCCAACCCTCAATTCCTCCCTATTTCTTTTCTACACCCTTGACTGATCTTCTCTATTCAGTCTCTTTATTTCTCTCTCGCTTCCTCTAATGATAGGAGATGACATGGTTAGAATTAATCCTGCTGAACCAAAGAAATTAATTCAGCTACAGTTTTTTTCCTTTCAAAACCTTTTATTTATTTCTGTTTATTCCAGATTCATACCATATGTATATACATTGTCATAATGAAGCATTTTTCCCTGTGAGCATTAGCACGGAATTTTATATATACCTGAACAGTAGGCATTTAAAAAAATAAATATGATAACTAGCAAATTAAACATTTTTTAAAAACACCTGTTTGCCCTTTTGAACAAAGTCCAATATTTCATAGTGAGCAGAAATGGCTATATATTTTCTGGGACCCAGCACAACATGGAAATGTGAGGCTGCTTGTTAAAGAATTAAGAATTTCAAGATGGTGATAGCAGAGCACTGAAGCACTGTGGGGTTTTTCTGAAAGTTGGGACCCTACGTGACTGCACAGGCCACATGACCATGAAGTTGGCCCTGCTGGTGGGATTTTATTAATGAGAGTACACACACATAGACACATGCACATTTCTCTAGTCTGGGATAGAATTAACCAGCAAATTTACATTGAAAATGTAATAATGTGACCTTACAAAAAAGTGCAGACATCTTTTGGTGGTTTCCAATATACTTCCTGAGAATTCACTTATTCATAATAACTGACACAGAGAAAATATTGTAATTTGTTATGACACCTGGGCCAACTGATGAACGGGATGTTTTGGATGACCTGTTTTCAAATTTTTAGAACTTGATAAAATATGCTCAAAATGTGCTAAACATGGAAAAGGAATTTTGAAGCCACCTTTCCCCTGGGGCTAGAAGCATTTGTAGTAATGTATGTGGAAGGGCTCTGAGTATTGACAGCCATGATCAACCTTAGCCATCATATAACAGATTAACAAATTGGCCGATAAAGCCGAGTTTACAGCTGAAGGAATTCTGAACAATTTCTCTGGTTCCAACAAATTAAATCACAGTCACATTTTTTCTTCATTAAGTGTCCCATAGCTGCAACCCGAATGGTGGTTTCATTGTCTCCTGGTCTTTCTGCTGGTCTCATGGATGGCCCTCTTTTAAATCCCCATCCAGTGGCCCCACCCATTTTCCTCCTGAACACTCTACCTTCCCCCTGTGGTGATGGAGTCATCATCCCATGTCCTTTCTTGCAAACTTGGTGGGATATCAGTGGCACCTTCCTCTGCCCAGACTTCTGCTAGCTTCAAAGTGGGGAGAGGCATTCGTCTGCGGGATGAGGAAGGCTGATTGCCTGGACTCCAGTTGCACCTGCCTCCAGCAAGATCGGTTGCAGACAGATTCTGCTGCGTTTTACAAGGACCACCATTATGAGATTTATGCTTTTTCTTCAACTGCCACTCCAATCCCTGATCTAGTCTCACACAAGAATGAAGAATGCATATATGAATATCATTGCTTTGAAGATGAGAAAACTGGGCCTGCAAAAAGAGGAGGGACTTTGATTCAACAACCACTGTACTATCTGACTCTTAGCCTCTATGCTGTACTGCCCTCCTGTAAATTAAATTATGAAACGCAAATTTTAAAATTTTCTAGGAAATAATTATAAGATTGCAGATAAGCTCATTCACTCTCCCTATGATTCTCCCTGTTTTCCATCCTTCCAGCAAATATCTCTCCTTCCGCCATGCAGATTCACTTCCCTCTCCCTCAAAACCGAATGGATGATTCTAACTTTCTAATCTTCCCTTCTCTTCCTCTCACTACCTCCCCAACTCAGATGCTGTCAGAAAACACACAAATAAACAAAAATTAGCAAACCCAGAATGCTCACCAGCAAGGAGAAAGAAGTTAACCATCTCCAAAGAAGTTGGAAGGATTTCAAGAAAATTGATAAATTTAAAAATCTAGAATTTTGTTGCCTAAGTCAACTGGTAATGCTGTACCAACTTGTAAAAATGCAAAGAACAACTAATATGCCTATTGCCCTTTATAATTTATAAAGCTCTTTCACATTTATTAATGCTCTTGAACTTCACAATATAGTATGACATAGATGCTATTATTAGTTCTGTTTTACAGAGGAGAAAACTGAGGCACAGAGCAGTTAAGTGACTTGCCCGCAATTACTCAACAGGAGAAGTGAAGTCAGGTTTTCTGAGCGCATGTTCTTTCCACTCTCCCACACAGCTATTTGTTGAACTAAATTTTCAGATCAATGCATGTTTATTTCTTCTTTTTCCAAATGACAAGAGACACAATTCAGAAAGAGCTAAGAGCCTAGTCTAAAGTTCTACAGCTGGGACATCCTCCTGCTGCCAAATGTAAAAGTTACTGACCTTCTTTCAAAACCTAAGTAGGTTTCGAATCAGTGGAGAAAATATGGATTATTTAATACAAGGATCTAGGACAACTCAAAAGCTTCTTGGAGGAGAAGAAACTTGGATCCAATACCTCAGTCTGTACACAAAAATAAACTCCAAGCAGATTAAAGATGTAAACATGAAAATAAAACTATAAGAAAACTAAAAGAGAAGATGGGATTGTTTCCCCCTGTTTTAGAATCTCAGTGTGGGAGAGGGCTTTCTAAATATGACACAAAACATAGAAGTCATAAAAGATAAGATTGAGATATTGACTATATTAAAAAATCTGTATGTTTGAAAAACATCACTATTAACCAAATCAAAAGTCAGTAGACAATCTGGGGCAAGTATTTGCAACCTATATGCAGGAAAAGGGCTAATTTTGTAATATGTAAACAAATCCCACAAATCAGTAAGAAAAAGCCAACACACCCAACAGAAAAAGACAAAGATATAGATGGGTGGTTTATAGAAATAGGTGAAAAGAGGCATAAACTCACTTATATTAAAGAAAATGCAAATGCAAACTCCACTGAGATACCTTTTTCCACATGTCAGATTGTCAAAGATCCCAAATAATAATATTTGATAATGCACTGTGTTAAGAGTTTGAGAAAATGGTATATAATCTGAGTGTAAATTAGTACATCCTCATGGAAAGCAATTTGTAGATGGGCAATAGCTATAATTTAAATGTACACATGGAGGATTTCAGCCATTTACCTGTCATCAGGTGTAAATGATGGAACCTAGACTGGGTTCCAAACCCCACACTATTGCACAGCCCCAGAGCTGGAGGACCATGAGGCCAGAGCAACCCCTACCTGTCATGCTAAACACACATTCAGTAAGTACCCGTGAGTGCAAGTAACACCTTTAATTTTCATGATAAACTAGATGGTTATTATGCATTCTTATGTATGAGAAGACTGGCTCAGAGAGGTTAAGTTTCTTGCCCAAAGCCACACAGCTGCTAAATGACAAAGCCAGACTCAAAGCCAGGGCCAGCCTCTTTCCACAGTACTGCTGCCTCCAGTGGCTTCCTCTGCCCAGTTTATGCTGACAGCTGGAACCCCAAAAGCTCTGTAAGAGGAGGGACCTGTATTACACCATGCTGATTTTCAACATCCGTTGGTCATATAAATGAATGGTGTAATCCTACGCTGGCCTTTGTAGATAAAGAGGATGCTGCCCTTTTTCTGCACAAAGGGAAGAAAATTACAAAGCAGAAAATGAAGGAGTGAATTTCAGGGAGACAAACATTGAGCCCATAACAATTGGTAAAAGCCAAAAGCAAAACCAAAAACCACTGTTTGCATGTTACATGCATACATTGTTACATAAATATTGGTTCTCTCCTTAGGACCTTGGTTCACAACCCTGGCTACACAATAGAACTACCTGAGCTTTAAAAATATCAGGGACCAGGCTCCATCCCAGACCAATGGAACCCCAGTCTGAGAAGCTGGAGGTGGGGCTGGGCATCTGTGTGCTTTTTCACAAGCTCCGCAGTTACCCTCCTGGGCTGCCAAGATTGAGAAACTGCTGGAAGAATATTTTTTAAATTTTAAATAAAGTAATTTATTCACAGTCGAATGCTCCAGACTTTCTCCAACAGGAACTTTGCTTTACAACCTAGAGACATTTTAAGATAGAAAATAGTGACACCAAATGGTGACAACTAGAACTTCCATGCATAGGGCAGCAGAATCGTTGGGAATGAAGCCCCGCTGAGTCTGGCCAGCTCACTGAATGATGTCAGTACTTCCCTGGCAAACTGGCTTGTCAATGGCACCACTGATGGGTTTCATTCTGCAGCATTTCCCATATGCGTATGTCAGGATTTGCCTCCAAGAAGCTGGTATTTCTTCTCTGCCACCAGAATCCCAGACCATGCCAGGTGCTGCCCACAGCTGGCCTGTACTTCTGAGTTCTCCATCTATGGAGGCATATACATATACAAAGGCATATGCAGATTGTTTTATAAGCTCATGTATCAGGTGTAAGATCACTTACCCTACCTTATGTGTAAAGAGAAAATGTGAGCTTTGTTATTTTGTCCAGAGAAAAGCTGATTTTCTTTCTTCTTGCGGGAATGTGGGGAAAGAACTAAAGTTTAGTCCCATCTGGCCATTTTGGTTCAATCCAAGAATTTAAACTGTCCCATTAGGTATCTCAGTTTCTGCTTGGAAAACGCCAGGAAATGTCACACCCCCAAGATGGCACCTGGGTATATGGGAGAAGCATGTGACCATGTGTCCCTGTGACATCTTGGACACTGTCTCACGGGGTGGTGATGAAGTGGAGCTAGTACTCAAAGGGGGGCAATGCCTTCTCCTGATGCCCTGCTTGATGCCATTTGGCAAGTGTTGGTTGGTGTAAGTTTGAGTTGTCCAGAATATTGAGGAAAATCTTCCACCAGTTAAAAGTAGTGATTTCCACCACTCAGAATGGCCATCACCAAAAAATCTACAAACAGTAAATGCTGGAGAGGGTGTGGAGAAAAGGGAACCCTCTTGCACTGTTGGTGGGAATGTAAATTGATACAGCCACTATGGAGAACAGTATGGAGGTTCC
>NC_041233.1:53575720-53581105 GCF_002837175.3 Physeter macrocephalus
GGGATGGGGAAGGGTAAGCTGGGACGAAGTGAGAGAGTGGCATGAACATATATACACTACCAAATGTAAAACAGATAGCTCATGGGAAGCAGCCGCATAGCACAGGGAGATCAGCTCGGTGCTTTGTGACCACCTAGAGGGGTGGGATAGGGAGGCTGGGAGGGAGACGTAAGAGGGAGGGGATATGGGGATATATGTATATGTATAGCTGATTCACTTTGTTATAAAGCAGAAACTGACACACCATTGTAAAGCAGTTATACTCCAATAAAGATGTTAAAAAAAAAAAGTAGTGATTTCATATAGCAAATCCAAATATCAGAAGGGAGTAGGGCAGTAGTCTATGTCTCTATATCTTTTTATCTATATATAAAGGAGGACAAAATAGAGTTAGCAATGGCAACCATACACACAAAATTCTAAACCAGCAGTTTCTCAAACTTGGCAGTACAGGAAGATACTTGTGGAATTTGTAAAAAACACAAATGCCCAAACTCCCACCCCAACCCTCTGAGATTCAGATTCCTTTAGTCTGGTATAGAGCCTGATCCCTGATATTTTAAAAGCTCAGCTAGTGTAGCCAGGGTCATAACCAAAGTTCTAAGTAGAGAAAAAAGTATGTATGTAACAATGTATGCATTTCACAGGCAAACAGTGTTTTACGGTTTTGGTTTTGTTTTTACCCATTGTGATGGACTGAATGTTTATATCTCCCCAACATTCACATGTTGAAGCCCTAATCCCCAGTGTGATGGTATTTGGAGGTGAGGCCTTTGAGAGCACATTAGGTCATGAAGGTGGAGCCCTCATAAATGGAATTAGTGCCGTTATAAGATGAGACACAGGGAGTTCCCTGGTGGCCTAATGGTTAGGAGGTGCAGGTTCAATCCCTGGTCAGGGAACTGAGATCCCGCAAGCCACACGGCGTGGCCAAAAACAAAAAAATCATACTGAGTGAAGTAAGTCAGACAGAGATAGACAAATATCATATGATATCGCTTATACGTGGAATCTAAAAAAATGGTACAAACGAACCTATTTACAAAACAGAAATAGAGTCACAGATGTAGAAAACAAACTTATGGTTACCAAGGGGGAAAAGGGAGGAGGGATAAATTGGGAGATTGGAAGTGACATATGCACACTACTATATATAAAACAGATAACTAATAAGAACCTACTGTATAACACAGGGGACTCTACTCAGTACTCTGTAATGACCTATATGGGAAAAGAATCTAAAAAGAGTGGATATATGTATAACTGATTCACTTTGCTGTACAGCAGAAACTAACACAACATTGTAAATCAACTATATTCCAATAAGAATTAATTTTTAAAAATTAAAATTAAAAAAAAAAAAGGAGAGACACAAAAGACATGATCTCTCTCTCTCTCTGCCATGTGAGGATACAGAAATAAGGGGGCAGTCTGCAAACCAGGAAGAAGGCCTTCACCAGGAACCATATTGGTCAGCACTTTGATCTTGGACTTCCCAGCCTCCAGAACTATGAGAAATACATTTCTGTTGTTTAAGCCACTCAGTGTATGGTATTTTTGTTAGAGCAGCCTGAGCTGACTAAAACACCCGCCATGCCCCAGGAGACTCTAACATCTAGAATTTACTGAGTTTTCCCCTCAGAGCCGACAGCCTCATCTTGGATTTTCCTGGAACTCTCCCCCTTCTCTCTCTCTGTCCTTCCTTAAAGCTATCTGAAGCAAACCTCTTCCTTCAGCCAAAGTTCTTTCTTCTGGACCCTCTTCTGCCTTTTCTAATAAAGCTCAGACTTACTAGTAGAGCATAGGTTTATTTTCTCTGAGACTAAGTGACCTGCTGCCTCAGAAAACTTTTGAAAGGAGCCAGGCTTTTTTACACCAAAGTAGCATATAGTTTCTACAAGCTAAAACATTTGATTAAATTTAATCACACCATTTAGCATATAATTTACAAGCTAAACTATTGTCTCCACTGTTTTAAAACATTGCACTGATTTAAAACATCATTTAAAACATATGAATTTTTTTCAGTTTTTTTAGAAAGTAAACAATTGCTCACAAACCTTTATGAAAAAAGTTATGATGCTGAAAGTGAGCCTCTTCTCCTCACCCCCTAAATTATTCTCTTTGAGAAGCACACATTCAACAGAAATTTCTCAAAGCTGTTGTATCAAGAACTGAGTTTCATACCATATTCACCAATGTGAGGTTGTTTATACTGGGCCTGAGCGGTTGAACCCCTTTTTCCTCCCAGGTGGTGATAAAAGACTTTCACTTCCTGGCAGGGAATCAGAGAGGGTTTTGGCTGCAAAACCAGCTTTAGAGAAATGGTTTGGCACAAACATCTGTGGGCCTGAGCTCTCTTCTTCTATGCACCAGGGAGTGTCATCCACACAATTCTCATTGGTATCCTGGATGAAAGCAGAAATGGGCTCTTAAGCCTGTAATTAGGGATAGTCATTTATGTATAAGGACCCTGGAGGGTACACAAAGAGGTCAAGGACAGTCTCCTTGCCCTCAAGGAGGTTTTGAAAAGAATTTCAAGATGGCGGAGAAGACGTGGAGATCACCTTCTTCCCCACAAATACATCAGAAATACATCTACACGTGGAACAGCTCCTACAGAACACCTACAGAATGCTGGCAGAAGACCTCAGACCTCCCAAAGGGCAAGAAACTCCCCACGTACCTGGGTAGGGCAAAAGAAAAAGAACAAACAGGGACAAAAGAATAGGGACAGGACCTGCACCTCGGGGAGGGAGTTGTGAAGGAGGAAAAGTTTCCACACACTAGGAAGCCCCTTCACTGGTGGAGATTGGGGTCCGTGGGGGGAAGCTTTGGAGCCACGGATGAGAGTGCAGCAACAGGGGTGCAGAGAGCAAGCAGAGACATTCCCGCAAAGAGGATCAGTGCCGACCAGCTCTCACCAGCCCGAGGCTTGTCTGCTCAACCGCCGGGACAGGCGGGGGCTGGGAGCTGGGGCTCGGGTTTCGGAGGTCAGACCCCAGGGAGAGGACTGGGGTTGGCTGTGTGAACACAGCACGAGGGGGCCTAGTGTGCCACAGCTAGCCGAGAGGGAGTCCGGGAGAAGTCTGGAGCTGCCAAAGCGACAAGAGACTTTTTCTTCCCTCTTTGTTTCCTGGTGCACGAGGAGAGGGGATTCAGAGCACCGCCTAAAGGAGCTCTAGATATGGGCGCGAACCGTGGCTACCAGCGCAGACCCCAGAGACAGGCATGAGACGCTAAGGCTGCTGCTGCCGCCACCAAGAAGCCTGTGTGCGAGCACAGGTCACAATCCACACCTCCCCTCCCGGGAGCCTGTGCAGCCCGCCACTGCCAGGGTCCCGTGATCCAGGGACAACTTCCCTGGGAGAACACACGGCGCCTCAGGCTGGTGCACCGTCATGCTGGCCTCTGCCGCTTCAGGCTCGCCCCGCATTCTGTCCCCCTCCCTCTGTCCGGCCTGAGTGAGCCAGAGCCCCTGAATCAGCTGCTCCTTTAACCCAGTTCTGGCTGAGTGGGAACAGACGCCCTCAGGCGACCTACACGCAGAGGTGGGGCCAAATCTAAAGCTGAACCCCAGGAGCTGTGCGAACAAAGAGAAAGGGAAATCTCTCCCAGCAACCTCAGGAGCAGCAGATTAGATCTCCACAATCAACTTGATGTACCCTGCATCTCTGAAATACCTGAACAGACAACGAGTCATCCCAAATTGAGGCGTTGGACTTTGGGAGCAACTGTAGACTTGGGGTTTGCTTTCTGCATCTAATTTGTTTCTGGTTTTATGTTTATCTTAGTTTAGTATTTACAGTTTATTATCACTGGTAGATTTGTTTATTGATTTGGTTGCTCTCTTCATTTTTTTTTAATATATAGATATATGTATTTTTTTCCTTTTTCTCTTTTTGTGAGTGTGTATGTGTATGCTTCTTTGTGTGATTTTCTCTGTGTAGCTTTGCTTTTACCATTTCTCCTAGGGTTCAGTCTGTCCATCTTTTTTTTTTTAGTATAGTTTTTAGCACTTGTTATCATTGGTGGATTTGTTTTTTGGTTGGGTTGCTCTCTTCTTTCTTTCTTTTGTTTTAGTACTTTTTAATTTTTTTATTTTTAATAATTAAATTTTTTTTATTTTAATAACTTTATTTTCTTTCTTCTTTTCTTTCTTTCTTCCTTTCTTTCTTTCTTCTTTCTTTCTTTCTTCCTTCCTTCTTTCTTTCTTTCTTTTTTTCCTCCCTTTTCTTCTGAGCTGTGTGGCTGACAGGGTCTTGGTGCTCCAGCCAGGTGTCAGGCCAGTGCCTCTAAGGTGGGAGACTCGAGTTCAGGACATTAGTCCACCAGAGACCTCCCAGCTCCATGTAATATCAAACGGCAAAAATCTCCCAGAGATCTCCATCTCATCACTAAGACCCAGCTCCACTCAATGACCAGCAAGCTACAGTGCTGGACACCCCATGCCAAACAACTAGCAAGACAGGAAGACAACCCCAGCCATTAGAAGAGAGGATGCCTAAAGTCATAATAAGGTCACAGACACCCCAAAACACACCACCAGACGTGGTCCTGCCCACCAGAAAGACAAGATCCAGCCTCATCCACCAGAACACAGGCACCAGTCCCCTCCACCAGGAAGCTTACACAACCCACTGAACCAACCTTACCCACTGGGGGCAGACACCAAAAACAACAGGAACTACGAACTTGCAGCCTGTGAAAAGGAGACCCCAAACACAATAAGTTAAGCAAAATGAGAAGGCAGAGAAACACACAGCAGATGAAGGGGCAGGGCAAAAACCCACCAGACCAAACAAATGAAGAAGAAATAGGCAGTCTACCTGAAAAAGAATTCAGAGTAATGAGAGTAAAGATGATCCCAAATCTTGGAAATAGCATGGAGAAACTACAACAAATGTTTAACAAGGATCTAGAAGAACTAAAGAGCAAACAAACAATGATGAACAACACAATAAATGAAATTAAAAATTCTCTAGAAGTCAATAGCAGAATAACTGAGGCAGAAGAGCACATAAGTGACCTGGAAGATAAAATAGTGGAAATAACTACCACAGAGCAGAATAAAGAAAAAAGAATGAAAGGAATTGAGGACAGTCTTAGAGACCTCTGGGACAAAATTAAACACACCAACATTCAAATTATAGGAGTCCCAGAACAAGAAGAGAAAAATAAATGGACTGAGAAAATATTTGAAGAGATTATAGTTGAAAACTTCCCTAATGTGGGAAAGGAAATAGTCAGTCAAGTCCAGGAAGTGCAGAGAGTCCCATACAGGATAAATCCAAGGAGAAACAGGCCAAGACACATATTAATCAAACTATCAAAAATTAAATACAAAGAAAAAATATTAAAAGCAGCAAGGGAAAAACAACAAAT
>NC_041233.1:53581893-53585211 GCF_002837175.3 Physeter macrocephalus
AACAAGTGACAATGAAAACACGATGACCCAAAACCTATGGGATGTGGCAAAAGCAGTTCTAAGAGGGAAGTTTATACCAATATAATCCTACCTCAAGAAACAAGAAACATCTCAAATAAACAACCTAACCTTACACCGAAAGCAACTAGAGAAAGAAGAACAAAAAACCCCGAAGTTAGCAGAAGGAAAGAAATCATAAAGATCAGATCAGAAATAAATGAAAAGGAAATGAAGGAAACAATAGAAAAGATCAATAAAACTAAAAGCTGGTTCTTTGAGAAGATAAACAAAATTGATAAACCATTAGCCAGACTCATCAAGAAAAAAAGGAGAAGACTCAAATCAATGGAAGTAGAAATGAAAAAGAAGAAGTAACAACTGACACTGCAGAAATACAAAGGATCATGAAAGATTACTAAAAGCAATTATATGCCAATAAATTGGACAACCTGGAGGAAATGGACAAATTCTTAGAAAAATACAACCTTCCGAGACTGAACCAGGAAGAAATAGAAAATATAAACAGTCCAATCACAAGCACTGAAATTGAGACTGTGATTAAAAATCTTCCAACAAACAAAAGCCCAGGACCAAATGGCTTCACAGGTGAATTCTATCAAACATTTAGGGAAAAGCTAACACCTATCCTTCTCAAATTCTTCCAAAATATAGCAGAGGGAGGAACACTCCCAAACTCATTCTACAAGGCCACCATCACCCTGATACCAAAGCCAGACAAAGATGTCACAAAGAATAAAACTACAGGCCAATATCACTGATGAACATAGATGCAAAAATCCTTAACAAAATACTAGCAAACAGAATCCAAGAGCACATTAAAAGGGTCATACACCATGATCAAGTGGGATTTATCCCAGGAATTCAAGGATTCTTCAACATACGCAAATCAGTCAGTGTGATACACCATATTAACAAATTGAAGGAGAAAATCCATATGATCATCTCAATAGATGCAGAAAAATCTTTTGACAAAATTCAACACCCATTTATGATAAAAACTCTCCAGGAAGTGGGCAGAGAGGGAACCTACCTCAACATATTAAAGGCCATATATGACAAACTCACAGCCAACATCGTTCTCAGTGGTGAAAAACTGAAACCATTTCCACTAAGATCAGGAACAAGACAAGGTAGTCCACTCTCACCACTATTATTTAACATAGTTTTGGAAATTTTAGCCACAGCAATCGGAGAAGAAAAAGAAATAAACGGAACCCAAATCAGAAAAGAAGAGATAAAGCTGTCACTCTTTGCAGATGACATTATACTATACATAGAGAATCCTAAAGATGCTAGCAGAAAACTACTAGAGCTAATCAATGACTCTGGTAAGTAGCAGGATACAAAATTAATGCCCAGAAATCTCTTGCATTCCTATACACTAATGATGAAAAATCTGAAAGAGAAATTAAGGAAACACTCCCATTTACCATTGCAACAAAAAGAATAAAATACCTAGGAATAAACCTACCTAAGGAGACAAAAGACCTGTATGCAGAAAACTATAAGACACTGATGAAAGAAATTAAAGATGATACAAAGAGACGGAGAGATACACCATGTTCTTGGATTGGAAGAATCAATATTGTCAAAATGATTATACTACCCAAAGCAATCTACAGATTCAATGCAATCCCTATCAAATTACCAATGGCATTTTTCACAGAACTAGAACAGAAAATTTTACAATTTGTTTGGAAACACAAAAGACCCTGAATAACCAAAGTGATCTTGAGAAAGAAAAACAGAGCTGCAGGAATCAGGCTCCCTGACTTCAGACTATACTACAAAGCTACAGTAATCAAGACAGTATGGTACTGGCACAAAAACAAATACAGATTAATGGAACAGAATAGCAAGCCCAGAGATAAACCCACACACCTATGGTCACCTAATCTACAACAAAGAAGGCAAAAATATACAATGGAGAAAAGACAGCCTCTTCAATAAGTGGTGCTGGGAAAACTGGACAGCTACAAGTAAAAGAAGGAAATTAGAACACTCCCTAACACCACACACAAAAATAAACTCAAAATGGATTAAAGACCTAAACGTAAGGCCAGACACTATAAAACTATTAGAGGAAAACATAGGCAGAACAGTCTATGAAATAAATCACAGCAAGATCCTTTTTGACCCACCTCCTACAGAAATGGAAATAAAAACAAAAATAAATAAATGGGACCTAATGAAACTTAAAAGCTTTTTCACAGCAAAGGAAACCATAAACAAGACGAAGAGACAACCCTCAGAATGGGAGAAAATATTTGCAAATGAAGCAACTGACAAAGGATTAATCTTCAAAATTTACAAGCATCTCATGCAGCTCAGTATCAAAAGAACAAGCAACCCAATCCAATAACGGGCAGAAGACCTAAACAGACATTTCTCCAAAGAAGACAGATTGCCAACAAACACATGAAAGGATGTTCAACATCCCTGATCATTAGAGAAATGCAAATCAAAACTACAGTGAGGTATCACCTCACACCGGTCAAAATGGCCATCATCAAAAAATCTACAAACAATAAATGCTGGAGAGGGTATGGAGAAAAGGGAACCCTCTTGCACTGTTGGTGGGAATGTAAATTGATACAGCAACTATGGAGAACAGTATGGAGGTTCCTTAAAAAACTAAAAATAGAACTACCATATGACCCAGCAACCCACTACTGGGCATATACCCTGAGAAAACCATAATTCAAAAAGAGTCATGTACCACAATGTTCATTGCAGCTGTTCATTGCAGCTCCAGTCAGGACATGTAAACAACATAAATCCATTGACAGATAAATGGATAAAGAAGATGTGGCATATATACACAATGGAATATTACTCAGCCATAAAAAGAAATGAAATTGAGTTATTTGTAGTGAGGTGGTGGACTTAGAGTCTGTCATACAGAGTGAAGTAAGTCAGAAAGAGAAAAATAAATACCGTATGATAACACATATATTTGGAATCTAAAAAAAAAAAAAGGATGAACCTAGGGCCAGAACAGGAATAAAGACACAGATGTAGAGAATGGACTTGAGGACACGGGGAGGGGGAAGGGTAAGCTGGGATGAAGTGAGAAAGTGGCATGGACATATATACACTATCAAATGTAAAATAGATAGCTAGTGAGAAGCAGCCACATAACACAGGGAGATCAGCTCGGTGCTTTGTGACCACCTAGATGGGTGGGATAGGGAGGGTGGGAGGGAGACGCAAGAGGTAGGAGATATGGGGATATATGTATATGTATAGCTAATTCACTTTGTTATACAGCAGAAACTAACACACCATTGTAAAATA
>NC_041233.1:53585632-53594632 GCF_002837175.3 Physeter macrocephalus
GGGGAGGGGGAAGGGTAAGCTGGGATGAAGTGAGAAAGTGGCATGGACATATATACACTATCAAATGTAAAATAGATAGCTAGTGAGAAGCAGCCACATAACACAGGGAGATCAGCTCGGTGCTTTGTGACCACCTAGATGGGTGGGATAGGGAGGGTGGGAGGGAGACGCAAGAGGTAGGAGATATGGGGATATAGGTATACATATATCTGATTCACTTTGTTATAAAGCAGAAACTAACACACCATTGTACAGCAATTAGACTCCAATAAAGATGTTTAAAAAATAAAAAAGGAGGTTTTGACCTGCGTAAGACGAGTCATGCTTCTCTACATAAAGAAAGGTAGTTTAGGATCAGAAGGCAATCAAAATAGGATAAGTAACAAAGGCGTGTTCTTAGTGTGAGTTCCCAGGAAGCTGTCCCTGAAATGGGGATTTGTATGCAGGAAGTCTATTGAGGATGCTCTTGGGATCAGCATCTGTTGGGGAGTGAAGGGAGTGGACTAGGCAGAGGCAACAGTTGATCCACACCACAGTCACAACACAGGCTTCAGTCAATCCCACAGGATGCTCTGGAGCTGGGAAATCCTTCTGAGTTGTCACCCCTTGAAACAAGATGGCCTCACCTTCATAAACCTCCCCTACCAGGAATTAGATGCAGCTGTCCCCAGAGACGGTCCTGACCTCAGGCCAGGTGGCTCCCTTTGGCAGTGAGCCATCAGCTGGCAACACTCCCAGCAGCAGAGGAAATGGGTGCCTGGGTCCTGAAGGGGGGCTCTAGGCAGTACACCACAGCATCCACTGCAGGGGCGATCCGTGACTTTGGTGATAAATGTTTATAGCAGGAGAAGGCGGAAAGGCCCATTCCTAAGGAACTAGGAGCAATCAGGGAATTTGAAACATATTATTATCATCAGCCTCTGTTTGCTATTCATTTCACTCTGACCGAAGACCACCTCAGACCCCTAGAGTTACAAATACTACTGCAATGTAACATTTGCCCCATAAAATCTAGTAAAGAATAATTGAAAACTCAGCTGACTCTTTTCAAACCATAAAGGTCAAACACATTCCAAATTTGGTTTAATTCTATCTATTTTACAATTTTGGCTATGATCCTATTGTTTCCCAAAACATTGTCTAAATGACTGTGAGATTCTGTCTTTATAAAGTTGTTTCTTTCCGATTTGCCTCCTTGGTCTGTCACATTTAACCCCAGTCTCCATTCCTACTGCCATTAGCCTCTTTCAAGTCTTTGCCCAAATGTCACCTCCTCAGTGAGGCCTTCTGATCATCTTAATTTAAATTGCCACCCTCACCTCCACCTTAACATCTTTATTCTTTCCATAGCACTTATCACCATCTGGCCAGCTCTAATTCATTTATTAGTTGTATTTATTGTTTCCCGCCCCCCAACCTTGTGATAGAATGTAAATTCCATGAGGGCCAGGATAGTCTGTTTTATTCGCTCTGTATTCTTATCGTGTAGGATAGTGCCTGTAGTATAGTAATAGCACAATAAATATTTGTGAATGAATGAATGAATGAATGACCCCAGTTTAGGCCTCCATCAGCTCTCTCCTCTCGGTCTCCACGTCTCTGAGATGTCCCCTTTCTAGACTACTGTGGCCTCACTGCTAGGCTGACTTCCTCTTGCCACTCTTCTGCTCAGAAGCTCTCCATGGCTTCTCAGTGCCTACTCAGGCTTTCAGCACTCTCCGAGAGCTGGTGCAGCCCTCCCGGCCCTGGACAGACCCCCTCCTCTGTGAGCAAATTCTCTGCCTCTCCCCTCCCCTCTCTCCTCTGAATTCCTCCAGCAAGAGATTGTAAGAGGGGCAAGTTAACCATCCCCTAGGGTGAGTGTGAGGTTGAAGGTTAATGCACGTCACAGAGCCTAACATCTTTACAGTTGACCACGACTGCTAATGCCATCATCATCATATGATTCTGCCATCAACTTCTCATTTAAGTCATAGGTGTCCTGAAGCTAGGAGCTAAAAAATCAAGTCGGATTCTCCAGTTTACTAGAAACAAAGCTGATCTAGTGACCCAGATCACAGTGGTGTATCAGAGCTGGCTAGTGCCAGCTAACAAGATCCAAAGGTGAAATGTTCTAGAACTTTGAGAGCTGACTGTTAAACATTCACACGCTCCTGGCCGCCTATCTGACTCCTGTGTTTATTTCTGGTTTGCAAACCAGAGGGGATAGAGGTGTTACTGGTTACTTCAGAAACACTATCAAGTGAGAAGGAGAGAATTAAAAGGATCTGGGGAGAGAGGTGAAGGAGGAGTTTGGGGAGTGAGAATAGTAGTTCTGTTTCAGACATTTTGAGTAAGACCCGTAAGAGGAGCCTAAATGGGCTAGGCATTCAGGGGAGAGGAATGAACTGGAGATAAAGATTAGGAAATCCCCTGGTTCTGGCAGCACTGGAGGACTTACCCCAGGGATCCAGCAGCCACTGCTAACCCCAGTCCACCCAGCCATGGCCAACAGCACAGTCACCAGGGCCTGCCTCTGTCACTTTAGACTCGGTTCAGGTTCTCTCCTGCTGTCCCAGATCAGTCTTTGATTACCTCATGCCTAGATTAATCCAACAGTCTCCTAATTTCTTCCCTTCTCTCTACCTCTCCGATTCAGCCCATTCGTTACTGCCTGGTTGGTTTTCCTGAGGCTCCATTTCATCACATTGTGCCTTTGCTCAAACACCTTCAACAGCTCCCAATACGCTGCAAATAAAATCCCAACTCTCCTATTCAAACTCTTCTTCAAGGCAAATACCTGTACTTTCTTACCTCCATGCTTGACACCCATGCTTTCACCCACCATTTTGTCTGCAGCTGGAGTTTAATAAATATTTTTTTTTTATCGAAGTATAGTTGATTTCCAATGTTGTGTTAATTTCTGCTGTACAGCAAAGTGATTCAGTTATACGCATATATACTTTTTTTAATATTCTTTTCCATTATGGTTTGTCACAGGATATTGAATATGGTTCCCTGTGCTATACAGTAGGACCTTGTTGTGTATCTATCCTATACATAATAGCTTACACCTGCTAACCCCAATCTCCCACTCCATCCCTCCTCCAACCCTACCCCCCTTTGGAAACCACCAGTCTGTTCTCTATGTCAGTGATTCTGTTTCTGTTTCATAGATAGGTTCATTTGCGTCATAGAGTTTAATAAATATTTTTGAATGAAGACTAGAAGTCACAAATAAGCTGTTGTTTCCATCAATTCCCTTGTTCTTGCCATCATTCCTCACCTTGTGGATGAAGGGGAAACCTCAAGTTATAACTAAAATATAGAATTTTCTTGTATTTATTGGCGTCAAGGGTACAGAGCTACAGATTGATTTTCAACAGCAAGAAGCAAATTTTCCGAGATTTTTGTCATTCAGGAAACTCCAGGAATTTTCCCGAGGAGGCAGTTCAAAGCTCCAAACAACACTTGCTGCTGAGAACCAAACACAGCTGTCCAGGCAGCGGAGGAAGCTGGTGCTTGGTGAGAAACCAAACCAAAACAAAGCCCTGCCCGCACATTTGAGGATGGCAGAGTTCCCAGGTCGACAGCTTGAAGTGAGTAGATGATACAAGATTTTTGATATAAAAAAAATAAAACTACCGGAAGCAGAAGTTTTCTTTCTCAAACTGACTTCTTCTAATGCACAGAAACGGAAGAACAACAAGACTTCTCAGGACAAAAATAACGTTTTGTTTTTTTTTCTTCTTTTGATGGGAAGAAGCCCACTTCTCCACCCAACCCAGGGAGAACCTGCAACCCTCTCCCTTCTCTCCTGCCCCAGATACTCATACTTAATAAAGGTCTGTAAGATCAATCATATGGATACCAAGTATTACCCCAGATGGAAAAACAAATCAAGATTAAATGAAGAAGAACAGCAACTGCATAGGAGCCGGAGAGTGGCAGCCAATGGCCAGGTGTGCTCTCTTGTTTCCTCATAGCTGCCATCACCTACCCAAGCCAGGACCACTAGTTGTATCTCCAGCACATGGGAGTGGCAGTACGAAGGGGAGGGTAGAATAGGGACCAAGAACCCACAGTGGGCCAGGTGGCTATGTTCATGTTATCTTGCTCATCGCTTACAATGCAATGAAGTCAGCACTATGATTGCCCTTTTACAAATCGGAAGCTGAAAAGCCCACAGGTTAAGTGACTTGCCCAAGACCACACACCTGCTGAGTGGCAGGTGGTTACCAGGACTAACTCCAAGACCCCAGGCTGAGTGTGTATGCAGCTGTCAACACCTGTGGTGTTCAACAAGGTGATCTAAGTGTTCTAGGAAACAAACAAACCAGAAATACAAGCAAGTTGGGAATACATTGGGCTAACCTAAAATAAACAGGTTTCTTTACTGCAAGGCTCCCCGAAGTCTTGAATAGTCTAACACACATAAAGTTTTTCTGGCTTCCCTTAATACACCACAGAACTTTCTGTTTTGCATGGAGCACTTCATGAGAATAGTGTCACCCAGCACCCATTTTGGGAATCATGGCAGGACACCCTTCCAGTCTCGTTGAGATCCTCGGTCTGTTCTTGAGTGGGCCTGACACCACTTTTGGAAGAGTCCAGGGAAATCAAAAGTCCAGTGAGAAGTACTCTGACAGAAATACCTCTCAATTGTGTGGGAACACCACAGGGGGACAGGGGAGGGAAGAGGGCAAGAAAGCTGAGCTATTTTAATGACAGTGAACACTTTTTAGCACTTGCTCCCTCCCGGGACTCTTTGAGGTAATTATTTAGTCCTTATAACCACCTATAACATAGAAATCATTATAACCTCCATTGCACAGATGAGAGAATTGAGGCACAGAGAGGTTTGATAACTTACCCAAGGTCACACAGCTCATAAATGTCTGTGTGTTGAATTCAGGTAGTCTGGCTCCTTTATTACTATGTTATACTTGCTCACATTGAAGAGACATTTAGGTGGGAACTTGTAGCGTGGAGAAAGGCAGACATGGCAGAAGATTCATATAATAGTTATCCAAACAGCATAAAAGCTTAACAAAAACACCAAGTTAGATTTGATTTCTAGTTTATTCTACATTTACTGGTGCCTACTGTACAGGAGCTGTGTTAGGTGCTGGGGATTCAGATGTTAATATGACCTACATGATTCCTGCCCCAACAGGATTTACGGTCCAATAGAAGGTACACACAAGGGATTAGTGTATTACAGAACAGAATAACATGTGGTCTTATGGGCAAGGAGACACAGAAGACTGTGGGAGCATGGAGGGCACCTGACCCAAACTTAGGATAGCCCTGAGTACTTTAGTGCTTTATAAAGTACTTTCACCTCTATGTGATGCTTGAAAGAAGGAACATTTGGTATGAAGTTATTTCAGGGGGATCACATCTTCTTGTCCCCAGGACCATAACCACAGCTCGGAATTCTGGCAAGTGCCCAGAATGGCCTGACCACTGTATAGTGTGGTCCCCCTCTTGAAGCCTCTCCTCTAGGAAGTGTAGGCCTCTGGCCCTCGCTAATCTCTTCCCCAAGCTTGGTGCAGGTGCAGTAATGTCCCCTTGACTGGGAGTCTTCACAACCATCTGTCAGCACTTAGCTTGATCCTAGGCATGGAAGAAACAGGAACACTCCCCCTAAATCCCATGTGCTCCCCGGCATTTCCAAGCCCTGCTGTAGTTAGGTGGACTATGTGGCTAATTCTGGCCAATGGGCTATGACCAGCAGTCATATGTGTTTCATTTCTGAGACAAATTTCCCCTTAGAATGAGTATGCCTTCAGCAGTGTAGGTGATTCTCCATTTCCTACACCCTCACTTTCACTGGACAATGTATTTGTCAGTCAGGGTCCAGTTAGGAAATAGGAAAGCACACTAGATCTTTCAACAAAGAGAATTTAATATAGGAGACTGGTTTAGCAGGCATCGGAGAGCTACAAAGCAAAATGAGAACACTGAGATATCTCAGAGAGAGTAACTGTAGGAAGCATGTCCCACCCCAAGGGCTGCAGGAACAAAGGGACAGAGCAGGCATTGTTGAAATCTGAAAGTTTGGAGCAGGCAGTCCCCATGGAGCTAGAAACCAGATATCTGAGGAAAGGGTGCTGCCTGCTGCTGGTGGTGCTGTAGGAGTTCATAGGAAGATCCCTGCAGAGCTGGGACTCAGACCTCTGAGAAGTAGATGTTCCTGGCTAGTGCTGGTACTTCTGAAGGGTATGATGAAGCTATGTTTGGTTGTGCCAAAAAAAGGGGGAGAAAGGGTTACAAAAAAAAAAAAATGCTGGAGATGCCAGAGTGAAGAACCATTACTGAGAAGACCCTGATAGTATCAGCAAGCAAATCAAAAGGGTCAAGTCTTCCTCTCTCCAGGCTTGCAGTCTCTCTCTCTCTAGTGCCCCCCTATTGGCAGGGCCCAACACGGAGCCAGATGACATGAGAGATGGAGTTTGCACAGTCCTAGCCCCAAACTCATAGAGCAGATCATAGAAAGAGAGATTTCTTGATTGAGAGACAATAACCTAATAACCAGACAGGCATCATCACATTTTTAATAGTAATCTTTCCAATACTAATGATTCAAAGCAAATTAAATAAGACATTGGTTAGCATAATATTTCAATGATTTAATAGCTTTATAAATCATATAGAACTGATTTCAGATCAAAGTGGGACTTCTCTAAAAACAAAACACAAAATCACTACCAACTGACATTTATTTAAAGTACTTCCTCTGTGCCAAACACTCCACTCAGGAGTTTCTGTGGGTTACCTCAGTCAATCCTCATTTTACAGATGGGGAAATCTGAGGCTTAGAGAAGTGAAGCACCATGCTCAAGGTCACAGTTCCAAAGCAATGGAGATGATGAGATTTGTACAGGCAGCCTGATGTCAGAGCCTGAGCTCTCAGCCATGTCTCTGTACTTCTCCATCCCCTTTACACTTAGGTGACACACTGGTTCTTCCTCTGGCCATACCCTGGAGGTGAACATGACAATCCCAGATTCTTGCCAGAATCTTTCCCCTACTCCAGGCCACGGGGCCACTTGGTAGTTAAGACTGCATTCTCACGTGAAACATTCAGCACTTCAGTAACCAAAAGCCTACCAGTGAAGACCACAGTGCACTCTCATCCCAGATTTTGATCTTTGGCAAGCAATCACAGCACACTGGAACGGTAGAACTGCAGTAAAGGTCTTACCAGATGTTTAAATCCCTTCTGTAACATTTCAACAAACAGTTGTTTGGACTCTATTTGAACAATTTTCATGACCTGTAATATCCCACTGTGCAATGTGGCCTCTCTATTTTTAGAGAGCCCTAGTTAATAAAAAGTTCTTACTCGCAGAGAGTTAAAATCTATTACTCTGGAAATTCCATGGAGGTAGTGGTTAGGACTCCGTGCTTCCACTGAAGGGGGCGTGGGTTCGATCCCTGGTCCGGGAGCTAGGGTCCTGCAAGCTGCCGTCTGGGGCCAAAAAAAAAAATGTATTACTCTATAAGTTCCATCTGTAGATTTTTTATCTTTCTTAATCAACCCAGACAGCTTTGCAAATGCTTGAAGGCAGCTGTCATATCACTTTTCCCTGGTATTGTGGTGAGGAGTTCATGTACTTTTGAAGGTAGCAACAGTCTCAAATATGGCAGAATGGATGAGCAGAGCTCAGATTTGTTATTGGGGAAGACACACGTAGAGGAAGGCTTCTTTGCAGTTAAGAGCACAGGTTTTATACTCAGATTAAATTCAGTCATTTCCTACTTGTGACCACTGACTAGTTCTGTGACCTTGAGAAAGTTGTTAAACCCAGGGGGATGCTAGTACCTACCAGACAGTGGTGTTGTGAGGATTCAATCAGCTAAGGCTTGTAGGTGCTTGCCATGACCACAGAGTAGATGCTCCGGAAATGAGATTAGGAAAGTGTATTGATGAAAGACATGAATTTTATTTTACACATCAAGTTATGAAAATGTCTCTTTATGGCAGTAATTCTCACCTAAAGATCATCCCATCCCATCCCAAAAGATTAATTTTAGGCTTATATAACAGACTACTTAGTCTCCTGAACAGACATTAGTCTACTGAAAAGCTGAGATATTTAGCATTTGAAATCCAAAGACCTAAATCAAGATCTGATTCTGCCCCTTATTCTGTGATCTTGAGTACATTGAGCCTTTGTTTCCTAACTTATAAAATGCACCAGCATAGCTAAAATGCCGACCATGAAATACGATGGAGCAATTAGAGGCAACAGATTAGAACACAGAGCAATGTGAAAGGATCTGAAAACATAGTTCTGAGTGAAAAAGAGAAAGGTGATCCGCAGGATGAGAAGTATAACAATGCCATTTATGTAAAATCAAAACAACCATACACAATGAATAACACCCATGCTAACTACAGAAATCCAATGTATTGCAGTGCTAATCTATGAGGGGAAGAGAATGCAAGCTATTTGGGAGGTTAAAAAATCATCAAAAATAAAGATAAGGAGAGGGCTTCCCTGGTGGCGCAGTGGTTGAGAATCTGCCTGCTAATGTAGGGGACACGGGTTCGAGCCCTGGTCTGGGAGGATCCCACATGCCGCGGAGCAACTAGGTCCGTGAGTCACAACTACTGAGCCTGCGCGTCTGGAGCCTGTGCTCCGCAACAAGAGAGGCCGCGACAGTGAGAGGCCCGTGCACCGCGGTGAAGAGTGGCCCCCGCCTGCCACAACCAGAGAAAGCCCTCACACAGAAATGAAGACCCAACACAGCAAAAATAAATTAATTAATTAATAAACTCCTACCCCCAACATCTTAAAAAAAAAAAGACAAGGAGAAAAGGGAACCCTCTTGCACTGTTGGTGGGAATATAAATTGATACAGGCACTATGGAGAACAGTATGGAGGTTCCTTAAAAAACTGAAAATAGAACTACCATATGACCCAGCAATCCCACTACTGGGCATATACCCTGAGAAGACCATAATCCAAAAAGAGTCATGTACCAAAATGTTCACTGCAGCTCTATTT
>NC_041233.1:53594748-53642631 GCF_002837175.3 Physeter macrocephalus
CAGGACATGGAAGCAACCTAAGTGTCCATCAAGAGATGAATGGATAAAGAAGATGTGGCACATATATACAATGGAATATTACTCAGCCATAAAAAGAAAAGAAATTGAGTTATTTGTAGTGAGGTGGATGGACCTAGAGTCTGTCACACAGAGTGAAGTAGGTCAGAAAGAGAAAAATAAATACTGTATGCTAACACATATATATGGAATCTAAAAAAAAAAAATGGTCAGGAAGAACCTAGGGGCAAGACGGGAATAAAGACACAGACCTACTGGAGAATGGACTTGAGGATACGGGCAGGGGAAGGGTAAGCTGTGACAAAGTGAGAGAGTGGCATGGACATATATATACACTACCAAACACAAAATAGATATCTAGTGGGAAGCAGCCACATAGCACAGGGAGATCAGCTCTGTGCTTTGTGACCACCTAGAGGGGTGGGATAGGGAGGGTGGGAGGGAGAGAGATGCAAGAGGGAAGAGATATGGCGACATGTGTATATGTATAACTGATTCACTTTGTTATAAAGCAGAAACTAACACACCACTGTAAAGCAATTATACTCCAATAAAGGTGTTAAAAGAAAGAAAGAAAGAAAGAAAGAAAGACAAGAGGGTCTCAAGAAATTTATAAGTAAATAGATTAATTAATTAATTAATTAATAACATGGGGAAAATGATGCTTCCCTACCTTCTTCAAAAGGTTATTCTGAGGATCTGATGAGATTATGCATAGGAATGCAAAAGTTAATTTACCATTTCCATTATCATGTCTGTATTGGACAAATGAACAGAGGTAGCAGTTCCCCATGGATCTTCAGCAGGAAGTTATGAACAGGGCAGAGCCCAGTGAGATGGTGAGATGACATCAGGGCTCCTTATGAAGGAGGGGCAGGCTCTCCCTCACTTCTGGAGACAACACTTGTTGGCACAGCCAGAGGCAGCAGCAGTCTCTTCCCATGGATCCACTGCACGTGGCCCCCTCGGGCCCTCGGAGGAAGAGACCCAGGCAGGTGGGTGCCTCAACGGCCTCCCCTTCTTATGACATCAAGTTTCGAGATTTGGTCCTCTTCATTTTGGAGAAGAAAATGGGAACCACCCGCAGAACCTTCCTCATGGAGCTGGCTCGAAGGAAAGGATTCAGGGTTGAAAATGAGCTCAGGTAAGACATCACGGATTTCAGTTTGTGAATAAGCAGGGTTTCTTTGGAACCCAAGGAACCCGTGTTTTCCTCCACCTACAGAAGAGGTGACTCTCCCACTGGGAGAACAAGTATGAAATTAAAGAACAAATTTGAGGCAATTAGTTAAAGGAAATAAGATGAGTGGGGATTTGATGCAATTATATTAAAACCAGTTGGCACCAAAAGATAAGGTAATTTTTTTTTTTTTGGCCTTTCACTATTATGAGATGAGGTATCCAGGGATGATCAACAGAAACCTAGTTGGGAAGTCCAATGATGAAACCATTCGAGTTTGTTCTTGACCAAATTAAACTAAAGCATCACTGAGTTCAATCAAAAACTGTCAGCTTGGGCTTCCCTGGTGGCGCAGTGGTGGAGAGTCCGCCTGCCGATGCAGGGGACGCGGGTTCATGCCCCGGTCCTGGAAGATCCCACATGCCGCGGAGCGGCTGGGCCCGTGAGCCATGGCCACTGAGCCTGCGCGTCCGGAGCCTGTGCTCCGCAACGGGAGAGGCCACAACAGTGAGAGGCCCGCATACCAGAAAAAAAAAAAAAAAAAGAAAAAAAAAAAACTGTCAGCTGCTTGGAAGCAAAAAGAGTGGTTTGATTGCTTGGCCCTTGAGCTGTGCATCTGACTGTGCTGAGGTGGGTAGTGTCTGTGATGGGCTAGGGTGAGTGACTACCTGGCTCACCATAGGCACACAAATGTGGCTTTGATTATGTTTTTTTAAGCAGCAGTCTGAGTGGGATTTGTAGAGAGAGGGATGCTGGTTAAAGATTCAGGGGCAGCTCTGTCCAGGCGTGATGGACACCACGCTGAGAGTGATGAGCTCAGAGCTCACACAAGAAGGCAGCTGAAGCTAGCGTGTGGGGCACCTCAACTGGTTCACTAGCAAACCCACTCACATCCCAGCATTGGCCCTGCTCTTTTTCTAACAGTTACGTAAACTCTTCACTGGTCTCAAACAAAACAAAAATCCAGACACAAATGGTATTAGAACCTTGGCATAAATAGTTCCAAACAGAATTGCCAGAGGGTTTGTAATGAATAAAGAATGATAATTAATGCAATTGGCTGGCTTTGATTGTCCAAGGAATAGGTTGACCGCATTTTTTTTTCAGGAAAATCTATAGGAATTCTGTGTGAAAATACATTTTTACTTTGAAGATAGTCTTTGACGTTAAAAAATAAAACTGACAAGCATTTCCTGATGAGGTGTCAGTTTCAAATTGCTAGAGAAACATGTCAAAAGTCAATAATCAGATATGATAATTTTCACAATACCCACAATTCATATAAAGAGTCAATCTCATAGAAACATTTTATTTATTTATTTTTTACTGAAGTGCCCCATTCAGAAATTCCTGAGTTTCCCATGGTCTCCCTCACCCGATTTCTCTTTACATGGTCTCCTTCCCCCAACTCCTGCCTCTTTTTTCCTTTTTAACCCCTATCTCATTTGGGATGTTAAGCTCAAAATCTCATTGAAACATCCCTTCCACAAAATCATAGATGTCCTCCAATTGTTGAGTCTGCCTTATTTAACAGACTTACAAAAAATATTGGAATCAGGAGGGGGAAAGATGACATAGGTAAGTGGCTAAAAACCGAAATTGAAAAAAAGGAAACTGAAAAAGTAGAAACTAGAAGCCTTAGCAAATATGGAACTGCTTTTTGTGGTAAAGAAATTTGGCAAGGGCCAGACAGGAAGGTGAGAGCCAGATGGTCAAGGCATCACTTACATAGAAAGCTCTCTGTTGAAATGTCCACACTTCCAGCAAGAGTTGACTAGTTCAGTTACAGGCACAGCTACGAATATGCACACGGTAGCTGAGGCAGGTACTAGGAGAGACGCTGGGAGGCAAACTTCTTCTTTTGACAAGAGCCCAACAGGCAGCTTTGCTGCCAGGGACCAAGCCCAGCTGCTCAGGCGACAGAGGAAACTGGCGCACGGTGAGCCAACGGCTGCTGTGAGATGACGGTGGCAAAGTTCCCAGGCTGGCTGCTCAGAAGACACATTAAATACAAATGTGTTTTATGGCACAAAAAAAACCCCACAAGAAGTAAAAGTCCTAGCTCTCAAACGGAATTTCCATACATAGTTATATAGACTTTAACTGGAAAAGACAATGGAAATTATTGTAGGGGAAAATCTCTAGATAAGATATCTAGAGACCTCAAATTCTGGCTCTGACCCTTCCCAGCCATGTGATGTGGGGCAAGACCCCCCTCTTCTCTCTGACCTTAGTTTCTTGATAAATGGTCTAGACTATCTGACGTGATACCACATGTGATGATGGATGTCAATGTACTTAGATAAATTAAAACAGTTATACAAATGTAAAGTGTGGTTGATTTCTTGTTACTTAGCTGTCTCCATTGACCTTTACAGTAAAACCCTAAGGAGAGGGCTCTCTCTCCACACTCTGAACTAGATCAAATGACGTAAATATACAGAACAAAGAAAGGAAGGAAACCCATCAAATCGTCTATTTTGAAGGGAAAGGGGTAGTAGGGAGAGACTAGGTAGTAGGCGGAGGAGGTTGTAGGGAGACATTATGGCTGCTTTTATGCTCTGTGTTTTCCAAATGGTTTTACAATAAACGTATATTTTTAAAATGAAAATAAAGGAAGTTGTTTTTTAAAAGAAAGGATACTTCTCAATAAGAACAGCTAGATCTCTCCTTTTGATATATAGGATTCAGAAAAAGAGGAGCTAAAAAAAAAAATGTTCTGAAAATAGACAGTAATCTCCATAGTTTCTAACACATTCTTTGGCTGCCAGGAGGATTAAATTTGAGGAAAAATCTGATTCCTACTTTACCTGGACCTGAACACACAGCTTAGAAATGGTGTACCTGAATGCATAGAACTATCTGAAATTATTTAAATTTCTAGCATATGTGCACTGTATCTTTATATTTGGATTGGACTTCTTTAATATTTATGTTATATTGCAAAAGACATGCTATTCCATGTGCCTAGGAAGCTGGTTCTTAAAATATAAATCAGGAGAGGTGTCAAGTTCTTTGAGGTATTTGTGCACATTCATTAAAAATGTTTCTGAATTTTATTCCATGGCCAACATCCTAAATTTTAGAGCAGCTTCATAATATTCGAGCTACTCTAGCTGGGACAAGATAGAGAAGGATCAGAATCTAGTGTTTGTCATGTTCTTCTTTTATCCTTGGTTCCAGTACTTTGAGCTATTTTAAAACTTTATCTGCATCAACCCTCCTCTATGAACATATTAGCAAAGCCTACCATCTATGTCTTGACCTAAATCATTGAGGTTGAAGAAGAAAGAGCTGGGTAGGAAGGGTGGATCTCCATGGTTACATCGCCCAGCAGATTAACACTTGCTGAGTTCCACTTTTCAAGCTGTAGAAACCCATCAGAGGATACTTTTGCCCTTCCTGGACCTGCATAATTTGTCTACAAGGGTACCTTTGGAAGGCATTGTTTTTACTGAAAACAAGATATACCATCATGGCATCAAATATAAAGGGTTCTGTTAATACCCACTCTGCACAATATTTGTCAGGTTCTGGAGACAAAAAATAGTAGAAGACTTGAACCCTGCAAGCGAAGAGTTTAAAATCAGACAGGGGAGTCAGGAACTGTACCTTTGTTGTCACCTAGCATGGAAAGATAGCATAATGTATTTTCCAAGTATGTACTCGTCTTCCTCTTTTTTAAAAAAGTAGCATTTTCCTACCCAACACTTCGAGGCTTCTTGTGTCATTTTGGTTTCCATCCATTCACTATGTAACTTTTGAAATGTGGCTTCTGCCTCACCTATTATCCCAAAACTATTGTCTTCAAAGAATTTCCTGGTAGTCAAATCCATGGTTTTTCACCTGAATGTTGGTAAAGACTCTTTCCTTGACTAAACTCTAACGTGGCTTCTAGCAGCTTAAGGCCATGTCCCTAGGATTGTACCCCTGGCCCCGCCTTAAAATGCCTGCCTGAGAAAGCTCAAGGTTACCAGGAGAATTTACTATTTGTTCCAGCCAAAACCTGGCAATAGGCAGATAGACCCCTGAACCCCCTCTTAGAGCAGTTACTTTAGAAACCTTGCCATTATAAACCCTTTCTCTGCCCCTTTGAGATGTAAATCTTCCAACCACCCAGAACTGTCTTCTCAAGGACCTAAGAGCAAACATCCAAGGAGATCATTCTTACCCTGGGTCTCTGCAGGAAGGTAAAGGCCTAACTTCAGTGGGCCCCTTGCTCTAACTTGCACCACTGCCTCCTGTCACAAAGATTCCAGACGTTTTCTCCTCTGAATAAGCAGCAATTAGCAAATCCAGGTGGCTAGGTCACAAGGACCAACCCCCTTAATGCCTCTCTGTGCCTTTCCCACACTCCAGCCTTTACAAGGTCTCCTGACTTCTGTTCCCTCGAAGTTGAGTTCCATTCATGCTGGACCCCCTTCCCTATTGCAATAGTTATTACTGAATAAAATCTATTCTTACTGCTTTCAGTAGTATCCAGCTCTGTTTATCTTTGACAATGTCTGATCACTTCAAATTTGTGGTATCTCAAATAAAAATATTAAAAGTCATTGTTTGCAAAATAAACTGAACACCAGATGAAAGAGCTGTTACCTGCTCTAGAAAATATGATGTTGAACAGGTCCATCTCTAGGCCTCTTCTAGGTCCAATGTCCAAACACATCTTCACTGGTTTCTCTTTATGGTTTTTTCTCACTCTTTCTCCCCCAACCTTGAATGGCTCCTCCCTGCACCTCTCTGCATCTAAGACCTAAGACCCCTGGAAGCCTTCCTAGAGGAAGAAACTTCCTCCATGGACACAGGTGTGATCCATGGCCTAGGGCTGGGCCCCGGCTCTTCCACTTGGGTTTGCTCCTCATCTCACCCAGTTATCCGTCCCTGACTCCACAAGGGCAAGGGCATCATCTGGGCCATTGTGTAGACCTCATCTTCATACCCTTGACAATTTTCTTACACAGAGTAGGCTTCAGGAAATATTTGCTCAAAGAATGATTTATCTGGTGAATATGAAGCCAACCAAAGGAACTTATGATTACCAAGAGTAATTTTTGTCACTAAATTTTTTTTTCTACAATGCACCTGTATTACCTTTGTAATCAGCAAAGTAAAAAAGACTTTATTTTTCTGAGTTCAAGAGCATGCAATGTAAAAATTAGTCCTCCTCTGGTCCAAATTACTTTATATTTCAAAATTTGTGGACTTTAAATTAATGACAATGTTCATAGTCTCATTTACTGTGGGTCAAAAAATCAAGGCAAGACCCTCTCAGTCTTAAGTATATCAAGGACTGGAAATAGAAACTTGGCTTTACTGGTGCTAGTAAGAGTGGGCAATAAAACCAAATAAAACTACCTGGGTTTTTCGGTGTCAGGGATTCTGAAACAGATCAGTTGCTAGGGAAATTAGCAAGAGGAGTTTTTTAAACTGTGAATGTCTCTGCTCAACTATAAATAACTATTTAAAGTTATTGTTTACAAAACAAGTCCTATGTCAGATGGAAAGAATTAAGAAATTAACAGATACAAACTCCTATACATAAAATAGGTAAGCAACAAGGATTTACTGTATAGCACAGGGAATTATATTCAATATCTTGTAGTAACCTATAATAGAATACAATCTGAAAAAAATAACTGAATCACTGCTGTACACCTGAAACTAACATAATACTGTAAATCAGCTATACTTTAATTTAAAAAAAAAAAAAAGAATGCCCTCTCCAGGGAAAGAAAAGAGTTTTAAAGACAAAGAAAAAAGCAGGTGACCATCCATGAGGACTGGTGGAATCAGCTTGGGGTGTCAGTCTGGCTCCTGGCAAAGAAGGATGGCTGCCTCTTTCCTCATGGAGAGTGTTTCTAATTGTATCAAGAGGCAGGACCAACTGGGGAAAGAAAGACAGAAAGATCAGGGATACCGGTATCTGAGAAAAAAAATCAGAACTGAGATTTGTGAGTTAATCTTTCAGTTTAGAGCTTTCTGGACATCTGAGGGCCACATTCATGATTCTTATAATATCTTTTACCCTTTGGATTATTATATACCTAATGTGTTTCTTTTAATTGCCCCTAAACGGAATCATTGTAATTTAGCCCTATCTTAAGGAATAATAATCATAAAAACCATGGGTCTGATATACATAATTTAAACATACAGATTTAATAAACATATAAACTTTTAAAATGTTCAGTTATGTACTCCCTAAAATTATCTCATGTGCCTGCAGAGAAATGAGTACCATGTGGGGAAACATTGCTGTAATTAAGCCGCAAGTCCAGCATGGGGATCAGCTCTAAGCTGGGGCAGGTAAAGAGCGATCTTTCTCTATAGCTCCGTTGCACAAGGTGGAGTTCTTGGGCTGCGAGGTGGTTTTGAAATATGGTGGCCCCCACGGAGTGACAGGGACTATTTTCCCTTTCCTTGCATTGGGGGAGGGGCTGGTGTACCCGATAGGGTACAGCAGCAGTGACACTATGTGGCTTGGGGGCTAGGTCAAAAAAGGCCCTGAGGCTTCTGCTGTTCCTTGGACCCCAGAGCCTCAGGTAAGAAGTTTGAGTTCCCCCTGAGAGAGGCCACTTAAAGGTGCTCAGGTTGACTGATGCTGCTGAGCCCAACCTCCCAGCCACCCTTACCAAGGAGCCAGACACGCAGGCTGTGTGGAACATCAGTACCTCCATGAGCTTACACGGAACAGAAGGATGGCCCAGCTGAGCTGCCTAAATTCCTGACACACAAAATTGCGAGACGTCACAAAACTGTTCCTTTTCAAAGCCGTTACGTTTTGGGCTTGTCGGTTGGGCACCAACTAGATAACTCGAACTGACTGATTATGTCAGAATCACCAAGGGAGCTTGTCAAAATCCATATTTCTGGGCCCTAGGTGAGATTTACTGAATCTGAATCTCTGGTAATAAGGCTCAGGCATCTGACTTTTAGTCCACCTTCCTGTGTGTCTCTAGTAGACACTAGAATTTTAGAAACTTTCCTTTAGAGCTATAGATTAATCCATTCATTCTACTAGTGGGCTCTCTATTGACCACTACTATAAATCTGGCCATGAGCTGGGCGCCAGGCATGATTATAACCATGCAGATTATAACCAGGAAGATTATAACACTGTCCCTGCCCTTAGGGATGCCAAGGATCAAGTCAAGCACATTTCAGTTCAGCACCAGTTGAAGAAGAGGACCCCGCATGGTTTTCCCTATGGGAAGCTGAAGGACAAATCTTAGTTCAGGATTCCTGTAATTGGTTCACAGCCTCCCAAACCTAGTCCAAGGCACTATTAATCGGTCATGGCTAAGAAACTAGATGCACTTAAAGAATGGAATCCACTGATATTTCAGGAACAGCCATCTCAGCACTGCCTTGGGGTCTTTGGAAGAGATTGAAGATGGCTGCCTGAGGCTCACTGCCACCTTTTATCATAAGAAGAAAGCCCAGGTCTTTGGGGCCAGGGCAGAGACTACCTCAGCCCCAATCCCAGGTTGATTTGCCCTTGAAAAGGACATTCATGTGTATTTATTCCTTTCAGTAGAAAAGTGATGAAAGATGGTTCATGACAGAAAATGGGAAAATATAGAAAAATGCTTAAAACAAACAAAACCTCGCACAGGGGTCTAACCACAGTCTAGCAGAACGTTAAGAGATTGCTCGAGTCATGAACACCTGGGTTTGAATCTTGGTTTCATGTAACCTCTGCAGGCTTGGTTTTCTCATTTGAAATTTTATTGCCCACCTCATAAGACTCTTGGGCGGATTGAGTAAGAATATATCCGTGTGTGTGTGTGTGTGTGTGTGTGTGTGTGTGTGTGTGTGTGTGTGTGTGTGTGTGTGTGTGTGTGTGTGTGTGTGCGCGCGCGCGCGCGCGCGCGCGCGCGCGCGCGCGCGCGCGCGCGCGCGCGCGCGCGCGCATGCGCGTAATAGTTATTGTTATTCTTGCTGATTGGCTGGAATATTTCTCTCTAGTCTTTTTCTTTCGTATATACCAGTATTTAATTGTTTGTTGATTGTTTTACAGCACCCTTCCCCCACATCCCCAGGCATTCTGAATGTCTCTGTTAGAGGCAGGGCTGAGTCCAGAGATACCCTAGGTGAGAGATGGTGTGGAGGAGCAGGGGGTGGTAAGTGTGGATGGTGAGGGACCTGAATTTGGAAGAGGAGCCCCGGGGGTTCCTCCTGAGCACATCTATCTCCCTCCGAAGTTTAGGCAAAACCCAGAGCTCAGGGAGCCTGACAGCCTCTCTGTGACTTCTCCATCCTGGTGTGTAGCCATAGTAACTGTTCTTTCAGACTTTCTTGGACAGTCCTTATTGTAGCCCATATTATACTGGACCTAAAACATCAAAACGTGAATCCTATGTGGCAGCAGCAGGGAGAGAGTGTCTAACAGTGTTTTGTAGGAAGTGTTAGTCCACCTCTATTTCTGCGCTTCGGAGAGACTCTTCATCGTGATCATGATGATGGTGGTGGTGGTGATGGTGATACTCGTCCTGATGGTATCCCTTCTGAGAAAAGGAAGAGCTCTCGCCAGAGCCATGGAATTAAGTACAAAGTCATAGAGGGACAGCTCAGTGTGGTCTAGCACACAGGTTTTATTCTATTTTATTTTTTTGGCCACGCCACACAGGATCTTAGTTCCCCTACCAAGGATCGAACCAACACCCCGTGCAGTGGAAGCATGGAGTCTTAACCATTGCACCACCAGGGAAGTCCCCCAGTACACAGATTTTAGATTAAAACAGACCTCAGATCAAATTTCAGCTCCACCAATTATTAGCTGGGTGAATTTTTAATATCTCTCAAAAGCTCTCTTTTCTTATTTTTAGATGGGGATAATCATACCTATCTCATAGTGTTATGGACAATTAAATGAGGTAGTGTATGAAATGTGCCTACCACGGTTCTGGCACATGGTAATATTCAAATATTATTAGTCTTTTCAATACTGGAGTCTTCAGGGCAGAGAGGAAACCACTGTGTCAGCAAAGGGCTGCCACAACACAGCAGTAAGACACTGGCAGCAGAACATACTAGAGGGGGTGACCCTTCTCGGTAATACTATCTGCTAAGGGCTCAGAACAGAAAGTGAACAAATGCTTTATTGTGGTGGTCTGGAACCGAACCTGCAAAATCTCTGAGATATGACTGTACTGTGATGATGTCAAAGTTCCTAATGCTGACTTTCAAGCTCTTACTTTGTGGGAACGAGTGACAAACAGTACTGAACTCTGAATAGCACAATGTGAATGTTTGTTTGATTTTTTGTTTTTGTATGTGCTTTATTGTTGTTGTTGTTGTTTTGTTTTGTTTGCTAGTTGCTTAATGAGCAGGGCTTGGAAGTCTAAATCAGAGTCTTCCTTCATATGATGTATAGCCTATATTCACAAATATGCTTATATGAATTCAGTAAGAGACGAATGTGGTCCTCATCCAATAGGGTGAGCTCAGATATCCCCACTGGGGGATGGTGGTAGAAGAGTGGACGGTGAGGGGTCTAAATTTGGACGCTGAGCCCCAGAGCTCCTCCTCAGCACACCCTCCTCCCTCTGAGGTTCAGACAAAACCCTATTTATAATAATAAGAATAAATATTATAATCAATAATGTAATAGTAAAATTTCCCTTCAAAGGGCAGAAATATAGAAGGAATAATACTTACTATGTAGCCCTGTTAATTCTTTCGTTGTTCAAGTCTTGACATAAACAATCTTTCAAGAAGTTTACCATAAATAATCTTTGGAATTATATGGATCTGGAATAGGGAAGCAGCTAGCCGTCTTCCCTCATCCCCTGTACAAGGTTGTTTTACCCTGACTTATTTCTGCTTGGGCCTGCTGCATATCCTGCCATCCAGATGGTCTCAGCTCTGATCTCCAGCCCTCACCTCTCTCCCAGCGCCAGCCTCAGATCCCAACTGTGAGCCAGCTATTTTCATTTGGATCTCCAGCCATCCTTCCAATGCAGCATGCCTGAAATAAACTTCAATTCCACTCCCCCACCCCTTCGCCCAAAGAGATGCAACTTCCTAAATCCCTATTTCTACCAGAAGTGATAATACTTGAGTGTGATAGATATGCTGGAGTGATATTTGAGTCTATTCTCCACACCATATTTTATAGGCGATGCCAGCTGTCCATCATATGTCTTCTTTGCCTTCCTTTCTAGAGCTATAGGAACCAGAGTGGGGTTAAAGTCATCTTATATCTGGTCCAGTGATTCATCTTCCTAAGTAGCTCCCCACCTTTCCCCAACCCATGACTCCCCCTTCCAAATCATTGTGTGTAACAGATTAGTCTTTTAAAATAACACAACAACGCTATCCATGTCCTGCTCACAAAAGCCTTCAGTGGCTCCATAATCCCAGAAAACAAGATCCAACTTCTTCAACCAGGCTTCCAAGACCCTCTGTAATGTGGTACTCAGCCACATCTACAACATGAATTCTTCACTCCAGTACAGGCCATTCTCCTTCCTTTCCTCTGAACCTTTTCTTCCAGGACGACCAAAAGTTCTGCCTACCAGGTACCTTATCCCTCCCATCCACCCAGACAGGGCACAAATCCTGCTTTTCCACAAAGCCATCCACCTCTCCCAGCCCACACCAAATGCTTTGCTCTCTCTGTGTACCATCTGCAGATCCTGTCCATGTCTTGTGTCTTATCGTAACATACTGTTAACATAAGATACTGATGCCCAGAGAGTTCTCTTTTCTTCTTTGGTACCCATCACCACCACAAGAAACCTAGGGCTGTGCATATAACAGTGAACCAAAAAATACCTAATGAATCCAAGAGTCAGTCAAGAAAAGGAGAAGGAGAAAGAAGAAGTCAAGCAAGAGAAGTGGGAAAAAGAAGAGAAAATCTATTTTTTTCTCTTAGATACCTAAGTACGCTATTTGCTCTTGTTATTTCCCAGATTCATAGACTATTTGAACTGAAGGAGCCTTAAAAATTATTAGTTCCAATGATTTAATGCTGACTGTGAAGACTTCTTAAAAACGAGAAATAACATACTTGACCCAGAAAAGACAGTCAAAAAGGGTAAATATCATTTACCAGCTGTGTGACCTTCAGGATGTCCTTAACCTCTCTGTTCTTCAGTTTCCTCATTTTTGAAGTGTGACTAGTATGACATTTACTTGAGGAGCTATGTGAGTATTAAATGAGATAATGTATGTAAAGTACTTGGACAGTGCTGAAACATTGTAAGTGCTCAGTACTTACTAGGGAAAAGATTCAGGGTCTTACGTCACAGGGTTGTGCTTTGAAAAACATGTAAAACAATATTTCTCAAAGGCTGGGCACCTCCTATTAATGGGTTGTGAGATCAATTTAGTGGGATGTTATAAGCATATCGACCTCTACATCTATCTCTATTTTGGGTGATGATATAAAATGTGTTTCTAACTGTGGGTCACAAATAAGTTTGAAAGGCACTGGGTTAAAGCCCTCTACAAATAAAAAGGAAGTGGCACATCAAAGCCACAAGCAGAGTGCAAGGTGCTAATTTAAGAACGATTTTATCCTCCATCCTCTCTGGACCTTGATTTTCCATTGACACCACAATCTTACTGTTTTCTTAATTTTTCTTGCATCTGATATGTAACGTAGACCACTGTTGTTACACTAATTTAAGTAGAATTCCCTTGCATGGAGGTCTAGGTTCTCTGTGCCTATGGTCAGGTCTACTGGGCGTCTTTCTCCATCAGATGGAACGCTCCGAAACGCCTCAGGGAAAGAGGAGAGCTTCTCATTTCAAAAGTCCCTTCAGCTGGTAACTTTGTCTTGCATTCTGCAGTGATTCTGTCACCCACATTGTGGCAGAAAACAACTCTGGTTCAGAGGTTCTTGACTGGCTTCAGGTACAGAACGTAAGAGCCAGCTCACAGCTAGAACTCCTCGACGTCTCCTGGCTGATAGAAAGTATGGGAGCAGGAAAACCCGTGGAGATTACAGGAAAACACCAGCTTGTTGTAAGTGTCACGAATGTGATTTGCATTGCCTTTTGCTTGATGATTAAGAACATGGGCTCTAGAACCAACAGACCTGAGTTAAACCCCAGGTTTTCTGCTTACTGCCTGTGTGACCTTGGGCAAGTCACTTAGCTTTTCTGAGCTTCGGTTTCTTCCTCTACATTATGAGAACAATAGTGCCTGCCTATCTTGTAAGACGGTTATGAGGATTAGAATAACACACATGTGAAGTGCTTAAGACAGAGCCTGATTTATATATGCCCTTAATAAATGGTAGCTATTTTTACAAACAAGTCTATACACAAATATTTTGAAATATTGAAGTCTTGATGTCTAGCAGTCAGAAGAGTAGATGGTTCTTTTTTTTTTTTCTTACTGTGATCATTCATAAAGAAAAAAATAAAGTTAAGCTCTTAATTCCACACCCATCACCAACGGACCATAACTACATAAGTTCACAGAAAAGAAAAATGATATTTAATTGGTAGTTTTTTTCATGTTATTTTTTCAGATTGCAAAAATAATACATGCTAATTATAGCAAATTCAAATATTAGAGATGCATATAACATAAAATTTGAGCCTCCTATAATTTTATTCTCTTTCCACAGACAATTGCCATCAAACTGCCTTTTTCTTCATGCACATCTATTATTATCACCACTATTAATTGTTATTTAAAATGGATGCTTATGCATTTGTTTAGGTGAGAACAGACAATTCAGCTACTCCCAACCCAGCTTTCCAGAAGACTCCACCACTTACTGTAAAAAAGATCTCTCAGTACGCGTGTCAGAGAAGAACCACTTTAAACAACCAGAACCACATATTCACGGTAATGGAGATTTACAACAACACCTAGAGCAAACGCAGGGCTTTCTGCTTCTTTCCATGAATCTCCAAATTAAGTTATGAATATTCCTGAAAATCTAGGAATGTTTTTCACACTCTTACCCACTCCCCTAACCTGATCTCTGGTTCCTCTTTCTGTCAAGAATGGGACTCCTTTTGTCATGGAAATAGACAAATATATTCAGAGCACATTCTTTAGAGACACTAGGTTACTATTTATCGGGAGTTGTCATTAATGGACACAACAGTTATCAAAGGCAAATATTCTGAAAAAAACAAATATGTACTGTAATCAGTCCATTACATAGTAAGAGCAAATTACATAGAAATAGCAATTGTGCATAAACAGCTTTTGCTGGGAAGCCAGAGGATTGAGAGTCAGCAGACCTGGATTCAGCCTCTCTGATATTAACTATCTGGGGCAAGTCAATTCCTCTCTCTGAGCCTCAGTTTCCTCATCTGCTCAAAAAGGAATTAGCTAGATCATCTCTAAATTCAGCCCTGAAGTTCAATAATTATGTTTCAAATGACCCAAACAAGCCTATAACTATGTCCTCCAGCCTAGAGTCAGTAGTCAGATAGATAAAACATGCATTAGTATATCAAATACAAAACTTCTCCTTTCTAGTCTTCTAGCCCCACGTGTGCAAGGAGCACCAGGAAATTGCAGCTACTGGACGCACTGAGGATCATGCCGCACAGCTGCAGCTGCTTCCTCCTCTGCCAGAAATGCAAACGTGCCCTACCTTAAATAACCCCCTACCTTAAATAACCCTGCTTGTGGGTTTGTGCCACTTATGATTATACCCATTCATTCAACAAGGCTATGCAAAGTGCTGACTATATTTCACGTATGAGATAAGAGATGGGGCTTCCCAGTGATCAAGAAAGAATCCTGGCCACAGGCTGGTGGGCAAGTCAGCAAAGAGGGAAGGATCATGCCAAGTATCAACTAGGAAGATGCAGTGAGCACAATATCATTTTATAGTTATATCACTCCTGAATATCTAATGGCAGAGAACTCAAAGTTTCCTCACAAAGCACTCTGTGGCCTGTCTTTTCAACTCAATTCCGCTCATCCACCAAGGGAGGGGTGCAAAAGTACAGGACACCCAATCCTGCTCTTTGAAGAAATAGTCACGAGGTGTTCTAATACTTAACAGAGAGCAAGAGGTGTCTGCAAGTGAGTGCTGTCTCGGGGGGTAGGGGCTAGGAAACAGACTGTGTTTTGCTTATCTGGTTTTATTCTTCAGGATGCCTTTGAGGTATTGGCTGAAAATTATGAGTTTAAAGAAAATGAAATCTGTTGTCTGGAATTTATGAGAGCAGCTTCTGTACTTAAATCTCTGCCATTCACAATCATCAGTATGAAGGACACAGAAGGAATTCCCTGCCTGGGGAACAAAGTGAAGTGTGTCATAGAGGTAAGGGTGAAAGGTGATTCGTCCCAACTCCTGATAGGTAGGGAGGGAGGGAGGGAGAGAGAGAGATGCAGTTAATGGATTTTCCTGTTAACTATATAGATGTGGTATTCATGACTTATTTTCCTTTTTCTCTAATATAGATTATATATATATATATATAATATAACATATATATTACATAGATAGATAGATACACATAAATATATGTGTAATTCATACTCCAATATTTTCTCTCCTGGAGCTATGTGGGGTCAGCTAGTGGGAAAATAACTCTCCCGTATCATTAATCACAGTGAAAGACTCTAGTGACCTAAAAGCTCAATGGGAGAGGATGCTATGACTTCGAACACAGGCTGTGTGAAGAACCTCACTTCCACTCAGGGGACACTGCCCTCCAGAATGGTGGTGGGTGTGATGGTCAGTGAGGCTGATTCTGCATCTCTACCTGTATATTCTAAGAGAGCCAGGGATGGGTAGTTATTTATTTAATGATGTTTAAGGATTCCCCGGCAAGGCAAATTGGTCATCCAAGAGTAAGTTTGAATACAGTCAAGCTCAAGGTAAATTATTCAAGGGAAATAATCCCAACTCCATTTAGAGGATGTTGGGTGGCTCTGAGCTAGACATCATAAGGGCTTGAACCCGGATTAGCTTTTCAATGGGTCCAAAATTAACCGGCTCATATGAAAAGTCCTCTTGTTTCAGCTAGTTTATATTCATTGAAAAGAAAACTATCTCAAATATTTAGACAGACCTTTGTCAGTGAATCTTTTGGTTTGGTGTTCTGTAGATTTGGACCCTAATCATTCTGTACCTTCCTCCTTGAGGACTGTAAAGGGGTCCTTGGAAATATAATAACCTGAGATTTTTCAAGCAGGAAATGTCTTGTTTTCTCCAGCTCAGCTAAGGAAATATCCTGTATACAACAGGTGTATTTCATGAAAAATTAAGCTACTAGATCTGGGGATTTGAAAATCTTAGACTGCAGTTAACATCACTAATGTAATATATTTTTCAACGGTTCGTGCAGGAAATTATTGAAGATGGAGAAAGTTCTGAAGTTAAAGCTGTGTTAAACGATGAACGATATCAGTCCTTCAAAGTATGTGATTTTTATATGTATTTATCAAAAATGGTTTTTCAGTTAATCCTATTACTTATTCTAAGTGGTTGTGTTAGTCAGCTTGGGATACCATAACACAATGTCGCAGACTGAGTGACTTAAACAACAAATATTTATTTTCTGACAGTTAGAGCCTGGAAATCTGAGATTGGGGTGCCAGCATGGTTGGGCTCTGGTTAGGACTCTCTTCCTGGTTTGCAGACAGCCTCCTTCTCAATGTGTCCTCGCATGACACAGAGAGAGAGCAAACTCTCTGGTGTCTCTTCTTATAAAGGCACTAATCCCATCATGAGGACCCACCTCATGACCTCAATTAAACCTAATTACCTCCCCAAAGCCCCATCTCCAGACACCATCACACTGGAGGTTAAGATTTCAACATATGAATTTGGGAGGAGGGGGCACAACTCAGTCCATAGCAGTGGTCTAGGAAGCAGATGCCTAAATAAATACGGGTGCTCGAGCTTATTGCCATGCTATGGTGAGATACAAATGACCTTACCTCCCAAGAGTCTGTCACTCCTGGGTACACTAAGACTGTGAGACAAAACAAACCTACTCTTAAAGAACAAACCTGTTCTTTAAGAAACCTGCTCCTCACTGAATCCTTGTCTACTTTGAAGCAGGGTTTGTTACCTCCCAATGTTCCCTACCTTGGAGTTGCAGGGGCCAGAGACTTCCACCTACCAATCCCTTGGGTTCAGAAGTGATGCTCAGGCTAAACTGTGGTCGAGGGCAGAAGGCCAGGTTCAGAGGGCAGACAGACTGGGTTGAGTCTGGGCTCTGACACTTACCAGTTGTGTGATGGTGGAGAGTTTATGCAACCTACACGTGCATCCCTCTTTAAACTGTGAGGGTGAATATGCATGAGTGTGTGTAAGACACTCTTGGCAAAGGGTTGAGTACAGATCCCTGTTGTCACGCATTGAAAGTGCAGGCAATCCTTATTGGATATCTGGAAGCCCTCGGCAGTGCCAGAAGCTGGCTCCTCACTTCTGCTTCATTTAGTAATAACATACGTCAGGAAGGGACCCTCCTGAAATAGAAATGCCTCTGAAAAATTACCATTGCCCACCTGCTTGTCATATTCAGGAGGAACTAGGTCAGAGATTTGTTTACACCTTTTCTTAATCACTTGACCTTGAAAAGTATCATTTCATTGACATAAAGATTGTTTTAGAAACTAAAGGCATGCCTTTCCCTTTGTTTCAGCTCTTTACTTCTGTATTTGGAGTGGGATTGAAGACATCTGAGAAATGGTTCAGGATGGGGTTCAGATCTCTGAGTAAAATAAGGTCGGACAAAACCTTGAAATTCACAAGAATGCAGAAAGCAGGTGAATTGTCTCTCCTAAAAAATCTCATGTTGTTGCCATGGGCTGGTCAGGTTGTGGTAGGGATCTGTCTGCTGTACTTCATACGTCAACTCCAGTCTTGGTGAGCTGGTCTCTTGTTTGGCCTCTTTTCATGCTATGGCTAAAAGCCCAAGCTTTTGGAATCAGACAGACCTGGATCCAAATCCTGGCTCTGGCACTCTCCAGTCGTGTGATCTTGAGAAAGTTAGTTAAAATCTTTGAGCCTTCGTTACCTCATCTATAAAAGGGAGGTAACATCGGTACGTAAGTAGGGAATAGATCAGATCTTGCAGGCAAAGCGCTTAGCCTGGCACAGAGCAAATATACCCTGCATGAAGGCTGCTGTCATTCCTTAATCCCACTGTCAAACCTGGTTGCACCATTGATCTAGTTCTTACTGAACTGACTCTTCCAGATATTTGGGTCCTGGCTGGGTAAGAGGTATGGGTGAGGAATCCAAGACAGAAAGTTGACCTGGAGGGTTGGGGAGTAAAGAATATTTGAACGAACTAGAGCTGTTGCTTGGTACAAATACATATCTGCTTTAGAAACTATAAGACACCAGGACATAGAAGGGAAACGGTGGAAATCTAGACAGGGGTTTATCTACCGAACCAGGACTCCTTAACCCAGAAGAGTGTAGAGACAGGCATCTGAAAGCCTGGCAGGGCCTCACGGAGGTTGAAGGTGGCTTGGTCACTTCTATTTATGGAGGGTCCTGGTATATTTTTTTCAGTCACGAAATGTCCAAAACTAGGGTCAAGAATTGTATGACTTAAATGTTTATTTTTAATATGCAATAGAAATACAATATGACTGGGATTTGAAAGGAAGTCACAGCCACAGTTCTAAGCACTACGGCTTCTGAGTTACAAAGAATGAGGGCGTCGTCAACATTTTTAATCATATGAAAGTAAGGGAATCTTCTACAAGAGGAGACCAGAAAGAAAAGAAAAAAGAAAACAGCTATCTTCTGTTTAAGTGATGAAAAGAAACAAGCAAGAGGAGAGGAAGAAATCAATTCTTGGTGGTTCACATCAACGCTACTATAGAATTCCCCAACTTCATAAAGTTGCTAGCCTCCAAAAAATTGCTAATAAGCCTTATAAGATGCCACATAGGAACTAAAAGAGCCTAAGGAAAAAAAAGACCCATATTCATATTCTGGGCTTCTGAAAGTGCACACTTAATAAGCGTGATGTACACCAGCTCTAGAGTTGCCATAGAAATATATACATAAGTATTAAAATATACATAAGTATTAAACATGGTTCAGAATGATAGTAAGGGCTGTCAACACATAGAGAAAAAGTGGGAGGCAATGCCGTGTTTCCCTTAGATGAAAACTTTTATCAACTGACACCGAATGCTCTTGGGATCCAAGTAGTTCCCAATTCCCCAGCTTTGTAAACTGGATTTTTCTCTTCCTATTTGGGCTCTTCCAGACAGATGAATGAAGCAGCTATTATTCTCTCAATCCATCAGTGATGGCCATCCGACTATTTAATGCTTTTGTTTTATGTAGAACTCGAGGAATGCCTTCCTATCATACTTATAGCTGAAAAACCCAGGCTTTATGTATCCCTTGTAGCAGCGCTACAATGAATGGACTTGTCAATGGGAATAGTTTAACATTTTGCCAAGAGTAAGCTTACTGAACATGTTGAAAGTACGATCCAGGGGTTAAACCCTGATTCAGTTTTACTTATAATCATACTTGGTTTTAATTCCCTGAGGCTTGAAGATTCACGTGCCACATTGGTTTCTGAAATATAACAGCACACATATAACACTGTACAGGGTAATAAGTTTCTTGTAATAAGTTCACCTCCCTACCATACCCAAAAGGAAAGCCAATTAAGTTGCTTTCATGGGTGTCAACAAATTATTAAACTATCATCTCCATGTTCGTTCCTGATACCTGCCTATGTCCTTAAAGAAATTGTTGTTAATCATGACTTTTGGTTTAGGTACATCCTGAATAAGCACAGGAATTTTATGGCTACCAAATGAGTTGTACTGTGAATATCAGCCATGATGAAATTTTCGTATCAAAAAAGAGCCAAATGGAGCATTGTTGCTCATTTTTTTTCACATTTATACATGATTTGTTTAACTTTACTAAATTGATTTTTTAAAATATGATAAGAACACAACATGAGATCTACCCTCTTACCAATTTTTCTTCCATTGGTATCATAATTTATTTACCCATTTCCTGTTGATGGACATTAGAATTATTTCCAGTTTTTGGCTATGAACATTCTTGTACCTGGGGATATATGTCCTCATTTCTCTTGTGCATACACCTAGGAGTGAAATTGCTGGGTCAGAGGCTGAATAGCTATTGATTTAGCTCTAGCAGACACCCCACCAGCACTGTGTCAGATACATAAAATGCAAATATCTTCTCCCAGTTGGTAGCGTGTTTCTTCACTGCTTGATAATGTCCTTCGATGAATATACGTTCTTATATTCAAGGAAATCCAAATTATCAATCTTTTCATTATAGTTAGTGCCCCCGCGCCCCTGCTCTGTTTCAGAGATATTTGCTTATCCTCAAGACCATAAGATATTTTCCTGTTTTCCTTCAGAACCCTGATTCTTTTTAACTTTTGCATTGAAGTCTATGACCCACATCACATTTACTAATGAATTTTTGAGTGTGCAATAGAGTACTGTTAATGGACTATTGTGTGGCAGGCACAACGATGCCAGAAGATCTCTGCTGAAACTTTGTACCCGTTGCACAACAACCCCCTGAAAGCATTGCTTTTTAAATCAAATGCTCCACACACAAGAATGGCCATAATGCAATAAAAATGTGGCTTTATTTTATTTATTTTATTATTTTTTTAGCATCTTTATTGGAGTATAATTGCTTTACATTGGTGTGTTAGTTTCTGTTTTATAACAAAGTGAATCAGCTATACATATACACATGTTCCCATATCTCTTCCCTCTTGCATCTCCCTCCCTCCCACCCTCCCTATCCCACCCCTCTAGGTGGTCACAAAGCACCGAGCTGATCTCCCTGTGCTTGTGGCTTTATTTTGAAAAAAGAGAGAGAGAGTTTTAGGATTGATATAAAAAACAGTAGTGTTCTACAAGCTGTGTGGTTTGGTATTGAGCACAGTTTATAGATGTATTATTGTGAACATTATCTTCTCTTGGTCCTACCAATATGATTCCGCAACTGTCCTTATTTAGAGATAACATGGGAAGTTTGAATTTGAGAATTTTGTGACCGTGATGTTCTAGCCAAATGGGCTTCCTGCCTCCTCCCTCCCGTGATCCTGGAGGTGAGAAGGACCAACATGGTGGCTCCACATCTTTCCAGAGAGCAGTGATGGGTGAATCTGCTAGGAGGTAGACTTAAGCTCATGAAAATAAAGAACTTTTTTTTTTTTTTTTTTTTTGCGTTACACGGGCCTCTCACTGTTGTGGTCTCTCCCGTTGCGGAGCACAGTCATGACCACTCTGTCTGAGCGTTCGTTTATTCGTGATGGTCAGACAAAGAAGCAATAAACCAAACCACCAGAGACATTTTCCGACTCTCCTCAGATGCAAATCTACCCTCTTCCTATTCTTTTTGTTTTTTTAATAAATTTACTTATTTATTTATTTTTGGCTGCGTTGGGTCTTCGTTGCTGTGTGCAGGCTTTTCTCTAGTTGTGGTGAGCGGAGGCTACTCTTCGTTGCAGTGCGTGGGCTTCTCATTGCGGTGGCTTCTCTTGTTGCGGAGCACGGGCTCTAGGCGCGCGGGCTTCAGTAGTTGCGGCACGCGGGCTCAGTAGTTGTGGCTCACGGGCTCTAGAGCTCAGCCTCAGTAGTTGTGGCACTCGGGCTTAGTTGCTCCGCAGCATGTGGGATCTTCCCGGACTAGGGCTCGAACCCATGTCCCCTGCATTGGCAGGCGGATTCTCAACTACTTCGCCACCAGGGAAGCCCCCTGCTTTCCTATTCTTGACTTCAATTCTTTAATTCATCTATAAGCGTGCAACCCCAAATCTTCCCACCCCAAATCTTTATGCATTATCTTTTTAAAATAATAGGGCGCAGCTTATTGATCAGGAGGGCTGGATCTTCAATAGGAAGTCATATTTGAACAGCTTGGTTCTAGGATATGAAACATTGCCTCTTCCTTAGTCAGGAAATTGTAAGTCTCTCAGTCAGAAAGAAAAGAGCCATTGTTAACATGAAAAATTCACAACCAAGAGAACGCAGATCACTCGGTCTCTGTGGAACAGTTTGGCGTTGATGTCTGTGGCCACGTTAGCTCTATGTGGGGACGAATCCCCTCTCACTGAGGGCTGGTCATTTCACACGAGACATGTCCCTTTCTCCATTGACCTGTCCAATGGCCTCTCAGGATTCCTCTATTATGAAGACCTTGTCAGCTGTGTGACCAGGGCCGAAGCAGAGGCAGTCGATGTGCTGGTTAAAGAGGCCGTCTGGGCGTTTATGCCTGATGCCTTCGTCACCATGACAGGAGGATTCCGGAGGTAAATAATGATGACAGCTGCTTTCACCTCCCCTGCTCTAACACCTTCAGTGGCTCCCCATGCGCAGGAGTTTTGGCACAAAAGGCCTTCGGGGGTCTGGCGCCAGCTTCTCTCTGCAGCCTCATCTCCTGCACCTCATGTTGCACTCCAGCAACCCCAAGTGGCTTGTCATTCTCAGCACACACGGAGCTCTTTCTCGCCTCTGTGACTTTGCTCCATCCCACCTTTCTGCTTGGGCTTGTTTTCCTCAACTCATCAGCTGGCTCACTTCTCCTCATCCTTTAAGCTTCAACTCAGATGCCACCTCCCCCAGAAAGCCTTCCTTGATTCCCTCCTCCCCATGCTGGGCGAGGCACCCCTCCTCAGTTCTCCCTGGACAGCTGTCAAGTAATTTGTCTGTATTGTTTGTATGCGTGTCCCCCCACTAAGGTTTGGGAGCTTAGTACTCAGTGAGAGCCAGTGCGTGGTGCCTGGCACACAGTAGGCACTCGAGAAATATTGGTTGCGTCAACGAGTGAATAAATAAACTCTTCACAGAGATGTGTGCAATTTTTGGATATTGAAGTCCCGTTTCAGAAAGAGACTCCTTCCCTCCCACACCCTTCTCCATCTCTCCCCGTGGTCCTCTTACATGGTGGCTGTAGAGGTGACGGAGAAAGTGGGAACACAAGATCAAATCCAAGAAAATGCCCTTAGTCTATGTCATAATTGCAAGAACCCTATCTCATATTACGTGAATATAATTCTTGGTTTGCTTGTTGTCCAGCTTGTCTCTGGTGTGTGGGAGTGTGCGCATGTGTGGGTGTGGAGAAGAAATAATCTTTGCCATTTTTACCCACATGTACATAATCATATACGTACCGTGTATGATTTTTTAATTTTTCTGTGTCATAAATTTATTTTGCAAGGAGGAGAGTTGTGTAACCAAGGATCTTTTGTTTAAAAAATACATCATGAGCATTTTGTGTTGCAAACCTTAAGCATGGGGCATAGAAACACAGGTGACTTTTTTAAGTTGAGAGCTAAAAATCTAATTTGTTTCAATTTTATACAATTTTTAAAATCAGGCGTAAGAAGACTGGGCATGATGTAGATTTTTTAATTACCAGCCCAGGATCAACAGAGGATGAAGAGCAACTTTTGCCTAAAGTGATAAACTTATGGGAAAAAAAGGTAAGAAGAAAGATCATAAGTAGATGTTTGGACACTCAAGAATTATATCAATACCGTTGAATCTGGCACACTATTGACCTTCTAAATGTGTAATGATCATCTAACTGATTCTCAGTTGTTTGCAACAGCTTACACAGTGCCAGTGACATGCAGTGAGACTTACCTGCTTTGGGTCCTAGAGTCCGGGCTGTGAGCTTGTGTATACACACTCGTCCTATTACCAAAGGGGCCGAGGGCGGCTTGTCTCTGTGTTGGACGTGCAGAGGCATCAGAGCCCTAAACAAAACGAACAGCGTGTGCTGAGAAGACCTGGGAGGTGTGAACCAGGGTAGAGCAAGCTTAGGGGTGGGGCTAAGACTAGGATAAAATCAGCCCAAGACGTGTCGGGGCTGCCTTGAACTCTATGTTGGTCAATAACCACCTTGACTTTGTGCTGAGATGGGAAGAAGTGAGCTAATGAGGGCAAGCTGGGCCCAGCAGAGGTCATGGCTCAGGAGCCCCCACCCACTGAGATCAGGTTTGCCCCGGGCCGTATATTGCCCGGTGGAGGGAACTAAGGATGACCCTGCGGCCAGAGCCACCTGCAGGGCCCTGACTCCTGCCCAACTCCAGTGAGAGCACTGAGGAGACCAGAGGTCCCTTCCCTAGGAACCCGTAGGCCTGGATGACTTGAGGAGGCTGGGGCTGGTGTTTTTCCAGCACAGCTTCATTTTTCCTGAGTGATTTAGCATCTTCTGGGTGTGGACAAATCTCCCTGACACACAGGAGAAAGACGATCTCAGATACAGTTAGTCTAAGAAACACACAACCCTGGTGCCCGGAGTACCAGAATTGAAGACCCAACTTTGGAACCAGATCCAAATTCACCCACGAGGCCCCTCTCTCTCTCAGGAGTGGGGATCCAGACGGCCAGGAGCTCTGAGAGTGAACATCATAGGCTGAGCCAGGGGAATGCCAGACGAGAAAGAGTCAGCCGAACCTAGGCTGGCCCTACTTCTCCGCTCGAGCAGGAAAGCTGAAAGATTCTCATGGACAGAGAGCATCCTGAGGGCCTCTGCCAGCCACGGCCTGGGTGGAGAGAGGGCTGCCTGGACCCCCATCCGGGGCTCTGGCAAGACTGGACCTATTCGACCTTGGTTTACAGTCACCACCGTCCCCGTGCTCTGAGACTGTCCCAGCCCGACATGGGATGGGGTTGCGAGATGGGGACAAGGAGCCTCATTTTCCTTGGTCTTTCTTTGGCCGCCAGGCAGCCATACTGCTGGTCCCCAAGCAAAGAGATGGGCAGACACTGGTGGAGGCAGAGGTTAAGCACGTGGGTTTTAGATTTGGGATTTTAAAAGCACAACCCTGCCATTTACTGGCTGAAGGAGCTGGGACTCTTTCCTAGCTTCTCTTTCCTCATCTGTGAAACAGGGATAGCAAGCCTCTCTCATTTGTTAATTGGAGGATTAACTGAGAGAATTAGATAAGCCATTTGGTGCAGGGCTTGATAAATGCCTATTAAACAGTGACTGTAGTCATGATCTCTCCTGCACGACTGTATATTGAACTCTGCCGGAGAGCCAGGCACTGCTCCGGGTGAGGGGACCCAGGGGGAGAACGCGAGCGGCTGCTCCCCTTCCCTTGCTGACAACCAGGCACCAACTCTGTCCACACCCCTGCAGCCCCACGCCTGCCCCCAACACCTCGGCTGTGAATCATGGTTAACTTCCGCCTCTACCTCACTCCCCACCCTTGCCTTTCTTACCAGAATCTGCACTTTCCAGATTAAGATGATTATATCTCATGCAGGCACACTTGAGCACATGCTTACAGGACACACGCATATACACATACGATGTTTTGAAACACTTGCAGAACGAATGAACAGCCAATGGGTATGGTTTTCAGTTGCCTATCAGGTGAATCTACATGTGGTCCTTGTAGAAGACCTCTCCGTGGGAGAAAGGGAGGAAAAGAGCTTGGAAATACTGATCTTGGGGGGTGGGTGCCATCCAGAAGACTCCACTGGCCACCAGCAATTCACCCCAAAGAGGGGAGGGCTGGCTGGGTGTAGTTTGGGTTCATGCCTGGTGGGTGGCCCGTCTATGACCAGTCAAAGTGTCACCACCACGTGGCAATAGTGCAAACACAGTCTACAACTTTTAGGAAGCCAGCTTTGTGAATTTTTTTAAAGGGGGGAGGGAAGTTGCAAATTTGGCTTCAAAGTAAGCTGTTTTGATATTTTAATTGCTCGCTTTTCAGATTTACATAATTCAAATTGACATGAAAGGCTGCTATATTGACTAATCTTAGTAAGTTTCATTAAAAAGCAGAATTGTGTCTTCCGGGAGTTGGTTGTTAGATTTGTCTAGGGCAACATCTGCCTCCTGCACCAGAGGCTCTTCCTGACATCAGCGCTCCCCTCCACTGTCCCCCCACTCCCCACCCCTGCTTCAGATGGTGCCGGTTCTTCCTCATACCTTTTCTGGGAGAGGCACTGAAGGGCCGGGTGCTCCCTCTTCTGAGATCAGCAAAAGGAAAAGCATCCCCTCCTCAAAGTGTTGAGTTGAATTGAAACAATGTCTCTTGGGGGTGGGTGTGGATTGCACAGGAAATGCCAAGTGCTTCGAATAACAATAGCAAATGGAACTAGTGATGCTCCAGGTGTGGCCCCTAGATCAGAAGTATCAGCACCACCTGGGAACTTATTAGAAATGCAAATTCATCTCTCCCCGCCCCCGCACGAATCACTCTGGGGACACGACCTCCCAAACCGTGCTTTAACAAACCTTCCAAATGCGTCTGATGATAATATTTGAGAATGTCTGACCTAAAGAATCCGAGAACAAATCATACACCCTAATAGCTATGACTAGATTATTTTCAGGTTATTTGCTCTTTTAGTTGCTACTCAGATTCAGCAGTTAGTTGCATAGTTCTGCCTTTCCCCACCCCACATCTGCCCTGTGCCGTGAGGAAGTCCCACGGAGCAGATACATTGGAGGATGGCAGCTTGCTGGGCGTAACTTTCTGACTAGGCAACGTTCGGTGACGTGCCACCAATTTTGTCTGAGTCTCCAAGGCAGGCAGAGCAACAATCTCAAAATGCTCCCTAGAAAGAGTGAGTCATCAGGCCCCAACGCGGCTGAGCCTCAGCCACAACCTTTTGGGCCAAGTCATCAGTATAATATGGAGGGACACTAAGTCCGAACAACCGCATAGAAACGGCACGGCTTTTTGTTCAAAGTTGGTTTGTACTTAAGGGAGTGCGGCAAGTTTCTGAACACTGGTCTGCCTTCAGACCTTGCGGGAGTAGGTTCTCTGGCAGCTTTGCCATGAAGTGGCCTTGGCTTGGCCCCTCTGATCGCTAAATTCCTCTGCTGCAGAGGGAGTGTCACACCCACTCCTTGGGTCCCTCTGCTATAGTATCACCAGGTGGGCTCACAACGCAAGGACAAAACGCACCCATGTTTTGCTTAAATCTGCAAAGCTTTCTTTAGGGGCGTTCATTAAGAGCCCAATATAAAATCTCTGACCCTCTGCATCAGGGACTCTTCCTGATGTCTTTCTGTTTATTTTCAGGGATTACTTTTATACTGTGACCTTGTGGAGTCGACATTTGAAAAGCTCAAGGTGCCAAGCAGGCAAGTGGATGCTTTAGATCATTTTCAAAAAGGCTTTCTGATTTTAAAATTGCACCATCAGAGAGTGGACAGTGACAAGTCCATCCAACAGGAAGGAAAGACCTGGAAGGCCATCCGTGTGGACCTGGTCATGTGCCCCTACGAGCAATATGCCTTTGCCCTGCTGGGCTGGACTGGCTCCCGGGTAAGCGCTACCTGTATCCGTGGGATGGTCTTAGCTTTCCAGAAGAGGTAGACTGGGTCTACCTGGGTCCAGGGGAGAGGCAATGGCAGTGGGGGTGGGGATGGGGGGAGACGGACAAGGAAGGGGGAGGGAAGTGGCCAGAAATCTCTAAATCAGGGCATTCCACCTGCACATGGTCAAATGAGACAGATGCATTTAGAACAGTTATTCTCAAAATGAGATCCCCTCTGAATTGGGAGATTGGGATTGACATGTATACACTGATGTGTATAAAATGGATGACTAATAAGAAAATAAATAAATAAATAAATTAATAAACATTTAAAAAAATATATGACACACACAAAAAAGAAAGAAGCCAAGACACAAAAGGCCACATATTGTATAAATCCATATGAAATCTCCAGAATTGGTAAATCCATAGAGACAGAAAGTATATCAGTGGTCGCCAGGGGCTAGGTGGACAAGAAAAGGAAGTGACTGCTAACAAGCATGGATTTCTTTTGGGGTGATAAAAATGTTCTGTAATTACAGATTGGTGATAGTTGGACAACTTCATAAATATACCAAAAGCCACTGAATTGTACACTACAAAACAGTAAATTTTACTGTATGTGAACTATACCTCAATTTAAAAAAAGAATACATGAATTAGCACAAAATATGTAGTTAGTGAAACTTACTGATATATTAAATGAAGCATATCTTACGTATTTCATCTGTCACGAAATCTTACCCTTCTAATAAGTCTAAGAAACTTGTTTTTATGATGTAAACATTTTTGTTAAAACTAATGTCACAACTGTCAATCATTTTTACCGTGTCTCAATGTACCTATCAAAACTTTAGATTAAAAAAGACTTTAAGAAGAAGAGTTGCAAATTAAAACAAAACCAAGTACGGATTTTGTGTGTGTGTGTGTGGTACGCGGGCCTCTCACTGTTGTGGCCTCTCCCGTTGCGGAGCACAGGCCCCGGACGTGCAGGCCCAGAGGCCATGGCTCACGGGCCTAGCTGCTCCGCGGCATGTGGGATCTTCCCGGACCGGGGCACGAACCTGTGTCCCTTGCATTGGCAGGCGGACTCTCAACCACTGCGCCACCAGGGAAGCCCCCAAGTACGGATTTATACCAGTTACACGATTCCCTTAGAGTGGCTCATGAATCATTGGTATATTCTGAGCATCGTAAATGATTATGATTACAGACTTATTTACACAAGGTAAAGTTTATAAATCTTTGACTAGGAGTCAAATTTCTAACAAGGAGTCAATGACGGCTAATGTTTTATTTTGTGCCACAACGGTGTCCAAAGCCTAGTATTTCTGCTCTTGCTACATCTCAATTCTATTAATTCCCTTCTGGGGAAAAAAAAAAGACAATTCTACAGGAACTCAGAACAACTGCATGTAATAGCTTAAAATCGTATTAATTCAAATTAATATTACTGGAGGAATGTATGACATTACTACCATAAAATAATAATGTGTGAATTATTGATATACAAAAATAAAATAATCTTCTTATTCCTACTACACAGAGTAATTCATTTTCATTCTAGAGAAGTATACTTAGTTGCCAAGCCAAGAGCCTGCCTACTTCATTCATTAAGTCAACAACTATTGGCTGAGCAGTTATTATGTTCACAATATTATGAGGAATACAAAGATACTGGTCCCCACGCTCAAGGGATTTATAATGTAATACAAAATGGAAGTGGGCAGGTAGTAGAATGTGGGGATGGATTATAAATGTTGAGGATCTTACAGTTTAACCTATAGGTAACAGGGAAACTATTAAATGATCTGAACCATCTACTGAGTTAGACTAGGAGATTAACACAATAGTCTAGCTAGGGATGAGAAAGATCTAAATTAAAGTAATGGCGGGGAAGGACAGATGAAGAAAGACTCTCAAGTCTTATTTAGGTGGTGAAATCAGTAGGACTTGGGTGACTCCATATAGAGGAAGCAATACCATCTAGAAGTTAAGGCTTGCATAGGCTTTGAAAACACACTAAAAAAAAAAAAGAGATCCCCTGACCAGCAGCATCAGTCTTACCTGGGAACAGGTTAGACATGTAAATTCTCACCCCACCTCAGACCTTCTGAATCAGAAACTCTGGGGGAAGAGCCCAGCAATTTGTGTTTGAAAGAACCCTGCAGGTGACACAGCTAAAGTATGAGAACCATGGAAGCAGAGAAAGCAGTCTGGTGGCTAAGGGCACAACTTGGCTCCTCCCAGACCTGGTCACAAGCCCCTGCTCTGACTCTTACCAGTTAGGTGATCTCCGTCAAGTTCCCCATGTCCTCTAAGACTTAGTTTTCCCATCAGGAAAGTCAGGGCAAAAATGCCTCCACCTCCCTGGGTTGCAGAGATCCAGAGAGATGAAGCTGGCAAAGCCCCCAGCACCACGCCAGGCACGGGGCCAGCGCTGGCCGGGTGGCAGCTCCCATCATGTGATATTCATAGACATGGTGCCCGAGATTTGTCCCATTAGCTTGTGCTCCACCCTCCCAGCTAACACCCCACACTGTTTTCCCACGTAGTTGGCTGTTGCTTTGAGTGACATGAGTCGTTAAAGGATTTTACATGATAAATGACGTAGACATTAATTGTCCTCAACCTTGAGTTAAATGTCAGGTGTGTTTGCTTTTGGCCAGAATCATTTCAGCACAGGATCTCCGCACTAGAGCTTCTTACCCTAATCAAAAACGTTGGCTGGCATCTTTCATTCATAAAAATTAGGAAAGCTGATGAAACAATACATCATAAATGCACTTTGTTTGATAGACATACATCTTTGGGAACAGAGTCTGTTGGGAAAGGGGAGAGTTCCAAAAGGAAGTCCAAAGTTATACAAGGTCATGCCAGTCAGGATTCGCTGGCAGAAATGGTTGTTCTTTGTCCACTTTGTTTTTAACATGGGCATCTCTTCAGCACATTTTATTCTCTTTTCTCAGAGTTCTCAGAAATTACTGTTATTGGCTCTGCGGGGCACTAACAGAGCACTAAGCTCTCCCACTTTTTAGCTGGGTGACTTTAAACAAATTATAACCTCTTCAAGTCCTAGTTGCCCCATCTATATTGTGGATAATAGTGGCGCCCACCTCCCAAGTTTGCCATCTGGTTAAATGAGATGCATGTGCTTAAATGTGGTAAGGGTTCAGCAAACGGTAGCTACTTGTGTTCTCATCTTTACGCCCCCGCTTATGTGACCACTGAACACGATATATTTTGTCCCCAGGTGGATACATGTTGGTGGGTGACCAGGTTTAGGTCTGGTCTAAAAGTTTGTAGGTGAGAAATTTAATTTCACCTTTTAACCCAAAGATTTCAGCACCTGGGAAATGTTCTTAAGCCACTTCACCTATTAATCTCACCCCAGTTTGGGGTCATTAACTTACCAGGTTGTCTCGTCTACTAAGCTGACAAAGCTTCCTTTGGATCTTGTGCCCTAAAGATTTCCTGAGTAGGATGCATCCACTGGGACACATTAAGCTGAGGTTTTTCTAGAACCATCCAAGTACAGTGCAATTTCTGGACTGGGTATGGACTTCATTAGTTAAAAAAAACAACCAAAAGAAGCTTTTGTTTTCCTCTGAATCATATTTCTTCAAACTAGATCTGCCGTTTGTCAGCATGACTTTATTGGCTGAGATTCCTTCAAGAGTATTGTCCACGTTTGTGTCAGATGCTAGAGGAGGTACACTCTCTCCTCCGGAAACACATGGACAATGGTGGCTAGATGCCTAGGCTACCCCAGCCTCTTTACTAGCCAAGATGGCTCCCTTTCGCCAACTTTAAAAAGCATCTCTTCCTTAAAATACCTCACTGCCATTTCCCAGAAATTTGTCATAAGAAACATGCATATTTACAAAGACTACACAGTGAATGGCGCCCTCTAGAGTTTTGCAGTGCACAGCTTGCACAACTGCAGCATGCACGGGCCAACCTCTGAAGTGTGTTGTGACCAGTGATACAACCAGACTGTAGTATCACTGCCCCTGCTCAATGTTCAGCTTTCTTTATCTGAAACAAAAGACACCATCCTTGCCCTGCCTATCTCATGGGGTTGTTGAGAGAAACTAAAGAGCTTGTAAAGCAGAAGGCAGAACTGTCCAGGGTAAAGAGCCTGAGCTTTGGGATTCAGGAGTCTGAGTCCTAGCTCTATCATTGGCTGTGTGGCCTTGGGTAAATTACTTTGGCTCTCTGGGCCTCCTGTCTTCATCTGAAAAATGGGGCTAATAACAGTACCAACCTCACGGGATTGTAACGAGGATTAAATTAGACAGCGCCTTCATCTTAACACAATTCTGAGGCTAATTGTATACTTAATACTTTTCTCTTAGAAGTATTGTTAGACGCTTTTAGAAGCTGTTAAATACTAGCGATAATAGAGTAGATCATAAATTAATATAAAGCAAGAAATCAGCCCAGCACCCAGCACAGGGTAATCTCTCCGTAAACATTAACTAGGATATCATTGCCTGGATTATGACCACAGCTGTTCTGACTGGTCTCTTGCCCCCTACAGCCGAGTGATCCTGTCATAACATAAGTCAGATCGGGTCACTCTCCCGCTCCAAACCTGGCAGGGGCTCTGCATTCAACGCAGAGTAAAGGCCTTCCAGTGGCCACGAGGCCCTGCGTGGTCTCCCCACCCCCTCATCTCTCTGAACTCCTCCCCATTGCTCTCTCCCTAAGCAGCCAGGCTCGCCCCTCCCTAAGGCCTCTGTTCTAGCTGTTCTCTCTACACGGTGTGCTCTTCCCAGAGTCCACTTGGCTAGCTCCTTCACCTCGGGCAAGTCCTTGCTCAGATCCTACCTCCTTTATGAGGCCTGCGCTGTACACAGCATGACCTTTTAACATATCATGTAATTTACTTATGCTGTTACTGCGTCTTATTTGTGTCCCCTGTTGAATCCAAGCCTCACCAAGGCAGACATCATTGTTTTGTTCTCTGTTATATTCCAAGCATCCAGAACACACCTGTCACATAGTAGGTGCTCAATAAATATTGGTTGAGGCAATATTATTACCCTCCAAATGGGAGACATCATTATAATTCCTAACAGAATATGGAAAAATGCTCCTGAGGATTTATCAGAGGAGTCCAGGCATAGATCTCTCACCACACAGAACTGGGGAGCCAAGGGGGGCTTCTCACTGCACCTGTTACCCCATCCTCTCCAGCATCCCCCCACGACCAGCCATTGCTCTAAGTGCTGGGGGGACTGCAGGCAAGTGGCCCAGGGCTGTAGGAGGCCGTGTGCTAAGCAACACTCTTGTACTTTCACAGACCAGCAGCTACTGCACCCAGAATCTGCTTCACCCTGATTCTTCCACAGCCATAGTTTCTCCTCCACTCCCTTATAAAGAACTTCTGGCTGGAAAGTCTGTCTTCACACACCCAGGTGAGGAAGGGCAGTTCCCAGTCTCCGCCAGCTTTCCCATACTTGCCACTAGAGGGCGCAATGATTCCATCCTTGCTCCCTAATCCCACATGGAAAGGACAAAATTTCTAGATCTGTGCTTCTTAGGAAAATTAACCTCAACGACAACTTCATTCATTGTCCTCCTTTTCCAGGGTTTCCCTGTCCTCTATCTAAGGCTTCAGGTTTTGCCTCCTGGAGCCTCCGAGCCCACCCTGATCATAGGAGTTGCTACTCTGGGGCAGGTGGCTCAGACCATCAGTTTTACAGAATCTCGTATGAGAGGATGTTACAGCCAGAGGGGACCTTACTCATGCACTTCCTCCACCCTCCTGTTTGACCAACCGAGATTCAGAGAGGCTGGGTGACTTGCAGAGAGATGCACAGCCAGACAGGAACAAAATCCATGCTGGAATCTGGGTCTCCTAACTCCTCATCCTCTTTTATATTAGTGATATTCCAAATAAAAAACAACACCATGTATTATTTATCCAGCATTTACTCTGGACCAGGTATTATTTTGGACACAATCCTCACAATCCTCATTTAGTCATTCAACAAATATTTGCTGTACATCTCCTATGTGCCAGGCATCATTTGAGGAGGAAATATGGTTATGAACAGAACAAATCAGGTTCCTTTTTTCACAGAGCTTACAGTCTAGTGTGTGCATGTGAGCATGGAGCTTTGTCATCGTAGACTATTGCCCTGGGGGAGAAAATTGCTTGGAGAATGTTTAGTGGAGATAGACATTTCGTTACAGTAAGTCCTCTACATACTAACCTTCAAACTGCGTACTTTCAAAGATGCAAACGTGCATCTGGTTCCAGCAAGGAACCAGAACCTGTGCCATCAACGTCAGGCATGAGTGAAATTGCAGCTTGCCCTCTGTCTTCTATTGCTGACAATCCTTCAGCTCTACCATCTCCCACTCCTCTCCCCACTCTAGTCAGTAACGCTTCTTGCCTGTTCACTCGATGCCAGCCCCTGTGTGCCAGCTGTTGTACTGTACTACTGTACTTTTCAAGGTACTGTACTGTAAGATTTTAAATGTTTTATTTTTTGTGTTTGTTTTTTATGTATTATTTATGTGAAACGTATTATAAACCTATTACAGTACAGTACTGTATAGCCGATGGTGTTAGTTGTGTACCTAGGCTAACTTTGCTGGACTTACCGAACAAATTGGACTTACGAATGTGCTCTCGGAACGGAACTCGTTTGTATATAGGGGACTTCCTGTATAGGGATTTAAATATCTCTAAACACATAATACTGAAGACATTCTAGACTTGATAGTAATTTATTTATTTATTTATTTATTTTTAAAAATTTATTTATGTATTTGGTTGCACTTGTTCTTAGTTGCGGCAGGCGGGCTCCCTAGTTGCAGCACGTGGGCTCCTTAGATGTGGCATGCATGATCTAGTTCCCTGACCAGGGATCGAAGCCAGGCCCCCTGCATTGGGAGCACAGAGTCTTTTTTTTTTGTGGTACGCGGGCCTCTCACTGTTGTGGCCTCTCCCGTTGCGGAGCACAGGCTCTGGACGCGCAGGCTCAGCGGCCATGGCTCACGGGCCCAGCCGCTCCGCGGCATGTGGGATCCTCCCAGACCGGGGCACGAACCCGTGTCCCCTGCATCGGCAGGCGGATTCTCAACCACCGCGCCACCAGGGAAGCCCTGGTGTCCCCTGCATCGGCAGGCGGACTCTCAACCACTGCGCCACCAGGGAAGCCCGGGAGCGCAGAGTCTTAACCACTGTGCTACCAGGGAAGTCCTGATAGTAATTTATTTTAATTATTTCTTATCCAGCAGTTTGAGAGAGACCTCCGGCGCTATGCTACACACGACCGGAAGATGATGCTGGATAACCACGCTCTATATGACAAGACCAAGGTGGAGCTGTCTCCCTGAGATGGGCCTCTTTGATCCTCATCACCAAGGCTGGCTCCCTGAGTGCTTTTCCAGAACTAATTTTAGTGTCCAGGTTCAGTTTCCTTTGCCCCGAGTGCCCTGTCCCCACAGATCACAGCTGAGGGCAGCTGGAAAGATCCTGATGGAAGCATAGCCCCCACCTGGCCCAGAATGCACCTCAGAGGCTTTGGTCTCAAAGATGATGGGCTAGTTGGGCCCCTAGAACCAGTCCAACAGTGAATATTAATTGAGTTTGGTATATCCTTGGTTTTTGCAATGAGTAACTCCAAAGAAAACCAAGGATCCCCCCAAATCACAAATATCACTCAAGTACCCCTCAGATGCAGTGAGAATTAGCATTTTGAGTGATCATATAGGTCATTAATGAGAGTCCACTGCAAGGAGAGCAACAGAGCTGCCCTGAGATGTAGATGAGCAGTCAGCTAGACTCATACACCAGCTGAGACTCACTTGGTATGCTAGCCTTGCAGTAGTCCAAATGCTGCCTCAGCAAAATGATAGATTACTGTATGAATTAGGAAGAGTTAAATATTCAACTAAGTCCACAAGTACCAAGATCTACTCTTCCTACGGTGATCAAAGGCACTAAACTAAGCTCTGAGGAGGAAGAAGACACAAAATAACTAGAAGTAATGGCTTTTACCCTTTAGGAGCTTATAGTCTAAATGAGGTGTATTTAGTTAGAGCTGTCTCACAAGTGTCAGAAACCCAATACAAAATGGAAATGGCAAAAAAAGAAAAGAAAGAAAAGAATTTGGCTTATATACTGTAGCATCTGGGATAACATGGACTCCAGGTGTGGCTGTATCAAGGTGATCATGCAAATTTCCCTCAGTGTTTGTTTCACTCTCAGGCAGCGTTTTCCTATGAATTCCATCCTTCTAGCTTAGCTACCCCTTCAGAAAAGAGCTTCTTTCCTAATAGTTCCGGCAAGAGCCCTAGCTGATGTTCACTGGCCAGGCCTGGGCCATGTGCCAATCCCTGAACCCTTTTCCGTGGCTCTTATTGGCCAGGCTTGGGTCATGTGCCCCTCCTTGGAGGTGGGATTAGCCCCACCTGACCCTCAGAGACTGAGAGTAGGAGGGGTGGTTTCCCAAAGAAAAATCAAGGTGCTGCTGTCATAAGAGAGGGCTGTGGATGCTGGCAGGAAAGCCTCAGTTGTCTAGCATGTGAGTGGAGACAGCTTCACATAACACGATGTAGGAAGACTTACAAATTGACACGTAACAAATAGTTCAGCATAAGTGAGTGCCTCCTACAGGCCCAACGCTGTGGTATAACAAGAAGGGCTGGAGGAGAAGTGGTGCTTGCTCTAACAGAGATCATGGGGTGGGAACCTGGTGGGAGCGGGGCAGGTGTGGAAGGCGAGGAGGAGGACCCAGCATACACAAGTATCCTATAATCACCGCTCCTCCTTACCAATGGCAGCAGTACATAATTCTGACTGCACAGGAGAATTTCCCAGACCCCTTAAACAGATGGATGACAAGACCTCTCCTGAGCTTCTGATTTCATTGGACTGGGGTATAGCTCAGTTTTCAACATTTTTAAAAAAAACTCCTTCAGGTAGTTCTAATGAACAACTGTGGTTAAGAACTACAGATCCGTAGGAAAAATACCAAATGCCTCTAGCTGAATATTTAAGGCTGTCATAATTTTACCTTAATTTATTAAGTTTTGGGGGGTGGGAAAATACAAAAATTACAGAAGTCAGGTAAGATGAATTTTTATCCTCAGAAGCAGGGTAATGTGTTTTGGCAGTAATTTATTTTGACAAAACAGCTTTACAAGTAATATTTTCACTATGTCCGCACTGAGATGCTTAACAAAAATATCTGAATGCACATATGTCTTGTTATGCTTTCAGAGGATATTTCTCAAAGCAGAAAGTGAAGAAGAAATTTTTGCACATCTGGGATTGGATTACATCGAACCATGGGAAAGAAATGCTTAGGAAAAAGTTGTCGACTTCTTTTCTGTCTTGTTTTTTTTTCAGGTTAGATAAATTATGCTTCATATTATAATGAAAGATGCCTTAGGAAAGTTTGGGATTCTTTAAGTCTTACTGAAATGCAGATTGCTTCTAGAAATAAATAGTTTGGGAAAACATGATCATGCCCCACCTGGTAATGGGTTATGCTCTAATAAGCCATTTGTGGGACTGTTACTTAGAATTCACAATGCATTTTCCACAAAAACAGTGTTGTAATTGGTGGCTTGTTCTCAGGAAAGCTCATCAAAGCCCACTTTGCCCACAATGTAGCTGAAATACTGTATATTTCCAATAAAAATAGGAGAAAACAAGATGGTGGAGTCTTTTTTATTCACTCAAATATTTTAAACTATTCTTAAACAAAAATGTAACAAAATGAAAGAATAAAGAGTTGCAGGTTTACCTTGAGGGGCGAAACAGGTTTAATCGGAAGATCAGAGATTCTAGAGGGGGTTGTGGGTCCCTCCTGGAGCTTTTGGAGGAGGGGGACTGAGGCCGGAATCTCAGCTCAGGTCAAAGCCTGCTCCTCCCCTGTCACCTGGAGCTGTGTCCCTTGGTGTCCTGGCACAAGGCCACATATGGGATGTATTCTCACTGCTTTCACTCAGAAGGAAGCACAATTTCCTAAACCACCATCTCTGAGTCTCTCTCAGGGAGACGATCTCTCTTGCTCTCTTCATCTTAGGGCACCCAAGGGAACGGAGGCAGCCTTTGGAACTCCCAGGCTGCAGACCCATTTGGACGTCATGCCTTCTCTAGGAAGGCATCGACTCCATGCCTTGAAGAGACCCAAAAGGCCATCTGTTCCAGCTGCTTCTGTGTCCTCAGCCTGCTGGAGAGCTGGGAGGCCTCACAATGATCCTTGCCCTTTCCTTCCAGCCCCCTCAGAGGAGAGGAGACGGAGGAGATCCAGGACCCCATAGAGAAGCTTGATGCCCCGCTCTGGGCACAGGGAAGGAGCCTCCTTCCTTTCCTGGTGCTGGAACCTGGAGGTTGGGTGTGTATCAGCTAGTATTGCCCCAAATTCAAACTATCCCCAAACTCAGTGGCTTAAAGCAGCACAGATCTGCACACAGCCTGGGTGTTTGGCTGAGCTAGGCGGGGCTCTGCTCCTTGGGTCCATCCTCCTCCTGCTGGGACCTGAGGGCTAACCTGGCCCTCTCCTTCTCACGATGACAGCAGAGACAAGAGAGCAAGCAAACCCCAGCGTGCATGTGCTTTTCAAGACTCTTTCCATGTCTGTTAATATCCAGTGGCCAAAGCCGTTCGCATGGCTAAGCCTCCAGAGATGGGGCATTATGCTTTGTCACAATGGGACGTATTGCAAAGGGCATGAATTGCAGGGAGGGTGAGGAATTGGGCCCATGAATACAAGCTACTTCAGAGAGTTACATGTCTAGTTTCTTTTACATCCTTTTCTCTTCCTATAAAGCATCTCTTTTAATCCTGATAAATCTGGAGGTGCCATTAGAAGCTGGGGAGAGGATTCTTCTCCTCAGCTGGTGACCATGAGCCCATACACGGGGGCGCAGGGCCCGAGGGGAGTACTGAGGAAGCCGTGGGAGGGAAGGAAATGGAAGCAGTAGTGCCAGGAGGATGGAGGCAAGGTGCCCTGCCAAAGCTGGCTTCTGAGGGATGGCGGGGACATGCGGGGTTCCTGCTCTCCTGGTCAGCTGTTCTGCTGTCCATCAGGGCTTCACAGCTCAGCATGCTGGTCCGTGACAGTGAGGCTGATTCTCATCACCCACCTTCCTCTTCTGGATTATTCAGCAGAATGCTCTGTGGCTGGGCTCAGGCAGCATCTGGGAGATGGACTCATAGCAACACATGGCAGGCAAGCGCGGCCGCGCCCTAAGGATTGAGGATGAGCACGTCCGTCTCACGGGTGCTGGGCCCCAAACCCAATGGCCAGGCAGCACCTGGGACCAGGTGAGCAAATCGGTGGAGAAGGATGTCTGAATCAAAGCTCCTCCAGACACCACGTTAGGCATAAAGAGCATGAAGAACAAAGATCTCAAGGAGCCCAAGGGTTGACAACAGAGCACAGCTGAGCATCCCCTGAATCACTCCTTGGAAGGGACAGCCAGAGCCGACTCCCAGGGCTCCCGTGCCCACCTCGCTTCTCTCTTTCTACAGCCCAACAGTCCTTCAATCTCCTACTGAAATCTTCTAGTTCTCAAGACAGAATCTGATAGGGCCAGCTTGCCAGTTGGATGTAGGCCAACTGGTCACTGGCTGCTCTCCAGCTAATAGGTGCGCTGCCTTTGGGCCAGGTGTGCATTATGGGTCCAATCAGCCATGTGACAGTGTGTGTGTGTGTGTGTGTGTGTGTAAAGTGAGGTGGGCGTGGGTAGAGGCTGTTCCTCTTGGAAGGGCTATGGCCATTGGAGGCTGGAAGCTGTAGCTTCTTAGGGCAGAGCCGCTCCCATAGAACCCAAGGCTCCAGGCCCTCCTCCGTGCTTGGTCCACTCTCCAAGTTCAAGGGGCCTCGAGGTCTACCCCCCAGCACCCCTCAGCACCTCTGTCATCAAAGAAACGTCATCCTTGAGGCCAGGGAGTCAGCAAGGAGCCCAGGCCTCCTGGGGAGGCAGAGGGAGGAATCATGGAACAAGGGAAGTCAGGCCTCGATGTCCAAAATCCAGATCTCCCCTTCATCATAACAGTCTCTCTCCAGGAGAGACCTGGAAAACAGGAGAGGAAAATGAACAAGACGACAATGCCAGAGAGCAATGGCTGGTCAGCACAACGGTAGGAGTGCTGCCACCTAGAGGGGAGGATGGGCAATGCGGGCCTAGAAGTAGGAGAGCCCTGTGGGCCAGAGGCCTTCACAGAGGAGGAGGGAACACAGAAGGTTTTTTCTTTTTTTTTAAATTGAAATATAGTTGATTTACAATATTGTATTAGTCTCAGGTGTACAACATAATGCTTTATTTTTATAGATTATACTTCAGTTAAAGTTATTATCAGATATTGGCTATATTCCCTGTCCTGTATGTTACATCTTTGTAACATATTTATTTTATACCTAGTGGTTTGTACCTCTTAATTCCTTTCCTCTATTTTGCCCACACCCTCTCCTCTGTTAACTACTAGTTTGTTCTCAGTATCTGAGTCTATTTCTGTTTTGTTATATTCATTCATGTTTTATTTTTTAGATTCCACACATAAGTGTTAACACAGTATTTGTCCTTCTCTGTCTGACATATTTCACTAAGCATAATACCCTCCAGGTCCATCTATGTTTTGCAAATGGCAAAATTTCATTCTTTTTTATTCTATTGTTATAAAGAATGGGAGGATTTGGATCCACATTCGTGGTTCCAGCACAGAGACCAGGGAAGGTACATCATGTTTTATAATCAGCAACAAGGGTAGCTGATCCAGGAGCCAGAGCTTTTGTTTTTATTTTTTGGGGGCTGCACGGTGCAGCATGAAAGATCCTAGTGACCCGACCAGGGACGGAACCCGCCCCCTCTGCAGTGGAAGCGCGGAGCCCTAACCACTGGACCACCAGGGAATTCCCAGAGCTTGTTTTTGGAATGAACTTCTAGAAGTGAACTTTCCAAACCTTCTCGTGCACGCTGAAAATGTCAAAGGGGGAATAAGAAGTTTTTGTTATGTATGACAGAGGTAAAAACTGGCAGCCCATGGGCCAAATACAGCCCATAGGTGTATCTTGTTTGGCCTTCACTGTGTTTTAGGAAATTTTAAAATTAGTGGTCAATGCTTAAAACCTGATAGAGTACATTAAAAAAAAAGTGGGGGGGGAATTTATAGCTTCTCTCAGGAAACAATTCATGGCCACAATGGGCCACATTCCTACCTGGCATCAGGGGCTATTGCTGAGGGGTGCTGCCCTCCGTGGTTGGGCCGAGGTCTCCAGTTCAGCACCAGCCCCCAGGCATCAGTCGCTGCTGCTCCGTTCAGGGTCTGAGCAGCTCCCTTTGGTGTCAGTGTTTGGGTTCATCCTCTCACCTGTGGAGTTCAGGAGTCCGAATGGTCAAAAGAACCCTTCCAAGTTACAACAATGATGCAAGAGCTACTTTCCCCATTTAAGAGTCAATTTATGGAAGTTAGCCCGCAGGGAACACAGATGCGCGACAGGAATGCCACCACTCCCCCTACCCTGCAGACATTGATAATCAATCCGCTGGACCCAGAACCTTCTCAACACAAGTGACTTTTCCAAGAAAGGCTTTTCCAATTTATCAGGTGAAAGCTTTTTTTTTTTTTGGTGGCAAAATATATGTATCATAAATTTCACCATTTTAACCACTTTTAAGTGTACAATTCAGTGGCATTAATTACTTTCACAAAGTTGTGCAACCACCGTCACTATCCATTTCCTGAACTGTCTCATCATCCCAAACAGAAACTCTGTGCTCATTAAACAATAACCCCACACTCCCCTTCCCCCCAGTCCCACGTAACCTCAGTTCTACTTTCTGTCTCTATGAATTTGCCTATTCCAGGTACCTCCTGTAAGTGGAATCATACAATACTTATGCTTTTGTTTCTGGCTTGTTTTGCGTAGCGTAATGTTTTCAAGGTTCATCTATGTTGTGGCATTTGTCCCTTTAGAAGGCTGAATAATATTCCATTGTACATCTAATATACCACATTTTATTTATCCATTCATCAGTTGATGGACATTTGGGTCGCTTCCACCTTTTGGCTATTGTGAATAGAGCCGCTATGAGCATTGGTATACAATATCTGTTTAAGTCCTTCCTTTCAGTTCTTTTGAATATAAACCTAGGAGAAGAATTGCTGGATCACGTGATAATTCTATAATATTTTTGAGGAACCACTGTACTGTTTTCCATAGTGGCTGTACCATTTTGCATTCCTGCCAACAGTACACAAGGGTTCTAGTTTCTCTACGTCCTTGTCAAGATTTGTTATTTTCTTTTTCCTTTCTTTCTTTTTTTTTTTTTTGGTTTTTTATTGTTATTTTGTTTTGCTTGTTTTTAATGAGAGCCATTCTAGTGGATGTGAAGTGGCAGATGAAGTCTTTTTGCCTATCCTGGAACCAAAAGACAGTTCAGGCTGAAAACAGTTATACGCTGGACAGGGCTTCAGGTATATGTACACGTGTCACATCTGGAGTTTCTGGCTAAGGTGAGCTGGGGAAATGGGGGGGTGGGGAGTGGACAGCAGCTACTCTCACTGAGAAATGCCTCATGGTCTGACATCACATGGCAGGTCATGTTCACAAGCCTCAAATCCCCAAATCCACCAAGTTTTCTCCTAGTACCTTCCACTGCCCCAGTGTTTCCCGAGTATGATATTCAAGATTATTTAGGTAGTATGTAGATGAATACCTTTGTACTGATATAATAAAAAATATTCATTGAGTGCCTACTAAGTAACTCATTTTTCTAGGCATTGGGCATGGAATAGAACAAAACTCTCTGATTCTAAGCATGGAGGTTATATTCTAGAAAGGTGTTTATTTTCATACATGTTACAAAAATAATGCTTTTCCATTTATAATAGTGATATAAAGCTTCCCTTTTGAGTACACTTATTTAAGTGAGAAAAACGAATCAACGTAAGGGAAAACATTTAGTAAATATTACCCGTGGGATGGAGACATGGCAAGAATTGGGAGGGAAGATAGAGGAGCACAGGGGGCTGATGTTTGGGAAACGTGCAGGTGGCCTGCTTACCTTCACTCACCAACTGCCCAGCGCTGATTCTCTCAAGGTGCCCACCACACAAAAGCCCTAGGAGGTACGTGATGGAGGAGTTTCCCCATGAGAAGAGCAAAGATTCTAACAGGGGTTCTTGAGGTAATTTTATTATTTGGAAAGCCTTGTTAGGAATTCCACAAATTCCCTCTGCTAAAGCTGCACACGAATTTTTGTTCTTGGCCAGAATTTTATCAATTAAGGTGGCGATTATTAATTGGAACTCAGCGTTCCCCTGTGCCTCCTGCTTTGGGAGCAGAGCGCCCTCTGGTGGCAGACAAAAGAACCTTCGGCGGCAAGTACAACATAATAGCAGATCAAAGAAGCCCAAGAACATTGAACAGGAACTTGGAGACATCCTAGTCCACCCCTCTTGTTGTGCAGGAGACGAACCAAGGTCTGGAGAGAGGCCCTGGCCTTTCCAGAGTTACACAGTTAATGCCAGAGTCTCTGTTGATTCGGCAGAAAATATGCACACAGGCCGGGCTCCCCTCATTTCTAGCTGTGTGACCTTAGACAAGTTACCTAACCTCTCTGAGCCTCGATTTCCTCTTTTGTGAAATCAAGATGATAATGGTTTCTCCCTTTGCATCTGCTGGAGGATTAGATGAACTAAAACTGTAAAATGCTTGATCTGGGATCCTCTGTATTGTGAAGGACCAAAGAACGAGTTACTTTCCTTGGGGGAAGTAACATTTAAGTACACTGCCAGTGCTTCACTTGCAGTATTTTATACCAGTAACTATCAACCCCCTGAAGCCAGAACAGGAGGTGGTGAAGATTAGGACTACTGTCCTGGCTCTTGGACCCCCAGACTAGAGCCTGTCTTGACCTGACCAGCACCAGCTACGCCGCCTGAAACTCTCTAGGCACCAGGCTGAGGGTGACAGGAGTCAAAGGTCCTGTCCCATGACTCTGGAGTTTCTTGGAAATCAAGGGCTACTTTACAGGGACTTTCAGGTACTCATCGACCTTTAACTCTTACGGACAGATGGGAGCTATAGTGGGAGTCAACTTTATCTGTTTTGAATGCACTTTTTATCAATTAATTCACACCACTGTAAGTATTTCAAACCCTTCCCTCCAACATGTATATCAAAGGACCCAGAACAGTACAGAAATCCACCTCTATTATCAGTTAAAGTCATTATCCTTTACTCTTTCTGCAAACTTAAATCATCCCTCAAAAGCAATTTGCTTTACAATTTCCAGGACCAATAAAATTACCTTTGTAGAGCCCCAGTTTTCTCATCTGTAAAATGGACATAAGTAACACCCACACAGCATTATCTCCTGGGTTCAGTGTAAAAATCAAACAAAATAACGAATGAAAAGTGCTTTGAAAACTAAAAAGTGTTATAAATGTAACAGGGATTAGTCTTTTTCATATAATCTGGGCATCGTTCAGGCACCTGGGGACTGCTTCCCAGAAAGGCAGGCATACGACTTAAGAAGACAAATCAGTCCTCTCATACGGGCTGGCACTGTAAATCCAAGGACAAGAATACACTGTTTTAAAGAAATCCAGCTCCTTTGCTGAAGTTGGAAACAAGGGAGACTCTTCATGACCCTCACTGTGGTGTACTTGGATTCGAAGGGCACTGTGGCCTGCAATCCATTTTGCATCCTACATGTCCCTGGTACGGAGGGGATAATATTTTCACAAGAAACAAGTCCGAAAGTGTGTCCATTGTTTTAGCCTTCCTTAACCCTGCGGCAGGAGGCAGAAAAAGTGAGGTTATTCACCTTTACCATCCCTACCTTCTTGCTGCAAAATTAATGATGATGATGATAATGATGATGGGGGACATGATCTCCTTTGGAGGCTGAATGATTTTCCAACATGATGCATCGAGTGTGAAATACAGCAAAACTCACACTCAGCCTTCTTACCTATAATTCTTACCAAGTATTCTTAGCAAATAATCTCCATGACCTTCATGAAAACAGGCATCTATATAGGAAAGGTTAATTTTTTCCCTCCATTTTCCTTTCTCTATAGAAATATAATTATTAAACTAACAAGGCACAACCATTACTAATTTCAAATCAGTTTGTATTAAAGGTGTGGCAACAAGTCACTTAAGAAAGGTTGAATTTGACACCTTTGTCACTAACCTTCAACTGTAATTACCACTGTTCACATTTAACTGTTGGGAGGGTGTTGCAGATCCCTTTGAGAACCTGAAGGGAATCATGGAATCTGGCCCCTGAATAATAATTATGCATATAAAATTTGCATACAACTTCACGGAATTCACATCTTCCTAAACTAGGTTTAGAGGAGTCCTAATTTTGCCTCTAGTTTGGGTAACTCGCCCATCATTCTTCGGGATAAAATGCTTCTGCAGTACATGTGGTGTTGGGAGCTTTTCAGGTCTTCAGGTCAGGCTGACACTGAAAGCCCTTGAGAGTGGATTTCATTCTACATTTCAGGCACTGAGTACGTGAATCTATTTTTGTCTGTTTCTAACTTCTCCAGAGAAAGACTGCATTTGTCCTTCTAGGACACCAATCACATTCCCATGTCCTCTTGCTCTCCTGGCAAAATGCTGAATAAAGAAGGAGAGATTTTGACTCTGTGTGGCTTGAATGCTTTAAACAAACAAACAAAAAGCTTAATTGAGGTAGAATTGACTTTCAATAAATTATATGTTTAAAGTGTACAATTTGATAAGTGTTCATGTGTAATACACCCACGAAGCTATCACAACAATCACGATAGAAAGCATATTCTTACCCCCCAAAATTTCTCTGTGGCCCTTTGTAATCTCTCCCTCCCACCCTTCCTCACCCCACCATCCCCAGGCAACTGCTGATATGCTTTCTGTCACAACTGATTAGTTTGCATTTTCTAGAATGTGACTGGCCCAAGGTCATCCCAACGCTAGCACCGACCCTAGGTTGGGGGGCTGGAGCTTCTGACTTCTGGTCTCAGCATTTTCCTCACAACGTGGGCTGCCCTCTGTGAAGGACTGAACATCTCCATCACGAGCCCAGCCAAGAAAGTGCCAGCACCAGGAATATCCCTGGGATACCCTTGACTCCAACCCCAGGGTCAGTCATATACTTAAATATAGGCGAAGAAACACCATAGACATGTTGAAGGTCCACAAGATTGACCATTTTGCTTTTCACTTTATTCTAAAATGAGTTCTTGTGCATCATAGCAGAAAAAAAAATGACAGAAATACTGAACCTAGCTAATTTAGTAGAAACCATTCAAAATAAAGATACTAAGTAATGGATTGCAAGTAGAATTAAAATAAATGATCCAAAATACAAGTCTCACTTTACAGACTACAAGGCTCATTCACTTGCCTGTTTCCGTTCAGCCTCACAACACCCCTAAGGGTAGGAGGAAGAAAACGGCTGTGTCCATTTGTACATAGAGAGCTAAGGCCCATGATATGCTCCAGAGCTCAGACCTTTGAGCGTCAAGGCTAAGGCCACAGTCATGTTTCCAGCAAATCCAAGGTCCTTCCCAACGTGTAAGAGAAGTATAAGCACCTGGATCCCTGGGCATGTTAGCTTAAAAACGGACAAATCGGGCTTCCCTGGTGGCGCAGTGGTTGAGAGTCCACCGGCCGATGCAGGGGACACGGGTTCGTGCCCCGGTCTGGGAGGATCCCACATGCCGCGGAGCGGCTGGGCCCGTGAGCCACGGCCGCTGAGCCTGCGCGTCCAGAGCCTGTGCTCCGCAACGGGAGGGGCCACAACGGTGAGAAGCCCGCGTACCGCAAAAAAAAAAAAAAAAAAAGAATTCTGCTGTTCTCTGAAATCACATGGGGGTGGGGGACGACGGGGCTAGTTTCTTAAGATATTATAATACATGTTATTAACCTTAAAAAGGACAAATCTGCTTGTTAACATACTAGACTCAGTGGACTTGGTACAAAACTGAATTTCACAAAGAGCTTTGAAGAGCATGTGTTAGCGTGTGGCAGTGATTGGATGTGTATAACCTGTCCTTGGTTATTTGAAGAAGAGGAGGTGTGTTTCTGAGCAATCAGGTTCCCCGTGTGAGAAAGGAATGTTTCCACAGCATTTCAAGGAGGCCCATGGAGCTGGTGGGTGGACCCCAAGATGCCCTAGACCCAGGTTCTCCCACCAGGAGACCCGGCGTGCTCACAAGCAATGGACCTGCATAGGGGAACCAGGACTCCTGTAAGCCTCCTCACAGAAGGGATGGTGACACTGTCCATGGGCTCCCCTCAGACGACAGTCACATTGCTACTTGGCCCATCCCTTTGGTCCTGTGTTCATCCACTCAGAGTCCTCTTGATCTTTCTTCCTGCTAATGAGTTTTTCCCCATGATGGTCCAAGGACTTGGGCCTTTCTCTCCACTCCCGCAAAATGGGTATAGCCCTCATTTCTAATAATCTTTTGAAACAACCTCTGCTTTCCCTTCTCCCTATTTACCCTCCGTGTGCACGCACCCACACACAGACACAGAGCCCATTACAGAACTGCCTTCCTTAGATACCCTCTGATCACAAGAGGGAGTGACGAATGATGCAGCAGTGGGCTGCCCCTGTGGTCAGGGAACATGTGGTTCCACATGGTTTCTACCCTGAGTTGTTCAGAAATAAGGAACTGCTTCCCCTCACACATCCCCTGTACGTTTTGTTTATATCCCAACTTGCAGCATGCTAGCCTTGGCCAACCTGCCCATGGAAGCCAGGTCTGATGGCTTTTTTGAGAAAATGGATATGAAAAAAGATGAGGGGGCAAGTCACCGAGAAATCAAACCCCTTTCCCCAAATCACAAAGAAAAGCAAATCCCCACCGGGGTCAGGAGTAGGATCCAAGGGCTCCTTTTGGATGCACAATGACTTCACTGCTTATTAAACCACAAGGTCTGCGCGTTGGAATGAACCTTACCAGATCTGTCCCTTAAAGAGTAAAGTCAACCCCCAAGTTTTCCAGATCTGCAAATGAAATTTGGATTGCTTAAGAAGCAGCGTGGCGTCTCTCCTCACTCCAAGCACAAATCCCTGTGTGCTTAGCTCTGTTCCAGCTCCAGATCTGCTCCTTGGCTGTGCTGCGTCACTCCAGGCTCAGTCTGGGAATAAGCCACCACAACGCCCTCCTTCTCTGCACTTCGACAGCAGGACGGTAAGTGTCACGAATGGGCCCCTCACTTCCTGAAACTGTCTGCACGTATACGTGGGCTTCTTCTGCTCCCATGATATTCTTCTCCTCTGTGGGTAACCTCCTAGGATTCTTGAGAAAACAAACAGGTTTAAAAATATATACATCAGGGGCTTCCCTGGTGGTGCAGTGGTTGAGAGTCCACCTGCCGATGCAGGGGACACGGGTTCGTGCCCCGGTCCGGGAAGATCCCACATGCCGCGGAGCTGCTGGGCCCGTGAGCCATGGCCGCTGAGCCTGCGCGTCCGGAGCCTGTGCT
>NC_041233.1:53642742-53657496 GCF_002837175.3 Physeter macrocephalus
TATATATATACATATATATATATGTATATATATACATCAAAGACTCTGCTTCTGGCCAAGTTGGAGTAACAGCAGCCAGATTTACCCTCCCACCTGAAACAACCAACCATCAGACAAAATGTTTGGAACAAATAGTTTTCAAGACATGGGACATCATCAATGTGATCGTTGATATGGTTGGGTTTTAATCTACCATCTTCCTATTTGTTTTCTATTTGTTCTATCTGTCTGCTGGTACTTAAAACTTTTTTCTGTCTTCTTCTGCATAGATTTTAGAAGCACCTTATTGAGTTCCATGAAAAATATTTGTTGAGGTTTATATTGGAATTACATTTATTATACAGATCGATCTGAAGTTGTTTGATATCTGTATACTATTGAGTCTTCTTACCCAGGAGCATTGAATACCAACTCCCATTATTTAGGTCTTACTTAATATCTTTTACTGAAGTTTTATTATTCTCCATAAAGGGATTACATGTTTTTGTTAGATTTATTCCTCATCATTCTGTGTATTTTTATTACCACTACAAAATGGTATTTTTTTAGAATTACTTTTTCTAATTAACTGTTATTGATTTTTAGAAATGTGAATTACCTTTTAATATTGATTTTATATCCAGTAAACTTGTTAAAGTATCTTGTTACTTCTATTAATTTATCTGTAGATAATTTGGCTTTTCTATGTAGATAATCATATCATCTGTAAATAATGACATTTTTGTTTCTTCTTTTCCAGTCTTATGCTTCTTTTTCTTTTTTTTTAATCTTTATTGAGGTATAATTGACAAATAAAATTGTAAGATATTTAAAGAGAATAGTGTGATTATTTGACATACATATACATTGTGTAAGGATTCTCCTGCACTGAGTTAATTTCTACGTCTTTTTCTCATCCTGCTGCGTTGACTAGGACCTAAAGTATAATATCAAATAGAACTGGTAACAATGAGCATCCTTGTTTTGTTTCTGATCTGAAAAAGAATCATTAACATTTTACCTTTAGGTATGATATTTGCTGTAATTTTTTTTTTTAAGATGTCTTGTTTCAAGTTAAGGAAGTGCCTTTAAAATTTTTGGTTTGCTAGGAGTTCACATCACAAATGGCTGTATAATATTTTTGAATTCTCTTCTATGGAAATGATCACATGATTTTTCTCTTTTACCAGTGAAATAAGTGATATTAAATTAATTTTCTAATATTAAATAAATCTTGAATTCCTGTCCAGCCAGTAAAAATATAATGAGAACCTCCTTTGTGCTTACCCTGTACTTCTCCTGTACACCAGAGGCTTTAAGACCCTTAGCTTGTTTGCCGTGTGAATGATGTATAGTGATTATAACCAAGAGTTCTTACCTCAGCTATCCTGGGACTGTCATAGATTTCTGAAATTTCACAAGGCCTCTCACTTTCCTAAGTTGTTTTAAAAAATAAAACAAAATAAAGAAGAAGAAGAAATGAAAGGTTACAGCATTTGCCCATGACCATGATTAAAATCAACGGTTCTTAAACCTGGCTGCACATTAGAATCACCAGAGAGCTTTAAAAATAAAACAAAATAAACAAACAGATAATAACTCCCCCCTCCCAGAAAAAATATAAACAAGAGATACCACTGTGAATTACTTCAAAAATAATCCAGGTTGACAGTGTGGAAAAGTGGGTGGAAGCGGAGATGAAACAAGATTGGCCGTTGTTAATAACTAGATTCATTATACTATTCTCTCTACTTTAGTATCTGTTTAACGTGATCCATCATAAAATGTTGGGATATTTTTGGTACCAATGCCACAGCTCTATCATTCAGAGATTCTGATTTAATTGGTTTTGGGTTGGTATTTTCATAGCCTCCAAGATGATTTTAAAGTGCCCTGAAAGACTGAGGAACCATTACTTAAACAATACCACCAACAACCACAATATTTCTTAATATATTTAAAGTTTACAGCTTGTCAACACATCTTTATACCCATGATGTCATTCCATCTTTACACCTCCGCTTACCTCTTAAAATAAGTTGGGTAGGGACTTCCCTGGTGGCGCAGTGGTGAAGAATCCACCTGCCAATGCAGGGGACATGGGTTCGAGCCCTGGTCCGGGAAGATCCCACATGCCGCGGAGCAACCAAGCCCGTGCACCATGACTACTGAGCCTGCGTGCCTAGAGCCCGTGCTCCCACCGCAATGAGAAGCCTGCGCACCACAGTTAAGAGTAGCCCCCGCTCGCTGCAACCAGAGAAAGCCCGCGTGCCACAATGAAGACCCAACGCAGCCAAAAATTTAACAAAAAATGTTTTTAATTAAATAAATAAGGTGGGTATATATTTTTTCTTTTTGGCCGCACTGCACAGCTTGTGGGATCTTAGTTCCCGACAAGGGCAAGGAGGGATTGAACCCTGGCCCTTGGCCGCTGAGACCACGGAGTCCTTACCACTGGACTGCCAGGGAATTCCTGAGGTGGGTAGTTTTTATGACTCTTATTTTGGAGTTGAACTAACCAAGAAACAGAAAATGTTAAGTCACTTGTCCAGGATCTTATAAATCGTACAGTGGCAGAGCCAGGGTTAGAACCTACGTTTTTTACTCCCCGTTAATGGCTACCACTGTGAGAACAATCCGGAATGTTCATAAATAAGGAAGGAATTAGGGCCCAGAGTCCACACAACACAGTTGTATCACAACCGTGGACCCTGGCTGGACATGGGTATTTTTTTAGAATTACTTTTTCTAATTAACTGTTATTGATTTTTAGAAATGTGAATTACCTTTTTTTTTTTTTTTTTTTTTTTTTTAAATTAATTAATTAATTTATTTATTTATTTTGGCTGTGTTGGGTCTTCATTTCCGTGCGAGGGCTTTCTCTAGTTGAGGCGAGCGGGGGCCACTCTTCATCGCGGTGCGCGGGCCTCTCACTCTCGCGGCCTCTCTTGTCGCGGAGCACAGGCTCCAGACGCGCAGGCTCAGTAGCTGTGGCTCACGGGCCCAGTTGCTCCGCGGCACGTGGGATCTTCCCGGACCAGGGCTCGAACCCCTGTCCCCTGCATTGGCAGGCAGATTCTCAACCACTGCGCCACCAGGGAAGCCCTGAATTACCTTTTAATATTGATTTTATATCCAGTAAACTTGTTAAAGTATCTTGTTACTTCTATTAATTTATCTGTAGATAATTTGGCTTTTCTATGTAGATAATCATATCATCTGTAAATAATGACATTTTTGTTTCTTCTTTTCCAGTCTTATGCTTCTTTTTCTTTTTTTTTAATCTTTATTGAGGTATAATTGACAAATAAAATTGTAAGATATTTAAAGAGAATAGTGTGATTATTTGACATACATATACATTGTGTAAGGATTCTCCTGCACTGAGTTAATTTCTACGTCTTTTTCTCATCCTGCTGCGTTGACTAGGACCTAAAGTATAATATCAAATAGAACTGGTAACAATGAGCATCCTTGTTTTGTTTCTGATCTGAAAAAGAATCATTAACATTTTACCTTTAGGTATGATATTTGCTGTAATTTTTTTTTTTAAGATGTCTTGTTTCAAGTTAAGGAAGTGCCTTTAAAATTTTTGGTTTGCTAGGAGTTCACATCACAAATGGCTGTATAATATTTTTGAATTCTCTTCTATGGAAATGATCACATGATTTTTCTCTTTTACCAGTGAAATAAGTGATATTAAATTAATTTTCTAATATTAAATAAATCTTGAATTCCTGTCCAGCCAGTAAAAATATAATGAGAACCTCCTTTGTGCTTACCCTGTACTTCTCCTGTACACCAGAGGCTTTAAGACCCTTAGCTTGTTTGCCGTGTGAATGATGTATAGTGATTATAACCAAGAGTTCTTACCTCAGCTATCCTGGGACTGTCATAGATTTCTGAAATTTCACAAGGCCTCTCACTTTCCTAAGTTGTTTTAAAAAATAAAACAAAATAAAGAAGAAGAAGAAATGAAAGGTTACAGCATTTGCCCATGACCATGATTAAAATCAACGGTTCTTAAACCTGGCTGCACATTAGAATCACCAGAGAGCTTTAAAAATAAAACAAAATAAACAAACAGATAATAACTCCCCCCTCCCAGAAAAAATATAAACAAGAGATACCACTGTGAATTACTTCAAAAATAATCCAGGTTGACAGTGTGGAAAAGTGGGTGGAAGCGGAGATGAAACAAGATTGGCCGTTGTTAATAACTAGATTCATTATACTATTCTCTCTACTTTAGTATCTGTTTAACGTGATCCATCATAAAATGTTGGGATATTTTTGGTACCAATGCCACAGCTCTATCATTCAGAGATTCTGATTTAATTGGTTTTGGGTTGGTATTTTCATAGCCTCCAAGATGATTTTAAAGTGCCCTGAAAGACTGAGGAACCATTACTTAAACAATACCACCAACAACCACAATATTTCTTAATATATTTAAAGTTTACAGCTTGTCAACACATCTTTATACCCATGATGTCATTCCATCTTTACACCTCCGCTTACCTCTTAAAATAAGTTGGGTAGGGACTTCCCTGGTGGCGCAGTGGTGAAGAATCCACCTGCCAATGCAGGGGACATGGGTTCGAGCCCTGGTCCGGGAAGATCCCACATGCCGCGGAGCAACCAAGCCCGTGCACCATGACTACTGAGCCTGCGTGCCTAGAGCCCGTGCTCCCACCGCAATGAGAAGCCTGCGCACCACAGTTAAGAGTAGCCCCCGCTCGCTGCAACCAGAGAAAGCCCGCGTGCCACAATGAAGACCCAACGCAGCCAAAAATTTAACAAAAAATGTTTTTAATTAAATAAATAAGGTGGGTATATATTTTTTCTTTTTGGCCGCACTGCACAGCTTGTGGGATCTTAGTTCCCGACAAGGGCAAGGAGGGATTGAACCCTGGCCCTTGGCCGCTGAGACCACGGAGTCCTTACCACTGGACTGCCAGGGAATTCCTGAGGTGGGTAGTTTTTATGACTCTTATTTTGGAGTTGAACTAACCAAGAAACAGAAAATGTTAAGTCACTTGTCCAGGATCTTATAAATCGTACAGTGGCAGAGCCAGGGTTAGAACCTACGTTTTTTACTCCCCGTTAATGGCTACCACTGTGAGAACAATCCGGAATGTTCATAAATAAGGAAGGAATTAGGGCCCAGAGTCCACACAACACAGTTGTATCACAACCGTGGACCCTGGCTGGACATGGGTCAGGGTGGCCCTTGAATCCTGAGCCTGGTCTCCAGAGCAATCTGGTATTTGGATGGGGTGGGGTTGGGAGATTCCCTTGTGACTGATGTGTGTTCACAAGTGGGAAAAGGACAAAGATAAACAGAGTCACATACTCCTGGACATATCCCTACAATAGACGCCTCAGGGTCTGTTTGTCTCCCATCTTTCCTAAGATCACCTGCATCTTCTTTGTGAAGCTCGTGGCCTTGTTTCTCAAGGTTAGAGAACACACCCACTGTACTGACGTGTTTGCGGTAGCAACAAACGTCCCTCTCCGCTGCTACTTTTTGCCATCCCAGATACCAACCTCAAGTGACATAAGGGTTGTGTGACAGACAAATCAGCTCTGCCTGGAGGATAATGTAATGAGTCTGAGATAGAACTTGAGGCACGGAAACATCCACCACCTTGTCCTCAGAAAACAGACATGGGTCCTGACACCCTCAGCCCAAAGCCAGTTCATCAAATACCGATTCTTGCCAACACGTCCAGACCCAAAGAAGCTGCTAATCACCTCGGTGGAATCACTGCTGCTTCTTCTTTGGTGAATCAGAGTAAATAGTAAGGCCACCAGCAGGGCTGTGGCCACCAGGGACGGGATGCCAGCCGCTAACCCAAGAGAGGGTCCACAGTCCTGCACAGAGAAAATAGTCAGGTTCTCCCGGAAAAAAGGAAGAGTTCGACTGATTAAAAGTAAAGCAAAACCCTACATGGACCCTAAGTATTGTACACAAAATCAAAAGGGTAATGAAATACAGTGAAAAATTGTTTGCAACGTACATGACAAACGGCTCATTTTCATAGGAGTTAATGTACATAGTTTAAATCAGTTGGAAAAGGGCGATAATTCAGTAGAAAATTGGACAAATATATGAACAGGCCATTCCTAGAAACAGAAATACAAATGTTGCATCAACACAGGAAGAACTGAAATACAGGTCAAAGCAACAGTTAGATACCATGCTTATCTATTAGTCTGGCAAAAGGTAAAAGGTTTTAGTGTATCCCACACCATTTTGATATGAATTTTTTTATTTATTTACATTAAATGCATGAGCCAATTAATTTTCAGACTCCCATTTTGCTTTGATCTGAGTGGAAATAGCCATGCTTGTAGCCCCATAAGTTTTCAGATTTGCAGATTATTTGAAAATACCAAAGACAGTGTTCAGAATCCCTACACATACGCAACTGTCGTATAATACCGGATTCTTCTTCACTTTTGGGGGGGTGATTTTATTAAAGAATGACATAATACGTAAAAGTATATACATTATAAATATACAGCTTGATGACTTTTCACGTGATGAACCCACCCATGTAACCAGCACCCAGATGAAGAAACAGAACATTACCAGCCCCCCAGAAGCCCCTCGGGCTCCGTTCCAGTCACTGTATGTGTAACCTCTATCCTGAAATCCATCACTGTAGGTTAGTCTTGTCTGTTTTTCAACGTCATCTAGATGCACGTAGAAAGTATGTAGTCTCTTGTGTCTAGCTTCTTTTGTTCAACACTTTGGGAATCATCTGTGATTTTGCGTGTTCTCCTTCCCTTTTGAACTAAGTTGGTCATAAGAATAATAGTTGAGGAAGATTCTGTGCTTGGTGACAGTTCACAAATCAAACTTTAATCCTCAAAACGAATGCATCAGATGGGTACAGCATCATCCCCATTTTCTAAATGACCAAACTAAGGCTCCATAATTTAAGTGATATACTTACTGCTCCTTTCCCACTGGTAACAGCTGGGGAGGAAGTCTGGGTGGAAAAAGAACATACGTCTTAAGAAAACAAAATCTATAGAATGCACATCACACAACACAAGGTTGTAACGCCTAAAGTATATGCCTTTGCTAAACTTTTTATTAAAAACTACTGCCGAGGGCTTCCCTGGTGGCGCAGTGGTTGCGAGTCCGCCTGCCGATGCAGGGGACGCGGGTTCGTGCCCTGGTCCGGGAGGATCCCGCATGCCGCGGAGCGGCTGGGCCCGTGAGCCATGGCCGCTGGGCCTGTGCTTCCGGGGCCTGTGCTCCACAGCGGGAGAGGCCACAGCAGTGAGAGGCCTGTGTACCACAAAAAAACACACAAAAAACAAAAAAAACTACTGCCAAACAGAACCCTCTTTGATTGCTTCTCAGGTAAGAAGGAATAAAATTGGGTTACAAGGAGAGAGAAATCAGAAATTCAGGTGAGGTCTTCATTATTCACCCTGTGGATTTGCCATAACAGGTTTCAGAACTCAAAAAGGTTTTCTCCTGTCCCAAGTCCCCACACTCTTCCCAGCACACTTTGGGCCTACTTGTGCCCGTTGCTAGAAGGGAAAAAAAGTTAAATACCAGTGGAAGCCAGGCTCTTTAAGGAGGCCTTACTTGTTTCCAAACTGCAATGAAGCAGATGGCTTGGGCAGGTATCTGAAGTTGTGAATTATCCATGCTCCTGGGATAATTCTACATTGAATGAGTACAGTACGTGTTCCCATTTCACATCTCCACTCAAGGAGGGGCACTGGATTTTACCCATTTATGAGATATATCAGACGAGAGTCTTATCTGGATCGATAAATCTCAGGACACAGAGTTCCACATTAGCAACTGACCCGTGTAAACTACGCTAGGTGGCGCCGTGTGGGGTTAAGAGCACAAGTCCTAGGCTCCCACTAGCCGGAATGAAACGGCGATTTCTCCACTCACGAGCTAACGAGGCTTATTTCTTCATCTATACAAGAGGGCTGTGAGTACCTACCTCTAGGGTTGGTAAGAGGATCAAATGAGCGCCAGGAGTACAAGCTTTTGTCATTCCTTTAAACTTGGCAAAGCTCTGGCCAGACCTGTTATATATTGAATATTCTCATCAACCTCAGTGAGTACACTGGAATCCCAGGGGCTTGGACTTTTGACAGTTATTGTCTCTATTTTACAAAAAAAAAAAAAAAAAAAAAAGATCCAGATCTCAGAGAAGTTATAGGTCTTCTCCCAGGTTTCATAGATAACCATAAATCTAACCTGAATGTAGATGTTTGATTCCCAGCCTAAGCCTCTTTCCCAGAGAGCTCCCATCGAAGGAGAGATTTGCTAACCAGGTATTGACACTTGGTACTTAAATGGCTACAGTTTTTAAAAATAGAACTACCATACGACCCAGCAATCCCACTGCTGGGCATATACCCTGAGAAAACCATCATTCAAAGAGAGTCATGTACCAAAATGTTCATTGGAGCTCTATGTACAATAGCCAGGACATGGAAGCAACCTAAGTGTCCATCAACAGATGAATGGATAAAGAAGATGTGGCACATATATACAATGGAATACTACTCAGCCATAAAAAGAAACGAAATTGAACTATTTGTAGTGAGGTGGATGAACCTAGAGTCTGTCATACAGAGTGAAATAAGTCAGAAAGAGAAAAACAAATATCGTATGCTAACGCATATATATAGAATATTAAAAAAATTTTTTTAAATAAATAGCTACAATTTTACCGAAGGGCAATCTCACCCTACCCCCACCTTAAAGCTGCATTTACCTTAAGGGTTCTATTTCTCAAGGTGATGCCAAGAGTTGCATATCGTTTTGGGTAAGATGTTTTGATTTCAGGTTACAGAAATTCACTTGGGCTGGCTTTGGCCCCCCAAAATGAGTTACCTCTAAGGATTCAGGGGTACCTCATGGAGCCCATGGGCAGTAGGAATCTGGCCTCTCTAGGGACTGAAGCTGGGGACCAGGAACTTGTCAGGACCAAAGCCATCCCTCCTGGGATCTCTCCATCGCTCCTGGGAAGAATGGCCTTTCACCTGTACTTTTCTCTGCCTGTTTGCTTCCTTCTTTCTCTATCCAGATGGATTTTTCTGCCCTCATGAACACCTGCTAATCGTACCAGCTAATGCTTATGGAGAACTTACTGTGCCAGGCTGTTCAAGTACTTTTCCTGGATCAACTCATTTATTCTTCACCATAGCCAGTGAAGCAGGACTATAACGATCCCCATTTTACAGAAGAGAAGAGTGAGGCACAGAGAAGTCAAGTAACTTGTGCAAGGTCACACAGCCCGAAGTGGCAGATGCCGAGTGGTCTGGCTCCAGGGTCCAAGCTCTTAACCGTTGGACTACTCTGCCTTCCATGACCAAATGCAGCATCCCAACCCAGTTTTTATACTTGACAGTTCAGTATGGCCCAGTAGGGGCTGACTTGGGTATGTGGCCCTGTCCCTACTTCCCAGGGCTCTGGTGCTCCCAGTCATCCAGCTGCACCAAAAGGGAAGGGTTCTATGGTAGAAATATAACTGCCAGGTAGGGTGGCCAGCCGTCCTGGTTTTCCACAGAAATTGCCTAGGTGGTAGCACATTCAGTGCTCAAACCAGACAGTCCCAGGCAGGCTGGGGTGGCTGTTGTCCTACATAGGTTCAAAGGGAGGAGGGACAGTTCTCAGAGAAATGTGCTGTGAACCGAGGAGATGCGCCCAAAGTGATGAGTAACAGCGTAAGGGCCTCCCTCTCAGCCCATTCACCCTCACCGCCCCAAGCAACGGCTTCTTGCTTCTCTGAGTTACCTTCGTAGGCTGGGCCAAGCCAGGATAAGACAGAACCCGGGGTCTCTATGGACCTGCTGGCTTCGAGCAGCCAGGGGGAAAGTGCCAGCAGTGGCCATACTAAAAGGTTTTGGCAGGTAAGGAGAGGGAAAGGGGAATTTGTCTGCAGACAACAGGCAGAGGCAGAGGCAGGGAGCCGAGTGAGTCAGGGAGGTTCAGAAGGCAGGGCCGCGCCGGGAGGGTAGAGCAGGTGCCAGGGAGTCACGGACAGATGTCAGGGCCGCCAGTGTGGCAGCAGAAGGCCGGCAGTGCGTCTCGAGGCTCTACCTCTCTGCTGCTCTCCAGAATGATGCCCCCATGGTACAGTAAACATGAGCACGGGCTTAAGCGTCCCCTTTCCTGGCGATTCCTTCTATTCTCTTTGAATGACCATATGACTTTTCAGAAAATGTTGGCACAGCCAAAACCACTGAAAAACTGGGCCAGGAAAACACCTGGCTCCATCACAGCAGCACTTCTGGTCAGAAAACAATCCTGGCGTGTTATCTCTACACAACACGAGAACAGAAGATGGAGGATCAATTCTGGGCTGAAACGGTCCACCATCATCGACTGCAAATCTCCATTGGGACTTGCAGCTAAATGTCACAATCCAGAGCCATAAAACATTCATTCTCCTTGACCCAATAATTCCCCTTCTAGGCTACATTCTAAGGAAATCAGCTTAAGTACTGACAGGATTTATCTATACCTACGTTTATCACAAAATCATTCCTAATATTGATTAATCACTTAAAGAAATAATTCACTTGAAGAAATATCATGTGACCACCCTCAGTACGGTTATAAAGGTGGATGGAAAACATTTATCATATAAAATTATGGGTAGAATAAGAAGACCATGGTACAAAAGCAACAAAAGTCAAAATGTATGTAGAGTCAGACAGGACTGGAATTAGTGTCCCCAGTGTTTGCTGCTGATGGCAATTTAGCTGTTTTGGTTTTTCGCTCTTTTCCTTTTCAAAATGTGTATTGATAATTTTTATAATCGAAAACATTTCTCTCAGCACCCCCAGCTCTCCACATGAGCTTTGTGTGAGGGCATCCTGGAGGCCCAGTCTCAACTCTGCATTGATCTTTGCTGACCTGCCTGGTGAACGGGGACTGCTGTACTCACTGTGTTGGCCGGCAGTGTGGAGTTCAGTGAAAAACTCTGGAAGAGAGAAGGAAACATTAAAGCTCCCAGGAATGGTCAGCCAGGCTCCTCACCCCTCCACCAAATGTCACTGACCCTGGCGGATTCCAGGAGAATTTACTGACCCACAGGCTCGGTCAGTCCCAGCCTCCCCTCCCAGTCTTGGCCCCAAAAGACGGCAGGGGAGCACCGGAGCCTGAGGTCATGAGTTCCTCCCTCAGCATCAAGGCAGTCTTGGCCTCTCTCCTTTTCCAGGTCCTCAACCAGGGCCAGATTAAGGGACCAGCCAGTGAAGCTATTGCCTGAGCAGTCCTGACCCAAAAGGGCAACAGAAACATTACTAGAAATTCAGCCGAGTGCTAAAAATTGTTTATTCCCCCGGAACTCCTTTCAGGGAGGAAACTGTGTCAAGTGATGGCGCTTTCTTCTTGGGGTGGGAAGTAAGACCCCCCCGGGGCTCCAACAAGAACACCTGCTCCTTCAACCCCCTCCCAGGAGGAGAAGCTAAGGAAGACAAGCTTCTGTTTTTGCAGAGTCCGAGGCAGGGGTTCCAGGCTGGAGCTGAGCTGGTCAGAACGACAGAGGAGATGCTAACCCTCTGTGCCCTCCCCTCACTCAGCACCCAGCCTTACCTCTCCCCCAAGTATGGCATCAATATTTAAAGATTGTCGGCTCAATGGGACACCAACATGTTAGCCTGCCCACGTGCCCACCTACCAGGGTCAGACCCTGCCCAGGGCCTCCAGTGGCTCCTTCCTTCTCCCTGTCCCCATCTCCTGTCACTCCAGTTTGGGCTCTAGGTCCATCCACCTCACTACAAATAATTCAATTCCATTCCTTTTTATGGCTGAGTAATATTCCATTGTATATATGTGCCACATCTTCTTTATCCACTCATCTGTCGATGGACACCTAGGTTGCTTCCATGTCCTGGCTACTGTAAATAGAGCTGCAGTGAACATTGTGGTACATGACTCTTTTTGAATTATGGTTTTCTCAGGGTATATGCCCAGTAGTGGGATTGCTGGGCCATATGGCAGTTCTATTTTTAGTTTTTTAAGGAATCTCCATACTGCTTTCCATAGTGGTTGTATCAGTTTACATTCCCACCAACAGTGCAAGAGGGCAGAACTCTCATTTTACAGAAGAGGAAGCTGAGGTCCAGGGACTCCTCAGAAATTACCTCACGAATAAATGAGAACAGTTGGAGCTTATCTCTTAAAACAGGCCAAGTGGGATTGGCCCATGTGACTCAAATCCAACCTGGAAGATTGTTCTAGAGGCAATAGTCCCAATATATGCAAAATTGATGAGACACCTGTTGTAGCTATCTTTCTGGAAGGTTGGAATTCAGAGAGGTTAATGAATGAGAAATTCCTTTGTGAACTAAAAATGTTTCAAGCACCTACAATGTATAGTTCCCCCTACCCCCTGCCCCAGCGATTATGTCTTTCAATTAGGATGTCCCCAGCCAGCCAGCACGCTTCAGTGGCGACTCTTCACTTCTCTGTCTCTTAACAACAGGGGGCCCTCACTTTATAGAGAAGAAAATCGATGAAGAATTTGAACAAGCTGCCCAAATTCACACAACTGGGTCTTTTGGTGACAGTCTCTTTCTACTACATTACAGGCTTCCTCAGGACTCCTAGAGTTTCTGTAGAATAATTGGAGCCCCCAATTATTCTGCACCTCCTCTTCCAGGACAGTATTAGGACAAGAGGGACATCTGGGCCACCTTAGGTCAGGGTCTTCCTGCTCAAGGGACCTAACCACTACCTTTCATGGTAATGCCAACTGAACCTGCAGAGGACACTGGATGGTCTCTGCATCAAATGCAGCTGCCCAGAGCCTTATCTCATCAGTGAGCACTGGGTACTGATGTCAGCAGGCCCAGGACAAAGCTTCCTTTGCGGGGACAGCAGAAGGGAGGAGCAGCAACAAGTGGGCCACTGCACGTGCTGTTTATCATTTGGATGACGAAGGTTTTGGCTAATTTCAGAAAGACATTTATATTTTGTAGAAGCACACTACAGCGCTCTCATGGAAAGAAAAACATCACGTAAATGTGGGTGGAGAAGAATCTCACGCAGTGTCCTTTAGAGAGGCAGCTGGGTGGGGCAGGGCAACCCTGGGCTTAGAGTCCCCCTGATCTGGATTTGAGTCCAGACTCAGCCATTTAGTAGCTGTGTGGCCTGGGGAAAGTGAATCGAACTCTCTGGTCTCCATTTCCTGACAACAAATCTATTCTACCAGGCACTGTTTTTCCATCCTCAAAACAGGGATACTATTAACTAAGCCCAAAGGAAATAATGTCTGTGCAACTCTGTCAAAACTATAAAATACTCCAGGTGGAAGATCACGTGGTGTCATATTCTTCATGGCCTCGTCAGCACAGAGCAAGGCACAGGGAAGCCCCTGGGAAGATCTTGTTGGATGGAATTGTCTACATGGATTAGCAATATTCAAAGTACTGGGATTTGGTACAAGGCACTCACTGCTAGTCTAAGCACTATGTGATATCTACATAATTGTTCTGCAGGTACATCAGGATCTCAGTGGCTGAGTGTCAGTCAATATGAGTCTGCTGTTTGTGATGTGGGAAGGAGGGGAGATAGGATAGCCACCGCTCACTGTGATGAGTGAGTGGTCACACACTGCACTCATAACCTCCCCACCAGGGGAGCGCTCTCACCTCTACATCATGGGTGAGGTGACCGAGACTAGGACAGTTTTCTCAAGGTCCCCAGCTGGTTAAGTGGGAGAGGCTAGATCACAGATCTTCCCAACTCCAAAGACTGAATTCAACTCCTTTTTTTTTCTTTTTTTAAGTTTTAACATCTTGTTAAAAGACTTTCAAGAGGGCTTCCCTGGTGGCGCAGTGGTTAAGAATCCACCTGCCGATGCAGGGGACATGGGTTTGAGCCCTGGTCCTGGAAGATCCCACATGCAGCGGAGCAACTAAGCCCACGCGCCACCACTACTGAGCCCACGCTCTAGAGCCCGCGAGCCACAACTACTGAGCCGGCGTGCCTAGAGTCCATGCTCTGCAACAAGAGAAACCACCACAATGAGAAGCCCATGAACCGCAATGAAGAGTAGCCCCTGCTCGCCGCAACTAGAGAAAGCCCACGTGCAACAACAAAGACCCAATGCAGCCAAAAATAAATAAATAAAATAAAATAAATTTATTGGGGGAAAAAAAAAGATTTTCAAGAAACAAGAATGCAGAGGGCGTCTTCTTTAGAGGACAGCCTTCTACCTAACCTTCTGAACCCTCCCCGAATTGCCCTTTCCTCAGGAACTGGGTCCTGACTGTTGAATTCTGATGCCCAAGTCTCTAGTCTGGCTACTCCCCCAGCTCCTAGTAGATAGAAATGCGGGTTCTGGATCAGGAGAGCTCTTCCAATGTGGCGCCAGCAGGCAGGGCCCTCCCCACGCTCTGAGGCCCAGAGGTGGGAGAGGTCACCACTCTAACCTGGGCCTGCAGCCCCTCAGTGCTCCTGTTGCTCACCCCTCCCATCCTACATTTGTTCACGTGTTCATGCTTCTAACAGACTCTACTCCTAGATGTCAACTCCTTTTAATAATCTCTTTAAAAAGGAATCACAGGGCTTCCCTGGTGGCGCAGTGGTTGAGAGTCCGCCTGCCAATGCAGGCAACACGAGTTCGTGCCCTGGTCCGGGAAGATCCCACGTGCCGCGGAGCGGCTGGGCCCGTGAGCCATGGCCGCTGAGCCTGCGCTTCCGGAGCCTGTGCTCCGCAACGGGAGAGGCCACAACAGTGAGAGGCCCGCGTACCGCAAAAAAAAAAA
>NC_041233.1:53659818-53663773 GCF_002837175.3 Physeter macrocephalus
CCGGAGCCTGTGCTCCGCAACGGGAGAGGCCACAACAGTGAGAGGCCCGCCGTCCGCAAAAAAAAAAAAAAAAAAAAGGAATCACAGAAGCCTCTTCTAACCTACCAAGCTTCATTCGACTGAGTCATAAGCAAATGTGTATCATGTCAATAAGAAAGGTGGAAGGTTTCTGATGCAACTTATGACTCTCCCCGTTGCTGATCACGCAGCAGAAGGCAGACTGAACAAGTAAGGATAAAGGCATGGGTCGGACCCATTGCTTCAACTGGGAACTGATTTTAGCTGAAACATTTACTTTGCACCCTTGTATGTGGGGTTTTAAAAACAAAATCTTAGTATTAAAATATAAGATGGAATCAGCAAATAAATACTAGATAGAATGTTTTTAAATGATTGTACGTCGGAAAAGAATTAAAAGCCAAGCTCCTTAACTTCCTTGCCCCAAGGGTACAGTTATATTTGAATTAGGAGATGTGAAATTTAAAAGTCTGGGGGTTGTTTTTTATAGAGAGAAATGAAGGTTAGGCGGAGGAAAGACGCTAACTCGTACTCACCATTTCCGACAGCCTCCCGAGAGCTTTCTCCGAACACTGCCCTCAGCAAGCTCCTTTCTTGCTGGTGTTATTGGCTTGTGTCTTGCATTTGTAGGAACATCCAGCTGGGAGAGCAAGGGTGACAGGAGAAGAGGTGGCTCCCACAGAGCTCTGGCCAAGCCATTTATGGTCAGGGGAGTAGCCGAGTCTTTGGGCCCCACCCCTTGGGGAAGATGGTCTCCTGCTTCAGGGCCACTGTGTAAGGGCCAGGCCATCTACCTTCGCCGTCTTCATTTTCTGTCCTTTTTACTTTTCAAGCCCCTTCCTTGGTTACACCTCCATCTCAGCAAAGAACCCAGAGCTGACCTGAGAGCTTGGCGACTCCTGCATCAACATCTCTTTAGAAACAATGGGTTACACAGGCTGAGGGAGGCTGGCCACTCCACCTCCAGCTGCCAGGCAGTGGCGTGATACCCGTCCCAGCAATGATGGAGTCAATGCATCACCAGCATCGATGTAGGGGCCTGGGAGATGGGGGCTGGAGCCTGCTCTGTGTTGGAGGCCGTAGCTGCCTCAGTGAGCACACGCCTCAGGCAACAAGCCACCTGGCGGTGAGTTAGCTTCACCCCCTTTCTGTTCTCACATTTTGATGGGGAGCCTCACAGAGCTGGAGGAAGCCATGAATGTGGGCTGCCTTATAATTCTTATGAGTTCTTTGTTAGGAGTTTGCTTCTTTAAAACAGTGAAGGAGTTGGAGTCTCATGTCCACAAAACAATTAAAACCAATCATTTGGTCATTTCAATGAGTGCATTCATTCATGTACTAAACAAATCTTTTTGATGACTTCTCTATGTCACGTATTATTCTGGGCACTGTTCTGGGCTTGGTGATAAAGACAAATGAGGCCCAAACTCTTAGGGAATGTATGTTCCAGCGAGGCAGACGGACAACAGTCAGAACAAAACAGCAAAAACCACTGTGGAGGAGCAAGCTGGGTGTCAGGGAAGAGTGACCGGAGCGACCAGGAGGCAGTTGCTTTAGACGTCTCCGAGAGCTGACATTTAAGGTGCACGTGAAAGATGAGAAGAGGGTCCCAGGCCGAGGGAACAGGAAATGCAAAGTCCCGGGGGTGAAGCAGGCTTCCTGTGCTGGGACCAGAGGGAGGCCCGTGTACCTGCGGGGAGGGACCTGAAAGAGGTTAAAGACAGAGTGAGCTAGGGGCCCGTGATGTGAGCAGGCAGGGCATGGTAAGATTTCCATCGTAGAGCAATGGGAAGACGTTCAGGGGTTTTGAGAGGGAGAGGGGATGATCTAACGGATGTTGACAATATTACCTGGCTTCTCTGTGGAGCCTGCATTATAGGGGACACAAGTGTTAACCTGGAGACTGGTTGGCAGAGTCCAAGTGAGTGGTGATGCTGGCTGCCCTGGGATGAGGACAGTGAAGGAGAGGGGTGAATGGGTTTGTGGCTTATTGTGGGGATAAAGGCAGTGAGACTTGATGATGGAAGAAATGTGGGGCGGGGGAGGGGAGAGAAGGGGATGGAAAGATCAGAATGAAGGCGACTCCTGGGTTTGGGGCTTGACTAACAGGCGTGGAGGCACCATCTGCTTAGGCGGGTGATACTGGAAAACGGGGTGTGGGGATCCAGGCACTGGGATGCTGTGCTGAATCAGACCTACGTTGGCTCTGCCTCATGGAGCTTCCAGTCCCTAAGACTCCACAGTGATGGCTAAACTGAACCCACAGGTGCCTGGACGTTGGGGAGACGGCACAGTTCAGAGAGGCCTGTGTGGAAAGCCTTGGCTGCCCTTCTGGACCTTGTGAGGTCTTAGGCAAGAGAAGTAACTTCTTCCAGCCTCCGCCTGAATCTATAAAGTGGAGCAAATACAGTTTACAATGACTGGACAATTTAAATCAGCACAACTGGTACAAATTATGCTTCTAACTTTGCTTGGTGGGCATAGAATCACACCTGGGCCAGAGAGCTGGACCAAGGAACTTGAGTTGATGGCCCCTGCTCCCTCTGACTAGGCTGTCTGTGGATGGGCAAGGCCAGCAAGGTCCTTTTTGACTCTTTCTGTTTGCTATGCATCCACTGATCACCAGCTCTCCCTCTGATGGACACGTTACTTCTTTAGAAGAATTGCTAAGACCTCCAGTCAGAGGGTGCTCTGGCCTAAGAGTCTGGGTCAGTCATGGTTCCCTGGTCATAAGCATCAAAACACAGTCTTTTTAATTTAAGAAGAAAGGGAATTGGTTGGTTGAGTGTAGGGGAGCTCACAGAAAGAAGAGAGGGCAGGGACCCCAGCTCTATGTTGCTCCTGAGGCTTCAGCAGCAAGGACTCCTAGACAGTCCTCTCAGGATATCCTCTCAGGGAAAACCAGCTCCGAAGTAGCTTGGCCCTTTTGCCCCTTGACCAGGACTCCAGTTCCAGGAAGAAGATCTGATTGGTATTGAGACAGACTGGGATCTGGGACCTGGGGCCCTTGGCTGCAGTGCTTGCACTTGGACAAAACTCTCCTCAAGCAACAAAATACAAAGAAACTATAAGGGACTAAAAATAACTGTGTGCACGTGCAGCTGGGGCAAATCATGAACGACAAGATACAAAAAGACCAAAAAATCCCAGCTGCCACTTCTGAGATGTCAGGAGCGGAAGCAGGGTACTGTGCATACACCCTGCACACGGCACCAGCAACGCGGTGGGCAGACCACCTAAGTCACCCTTCTGGCCTGACCCCTACCCTCACCTCATACAAGGGATGAGCTCGCCCCGCTCAGGGAGCGAGCCAGAGAACCCGTTACGTGTTTTCGCTCCCTGGCGCTGCAGCAGGAGTCCCAGTAAAGCGTCGCCTGAATTTCTCATCTGGCCTCTTATCAATTTCTATTGATCAAAGAGTCCCAGGACCCTGGTTGGTAACAGTCTGGTTTGGGTCATGTGCCCAAGGAGCACCTAGGCCTGGCTGACAGTCTGCCCAACGTGGGTCCCTCCAATGTGAGACGAGATGGCTCTGCAAAGGGAACTTGGCATCTCACCCAAAGAAGAGGTTATGGGCAAAGTGAGGTTATCGGCTCACCTCCTCTGGAAGGCATCAGATCTGAGAATTATCACCTTAGAAACTGTAGAAGAGATGTCCTTAGCGGGTGAGAGGTTAGGGCTGCCAACCCTGCGATTCTCTAATCATTTGTATTTAAACCTGTACAAGCCCGATCACACTGATAGTTTGCCAGGCGACAACTGGTCAGTTTAAAAAGCTGGTCCGTTCCAAATAATAGGTGGTCTTATTCTGGTTTTAAAATATCTTTATCTAAAATATCAGTAGGGGGCTTCCCTGGTGGCGCAGCGGTTGGGAGTCCGCCTGCCGATGCAGGGGACACGGGTTCGTGCCCCGGTCCGGGAGGATCCCACGTGCCAC
>NC_041233.1:53667787-53680900 GCF_002837175.3 Physeter macrocephalus
CCGGAGCCTGTGCTCCGCAACGGGAGAGGCCACAACAGTGAGAGGCCCGCGTACCGCAAAAAAAAAAAAAAAAAAAAGGAATCACAGAAGCCTCTTCTAACCTACCAAGCTTCATTCGACTGAGTCATAAGCAAATGTGTATCATGTCAATAAGAAAGGTGGAAGGTTTCTGATGCAACTTATGACTCTCCCCGTTGCTGATCACGCAGCAGAAGGCAGACTGAACAAGTAAGGATAAAGGCATGGGTCGGACCCATTGCTTCAACTGGGAACTGATTTTAGCTGAAACATTTACTTTGCACCCTTGTATGTGGGGTTTTAAAAACAAAATCTTAGTATTAAAATATAAGATGGAATCAGCAAATAAATACTAGATAGAATGTTTTTAAATGATTGTACGTCGGAAAAGAATTAAAAGCCAAGCTCCTTAACTTCCTTGCCCCAAGGGTACAGTTATATTTGAATTAGGAGATGTGAAATTTAAAAGTCTGGGGGTTGTTTTTTATAGAGAGAAATGAAGGTTAGGCGGAGGAAAGACGCTAACTCGTACTCACCATTTCCGACAGCCTCCCGAGAGCTTTCTCCGAACACTGCCCTCAGCAAGCTCCTTTCTTGCTGGTGTTATTGGCTTGTGTCTTGCATTTGTAGGAACATCCAGCTGGGAGAGCAAGGGTGACAGGAGAAGAGGTGGCTCCCACAGAGCTCTGGCCAAGCCATTTATGGTCAGGGGAGTAGCCGAGTCTTTGGGCCCCACCCCTTGGGGAAGATGGTCTCCTGCTTCAGGGCCACTGTGTAAGGGCCAGGCCATCTACCTTCGCCGTCTTCATTTTCTGTCCTTTTTACTTTTCAAGCCCCTTCCTTGGTTACACCTCCATCTCAGCAAAGAACCCAGAGCTGACCTGAGAGCTTGGCGACTCCTGCATCAACATCTCTTTAGAAACAATGGGTTACACAGGCTGAGGGAGGCTGGCCACTCCACCTCCAGCTGCCAGGCAGTGGCGTGATACCCGTCCCAGCAATGATGGAGTCAATGCATCACCAGCATCGATGTAGGGGCCTGGGAGATGGGGGCTGGAGCCTGCTCTGTGTTGGAGGCCGTAGCTGCCTCAGTGAGCACACGCCTCAGGCAACAAGCCACCTGGCGGTGAGTTAGCTTCACCCCCTTTCTGTTCTCACATTTTGATGGGGAGCCTCACAGAGCTGGAGGAAGCCATGAATGTGGGCTGCCTTATAATTCTTATGAGTTCTTTGTTAGGAGTTTGCTTCTTTAAAACAGTGAAGGAGTTGGAGTCTCATGTCCACAAAACAATTAAAACCAATCATTTGGTCATTTCAATGAGTGCATTCATTCATGTACTAAACAAATCTTTTTGATGACTTCTCTATGTCACGTATTATTCTGGGCACTGTTCTGGGCTTGGTGATAAAGACAAATGAGGCCCAAACTCTTAGGGAATGTATGTTCCAGCGAGGCAGACGGACAACAGTCAGAACAAAACAGCAAAAACCACTGTGGAGGAGCAAGCTGGGTGTCAGGGAAGAGTGACCGGAGCGACCAGGAGGCAGTTGCTTTAGACGTCTCCGAGAGCTGACATTTAAGGTGCACGTGAAAGATGAGAAGAGAGTCCCAGGCCGAGGGAACAGGAAATGCAAAGTCCTGGGGGTGAAGCAGGCTTCCTGTGCTGGGACCAGAGGGAGGCCCGTGTACCTGCGGGGAGGGACCTGCAAGAGGTTAAAGACAGAGTGATCTAGGGGCCCGTGATGTGAGCAGGCAGGGCATGGTAAGATTTCCATCGTAGAGCAATGGGAAGACGTTCAGGGGTTTTGAGAGGGAGAGGGGATGATCTAACGGATGTTGACAATATTACCTGGCTTCTCTGTGGAGCCTGCATTAACACAAGTGTTAACCTGGAGACTGGTTGGCAGAGTCCAAGTGAGTGGTGATGCTGGCTGCCCTGGGATGAGGACAGTGGAGAAGGAGAGGGGTGAATGGGTTTGTGGCTTATTGTGGGGATAAAGGCAGTGAGACTTGATGATGGAAGAAATGTGGGGCGGGGGAGGGGAGAGAAGGGGATGGAAAGATCAGAATGAAGGCGACTCCTGGGTTTGGGGCTTGACTAACAGGCGTGGAGGCACCATCTGCTTAGGCGGGTGATACTGGAAAACGGGGTGTGGGGATCCAGGCACTGGGATGCTGTGCTGAATCAGACCTACGTTGGCTCTGCCTCATGGAGCTTCCAGTCCCTAAGACTCCACAGTGATGGCTAAACTGAACCCACAGGTGCCTGGACGTTGGGGAGACGGCACAGTTCAGAGAGGCCTGTGTGGAAAGCCTTGGCTGCCCTTCTGGACCTTGTGAGGTCTTAGGCAAGAGAAGTAACTTCTTCCAGCCTCCGCCTGAATCTATAAAGTGGAGCAAATACAGTTTACAATGACTGGACAATTTAAATCAGCACAACTGGTACAAATTATGCTTCTAACTTTGCTTGGTGGGCATAGAATCACACCTGGGCCAGAGAGCTGGACCAAGGAACTTGAGTTGATGGCCCCTGCTCCCTCTGACTAGGCTGTCTGTGGATGGGCAAGGCCAGCAAGGTCCTTTTTGACTCTTTCTGTTTGCTATGCATCCACTGATCACCAGCTCTCCCTCTGATGGACACGTTACTTCTTTAGAAGAATTGCTAAGACCTCCAGTCAGAGGGTGCTCTGGCCTAAGAGTCTGGGTCAGTCATGGTTCCCTGGTCATAAGCATCAAAACACAGTCTTTTTAATTTAAGAAGAAAGGGAATTGGTTGGTTGAGTGTAGGGGAGCTCACAGAAAGAAGAGAGGGCAGGGACCCCAGCTCTATGTTGCTCCTGAGGCTTCAGCAGCAAGGACTCCTAGACAGTCCTCTCAGGATATCCTCTCAGGGAAAACCAGCTCCGAAGTAGCTTGGCCCTTTTGCCCCTTGACCAGGACTCCAGTTCCAGGAAGAAGATCTGATTGGTATTGAGACAGACTGGGATCTGGGACCTGGGGCCCTTGGCTGCAGTGCTTGCACTTGGACAAAACTCTCCTCAAGCAACAAAATACAAAGAAACTATAAGGGACTAAAAATAACTGTGTGCACGTGCAGCTGGGGCAAATCATGAACGACAAGATACAAAAAGACCAAAAAATCCCAGCTGCCACTTCTGAGATGTCAGGAGCGGAAGCAGGGTACTGTGCATACACCCTGCACACGGCACCAGCAACGCGGTGGGCAGACCACCTAAGTCACCCTTCTGGCCTGACCCCTACCCTCACCTCATACAAGGGATGAGCTCGCCCCGCTCAGGGAGCGAGCCAGAGAACCCGTTACGTGTTTTCGCTCCCTGGCGCTGCAGCAGGAGTCCCAGTAAAGCGTCGCCTGAATTTCTCATCTGGCCTCTTATCAATTTCTATTGATCAAAGAGTCCCAGGACCCTGGTTGGTAACAGTCTGGTTTGGGTCATGTGCCCAAGGAGCACCTAGGCCTGGCTGACAGTCTGCCCAACGTGGGTCCCTCCAATGTGAGACGAGATGGCTCTGCAAAGGGAACTTGGCATCTCACCCAAAGAAGAGGTTATGGGCAAAGTGAGGTTATCGGCTCACCTCCTCTGGAAGGCATCAGATCTGAGAATTATCACCTTAGAAACTGTAGAAGAGATGTCCTTAGCGGGTGAGAGGTTAGGGCTGCCAACCCTGCGATTCTCTAATCATTTGTATTTAAACCTGTACAAGCCCGATCACACTGATAGTTTGCCAGGCGACAACTGGTCAGTTTAAAAAGCTGGTCCGTTCCAAATAATAGGTGGTCTTATTCTGGTTTTAAAATATCTTTATCTAAAATATCAGTAGGGGGCTTCCCTGGTGGCGCAGCGGTTGGGAGTCCGCCTGCCGATGCAGGGGACACGGGTTCGTGCCCCGGTCCGGGAGGATCCCACGTGCCACGGAGCGGCTGGGCCCGTGAGCCACGGCCGCTGGGCCTGCGCATCCGGAGCCTGTGCTCCGCAACGGGAGAGGCCACAACAGAGGGAGGCCCGCGTACCAAAAAATAATAATAATAATAAGATAAAAATAAAATAAAAATAAAATATCAGTAGGGAAGTAGTGATGAGGTAAAATGTGAAAACAAACAGAAGGATTCTGGTCATTTCCTGATCTATGAATGTCACACGTGAGAATCGTTAGTGGGATCCACCGGATAGCTCTAGTTCATTTCATTCTTAACGTGAGTTGAGTTATGAGTTGTTTTGGCCAATGACATGTGAGTAGAAGTGATGTGTCACTCCTAGGCAGTCGTAAGAGGCAGTGTATGATTTGTCACACTCTCTTTCCCTCTGCCACAGAAATCAGCAAGCCTCCAGGTAGCAGCTGCTCCATCAGCCTAGTCCTGACTGAGGATGGTGTGGAAGGGCTTCCAGACACCAGAGATGAACACGTAGTATGAACAAGAGATAAGTCTTTCTTCTGTAAAGACCCTGACATGTGAGGGGTTTTTGTTGTTGTTGTGGTATATGCTACCTTATCCTGACTGACACATAAAGCATTCATACCCCTGCACCATTGGGGCTCATCCTTTAGGTACCGGTGACTGCAAAAGGGCAGAAAAGTCATAAAACCTTGACACTCTACATATAGCACAAAACAGTTGCATGTGTTAAATAGTTTTGCATTAAGACAGTGTTTTTGAAAACATGGTGCCATATTACCCTTCCCTGATATGACCCACAAAACTCCGAACACACCCTAAAGTCTCTTCATCTGGTCAACTTCAAAAGACTGTCCTTGATCAGACGGCGTCTCTGTCCTTGTGTTAGAAATGAACCCTGTATCAGCCAGGACCCCTACAGGAAATGAGTGATGTACTCAACTAGCTATGTTTAAGGGGGCTTATTAAAAGGACTATTTACAAAGGTTCCCCTTGGGGAATAATGCAGTACGAGGGTTAGACGGGCAGAGTGTCATTTCCCGCCCCCAGGTCTGAAGGAACAAGTAAAAGGAGTGGCTGCCAGAGTCCAGAGAGAGAGCCCCCTTATAGGAGCCGTGACCTTCAGTTTTAGACATCACATGTGGTCCTCAGGCTCAAAACCAGGTGGAGAGAATTGCTGAGGGACAAACGGAAGATGTTTTCCACATCTAGCACTGTTACAGCTGCAACCATCGCCACAAAGTTCGTGTTGTCAGATTTCCAGACTGTTTGGGTCCAAGAAAGGGGGCAAATTTGAAGCCCTCTTTAGCTTTGCTCATGACTTTCTGGGTCCAACAGGGAGCTCTGTTCTGGAGCCAGGCACTGGGTACTCACCAGAGAGTAGAAAGCCAGAGAGAGGGTCCCCTTTTTTTATCTCCTCCCCAAGTTCTCGTGGTATTGGAGAAAATGATCACCAAGATCTTGTCTGAACTTATGATACAAACCCAGGACACATCAATAAATCCTCATTCTTTAATGAAACATTTCTTTCTAGACATATGTTAGCTCCTCTCCCCTTTCTCTTTGAAACTGACAACATTTCATGAAATGTACAATTACACAAAATAAAAAATACAATATATTTATAGATAATGCTCTAAACTGTTTTTCTTTTTAAAGAATCCTTCTAGGCATTTGGGATTATTTTCCAGAAGTTCAGTCTACAAAGGAAACTTGAAAAACATCTGCTGAAGCCAAAGGAACACTTGTTCGCACGCTGGACAATAACAATACCACGAATTATCTGAGATTTATCAAATAGACCAGATCAATGGCAAACCCCAGTGTGATTTGCTAGTTGACAAGATTTTACACATGATTTAACCAGGCCGAGCATTTCATGAGTAATGTGAAACTTAACTTTAGAGGAAAATAGTCTGACGGTGAATCAATGCACAGACTCATTTTCTGTTTGGAGAAATTCCACAAGCTGAAATTAATTCCAGCTCCTTACCCTGCCCTGGGATCCAGGTTCTAGCATCTACTAGACCAGACTACACTAGAATTGGACCAGGCTGAAGACCCAGACCCCAAATATTTCATCGGGTCATCAAGATAATTCTCTGAACTGAAGCCAGTCTTCTTGGAGCTCTGTGATAGCCCCAAGGACAAAGCAGGCAGGGGTAATGTACCCTGGGATATGTGCAGGAAGGTCACTGGGCATTTGGAAGAGCCAAGGCAGGGGCCTGGGTCTTTCTGCTGAGTGCACTTTCTCTCGTGAAGCCAGCTGTGCTTTCTTTGCAAAACCTGCACTGTGCGTACGATCTGTGAGTCTGAGTTTCCAGAGGAGTGGTCTAGCCAGCCCCAGCTGAAACAGAGCTTGTCTCTTCTGGGAATACGTCACTCGCAGAAGGCCTAAATAAAGGTTTTCATAAGAGTCCCATTGTTTCAAATTGGCCGCAGGTTGATAATTGTTGAAGTTGTGTATTTGAAAATATTCATACTAGAGAGAGAAAAATAAGTACCATTGTTTCATGAGGGTGGCAAATACTGAGGCAGAGCTGACTCTGTTTCTGACTCCCTCTCACTTTTCCAGGGAATTCATTAATCTTATTCAGACTTCTAAAGGCTGAAACTACAGAATTTTCATGTTCTTGGAGAGAGACCCTTACCAGTCACCTTATGCATCCTGATTTCAGTTTCAACTCTGAAGATCAGATGGGGCAAAATAAAAGCCGCCAAAACACAACAATCAGAGAAATGGAATCCACCCTATGAGGCGGGTAAGGCCTGAACCAGTGACAAGCTTCTCTATGTGCTGAACCAAAGATCCCCCGGGAACAGGGGCTGTGATAGATCACAATATAAGAATGTAGGCTGAACCTCCATTCAGGGCCAAGAAAGGCCAAGAGAGAGTTTGGTGAAGGAAGACCCATAAAACACAGCACAGGTCCAGAAGGGCCTACTCAGTCGAATCAGTGGGTCAGTATTTATCACACTGCATTGATTAAGGCTCTGACAGTTGATCCTTCACATTCATACATATATACAGACATATATTATTATTAATAATACTTTGTTTTTTTTTCTGTTTTAAGGAAAAAATAGTTCCATGCATTTCTTCTACCTTTCTTTGTATTCTTTTTTTTCATCTTTTTTTTTTTTAAACTCCCAGCAATCATTTTAATTAGACATAGTCCTCTGGGGGTATATTCTGATCTTTAAAAAATACCACCTTTAATCTTTTGCAAATACTTTGTTTCAAGTGAGGCTGATTCATCCCAAAGGAATTCTGGTGCTTGGGAGCGATCTCGGCTCCCACCCAAAACCCTCTCGTGCGCTGTCCTGTGCTCGATACCAACCACACGGGACTTACAGTTATGTAAACATTATTTTAAAATTATTCCAACATAAATACTCTTTTAAAGCTAACATACCACAGCTTTTAGCTCATAATGCCCATAGATGCCTTAATGAAATGCCATTCAAAACTACCTCGCTGTTTAATTTTGAAACCTGGAGGTTTCAAAATTATGTAAACAACATCCTCTACACTTCTCTAGGACAAGTGCCAAGTGTGGTGAATTCTGATTGCAGGGTGGTGACTGAGTGCTAGTTAGTCTGAGGAACGTCACCCATGCACTCTTGAACCCGACTGGTTTCAGGAAGTTAGTCACAGTAGACTTGTTCCACAAGGTATTGATTCTTACATAACTTATAATTAACCAGTTTTCAATGATGTTAACCCCACGAGGGACCTGAATGGTCCCTCATAAGATGTCTTTGCACCTCTTGCAAATGCAGTTTGAGTTGGTTGTCAAGAGTCGAGGTCAACCACAGCAAGTGCCTCCAAAGCCGGAGAAATAGATGTTCTCAGCCCATGGAATCCCGAGGCCAGGTGGAGTCTTCTCCAAGTCAGCGAGGGCAGGAGGACAAGTCAGGATGTCTTCTTCTTGGCAGATTAGGGACTCTCACCAGCAAATGTTCTGCTGAAGTCACAGCAGATGCCTTAGTCCTCTAATGCAGTTAGGGATGGGGGAGCCCAACGTGGGCAGGGAGAGCCGACGACGCGGAGGAAAGGCTGGAGTTCTCCTTGCTACGTGACAGGGATCCTCACACACCAGCTCCCTCTGCGCACTGCTTACTGTGATGCCTTTTTTAGTCCTGACGCCCATATTCTCAGGTTTCATGGGTGACGTGTCCCTGGCAGAGAGATAGCAAAAGTCTCCAGCCAAAGCTGTGAGGAACACATGCGCTATGGCCAGGCTTTTATCCTCATTGCGCAGTGTAGACAGAAGATGACCCGAGTCTCCAGGACACGGTCACGCTGCCTGACACCTATGGAAGCACATCCTGAAATAGAGGAAGGACCCACCCAAGAGTGGGCTTTTGCCTCATAGGAGCAAGGGACAAGGAGAATGAGCAGGCAAAGCTTGGATAGTCAGTGACATCAAATCTTAATCTTTAAAACTCCTTGATGGATAACATTGCAGCTGGAATCAATGGGACATCTTCTCTCCTTGTTTTGGCTGAACTTCATCAGATACGCTCACATCCAAGGCTAGATTTTGAGTTTTTGTTTGAGAATAATACTGCACACTGCTTTACAGCAAATTCACAAGGTGCCATTGTTATAACAAAAACATTCTCATTTCCTGTTTTTCAAGAACAACATTATTTCTTCATGTGCAGGGCATCCTGGAACTTGGTGCTCGTGTACTGGGCCTGAAAGCCCTTCTTGTTGATGGTGTCGTCCGTGTGGAATCGAATCATCAGAGAATCTCCTGCAGAGTAGATTTCTTCCAATGGCTGAGGGGAGGAGAAAGGAAAACCAGAGGGACTTTAAGCCAGTTGGCTGTGGTTGGAGTTTAAAATAAGGAGAATGAGACAGAACTTTACACAAAGACATAGGATGGCTGATGATGCCACAAGGCATCCCTGGCACCAGAGGCTCTGAAGGGCAACAAAACAAGCTCTTTTTCAAAGGAAAGCTTTTCAAATTCTGCTCCAGAGAGCACCCCCGCCCCCTGCCCCCGCCCTGCTTTTCCAAAGACAATCTGAAATGCATAGCTCATATAGAGTCTGTTATTTATTAAGTGCATAGATTAATTAAGTGCACTTCTCTAAGCACTTTCAGATCTCATCTCATGTAAACTTTACAACAACTTTATAAGGCAGGTTCTATCTCTATTCTATACTTGAGGAAACTGAGATGAGACTCAAGTTCACACAACTGGACAGGCTGCAAGCTCAGGTTTTTCTCACTGTAAAGTGTATACCATGAATCACCCAGCTCTAGGGTCACCACTGTGATGTGTCTTCCAGGAGACCTAAGACAAAGACCATTGTTGAGGTCTATGTCCTGTCCAAGGACAAAACATGGGATGGGGTCACTACATTGGTCAGAAAGGTTTTGCCAGGTGGTGGATGAAGGGGAGCCAGGTTCTGAGGCTGCTGTCTGCCAGATTCTAACGGAACCAAGCTGGGCTTCCCGTACATTTCACTGCTCAGGACCCTCCAAGGTTTTCCTCTGCATGTGGACCCCACAGTTTGAAAGACTTTAGCTCTCAAAGGCACTGCATCAGCTAAGTCACACTTCGGCATCCTTTCTTCTTTGGAGGGTGAGAGAAGATGAAGGGAAATTATTCAGACTCATGCAAATGCCAGTTTGAGGTTCTGTTTAGCACAAGCACTAATGACTCCAAAATGATTTAATGTAAGTCCAGCCAGTTGCAAAGAAGCTTGAGTGATCAGCCTTGGAGGTGGAGGAAAGGAGAGAGCTGGGGGCCCAGTGTGGGCAGTGCCCAGCGTGGTACAGCCAGAGAGGGCCCAGGACACTGAACTGGCTGGTCCACACACTTTCACTGAGCACCAACTACATGCCAGGCCCTATTTCAGGCGCTGGGGAAATAGTGATCAAAACAGGCCTGCCCTGTCCTGAGGAGGTGGCCCAGGAAAGAGGTGATAATGAGAAAAATGATCATGACCTTGAGCGTAACTAATATGTTTGGAGTAAAAGAGTGATTCATAATTTTCACAGGCATTCGGTTTTATTGGGAGAGAGAATTGTGAATATGTAAAATATGCAAAAGTATAATTTAAAAAAAATTTTAAAGCCTGAAGGCTAAAGAAAAATAGGGGGGGCGTGGGTAGTGGGGCGGGGAGAGACGAACCCTTTGCAAAACTAGGCAGTCCTAAAAAGGACTTGCTCTTACCTAGCTGACCTCGGTATCAGGTCCCCGGTACCTCCCAACCTCCTCTGCGACTACCCTCCAGTTTCCCTCTTTGCTCCAGCAGAGCAGGCCTCCTGGCTGGTGCTATAAGCGGCAGGGACTCTGACGCACGTGTGTCTGACCCAACAGCTCCGCGGCCCGCCTCCCCCGCATCCCCGGGACTCACCCCGGAGCCGCAGAAGCGGCCGAGCCTGGGCGCCGTGCTGTCGTAGCCGTCGTACGCTTCCATGTAGTCGTAGCCACAGTCGGCCTCCTCCTCGACCTCAAAGGTCCGGAATATCAACTCCACGCCGTAGCCGTCCTCCGCCACGATCACCCAGTCGCAGCGGGCCTGGCTCGGGTAATTGTTGTCCCCAAACTGGGCATGGGAATAGAGCTCTTTGGTCTGCACTTCGGCCTTCAGCCTGCCCCCGCACTCTAGAGCGGAGAGAGAAGCGCGATGCCCCCTCCGCACAGAGAGCGCACGCTCCGCGCCCCCTCTTCCCGGCCCCCAGTTTCTCTTCACACCCTCCGTACAGGCCAGTTTTCTCCACAAAGCCTGGTGTGTGCCCTGTGCGAAGGGCCGGGAAAGTTTCATCATCCCATTTTACAGAGGAGTAAAAGAGATCCAGGAGTTTCAGGGCTCACTGGGGAGTCCAAATGGACCCTTACGTACAAACCAAGGTCCTGTGTTCCCAGATTGTGCCATAGGGAGGCCTCGGGGAATACCGGGGCATGCTACTGACAAAAGCCTTTTCCGCTCTCCAGTTATGGAGACCTGGGGCCAATGGATGATTTGCCCTTCTGGTCGCTGGGATGTGATGGATCTTTACCACTTTACTGCCTGGAAGCGCTAGAAGCATCTGAAAAGGGCTCACACATGCCCGGCCGACTTACTGTAATTTGTTATTTTGCCAGCAGAGGGCACCAAAAGCACATCAAAACTGCTGGTGAGCGCTCAAACCTGAAACCTCAGAATAGACCTGGCTGGAGCCTGCATTTGAGAGCCTAACTATAGGCCAGCTTTGAAACCCCTGTGAGTGTTACAGGCGAGCTGCGCCTTGTACTTTGGACTTGTATTCTGTAGCCTTGGCTTCTGCGTTTTTTCACTGGGATGGTAACTCTGGTTGGCCTGAGTCCCATCCTACCATGTGTCTAGGCTGCTAGAGACCACATAATAAATATGTGTAAATGAGAGGGATGGGAAATTAGAAAGCAACAGAAATTCTGAAGGCAAATTCCTCCACAGCAGGTCCTCCATGTGCTCCAGGCCTCCTCCCGCTGGCGTGGCTTCCACACTGTCTGGTAACATTCCCCAGACCAGCTGGAGCTCCATGTCCAGCCTGGCCCCAGTCCTGTCCAACTGCCAACTCTTTTTTTTTTTTTTTTTGCGGTATGCGGTCCTCTCACTGTTGTGGCCTCTCCCATTGCAGAACACTGGCTCCGGACGTGCAGGCTCAGCGGCCACGGCTCACGGGCCCAGCTGCTCCGCGGCATGTGGGATCCTCCCGGACCAGGGCATGAACCCGCGTCCCCTACATCGGCAGGCGGACTCTCAACCACTGCGCCACCAGGGAAGCCCCGACTGCCAACTCTTAATCCCATGTGTGCTCTAGCTTAGAATTTCTTCCAGGTCTGAGCTGTCTTTGGGAAATTTCAAATTCTTGAGATGTGGCTGGCAAGGAAATGGGCACTTAGCAGGGCAGGATGCCTTCCATCCATCCTGCCAGATCCCATTCTTCCATTCTTCTCTCCATTCTTCCCCACCTGCTCTGGGCCCCTAGAGGCAGACCTCTGGGTCTACGTGGATGAGCCCTTTGCCTTCAGGATCCAGCCACAGGGAGCACCAGCAGATCAGAGGAGGGAGGAGAGAGGTCAGGGCATTAGTCCCAGGCCCCCTCCTTGCCTGGTCCTCGCTCCCGCTGGGGGGCCCTCTGTTTGCCCCCCTCTATCTCTAGGCTCCAGGAACCGTTCCCTCCTCTGGTATCCAGGCCGGGGGTAGTAACAGCCTGGCAACCTAGCCCTGGTTGCTGCACTGTCCCCATGGTGTCCTCACAGCCTGCCCACCCCTCTGTAAACAGTCCCTTATTAAATTCTCCTCAAATAACGATTCTACCTGAGTGTGCCCCCATTGCCTGCAGGACCCTGACCTACCCTGAGCACCCACACTCAGTCTGCAGGGACAAGAGGGTGAAGTCACCAGTTAGTGGCTTTTAAACTTCACCGGGGAAGTGACAACGCAGCCATGAACAGTGGGGAGTTTTCTCCCAGGCACGGGCCAGCCAGACGGAGAAGGTGCTGGCTGTCATTTGGTCTCACCTGATTCATGTTTTCTGGTTCTGGGAAATAACTGGGAGGAGGGGCTGTTAAAGGGCTCAGAAAACCTCACAGTGATCATCATCATGATCTCAGACTCTGAGTGGGCTGCACAGTCACCGCTTTGCCACAGGGCCAGGATCAGAGAGTCAAAGTTGCTTCGAGGGTTCTAGTCCCAGGTTGTATCCTTTACGTGGCTAAAGAGCAGAGCCAATGTTCTTACTGACTCGCTTCCATTTAACACAGTAAATAATGTAAGTTATATGCATAAACATTTTCCTCCAAAGGGCTGAATAAAGTTATTTATTTCAAGTGAGGAAAACTAATGGGGAACAAAACCACTTTTCATTTTCTGGAACTGGTCCTTGGAGGGTACAAAGGGCTACTCTCCACCACTCAGCACCCAGACTCAGGGTTTCACAGACCAGCAAAATTACAAGTAAAAATTTAAAGGTGGGGTGGGAGGCGGTGGGAGGAAGAAAGAAACGTGGCGCCGACAAAGGGTTGCCCCTTTAAAGGGTTGTCAATGAAGGATATTAAAAGAAAACAACCCTTCCCCCTATAGTTGCCCATGTTCCTTTTTTTTTTTTTTTTTTTTTTTTTTTTTTCGGTACGCGGGCCTCTCACTGTTGTGGCCCCTCCCGTTGTGGAGCACAGGCTCCGGACGCGCAGCC
>NC_041233.1:53681109-53707114 GCF_002837175.3 Physeter macrocephalus
CGAACCCGCGTCCCCTGCATCGGCAGGCGGACTCTCAACCACTGCGCCACCAGGGAAGCCCACCCATGTTTCATTTTAAAAGGGACATGGTATCATACACTGCTCATCCCCCATAGTCAGAATTAAAGGTGGTCCTTTCCCTGCCTTCATCACCCATCTATCTCCAGTCCACGTGGGGGTCAGCTGAAGGCCGGGCTCCCAGCCCACGCACCTGTGCTGTGCATGGCTTGGAATCCTCTCCTCTGCACCGAGGCGTCCGAATAAAACCGGAGGAACAGGCTGCTGCCGGAAGCCACCACGGGGTCTGGCTTCTTGCTGCCGCAGAAACGGCCGAGGACCGGGGCCAGGCTGTCGGGCCCATCGTGCAGCTCCAGGTGGTCATAGGCACATTCCTCGTGCTGCTCGATCTCAAACTCGTTAAACGCCTAGGGATGGAAGAGCAGAAAGTGAGGCAAGGTCACTTCAGCCGGGGCGGGCCCCCCTCTCCAGCGGTGGGACACGCATCTGCCCAGCCAGCTGTGCGGGCGGCACGGAGCCCATGGTGATGGTGGCCACATCTGTTGAGAAGGTCTCCAGCTGGCCCCTCTCTCAGTCCCCAGAACAACCCTATGAGCTATTGCTTCCATGACCACTGTGCGGATAAGATGGCCGGGGTCAGGGGGTTTCAGTGCTTGTTGGTGTCTGTGCTCCTTCTGGCACATCCTGCAGCTCCTCCCTCAACCATGAGAGCAGCAGTGACCGAGGTGTTCACCCTGAGCCAGGGGCTGTTTTAAATGCTTTGTAAGTAGTAATCCTCACAACCCTGTGAGGTGTCTACCATGATAACCTCCACCTTACAGATGAGGAAACTGAGGCACAGGGCTGTCGGATAACTTGCCCAAGGTCACCCACCGGCAGAGTTGGGCCATGACCAGGAAGTCAAGGAGCCCTTGCCCTTAACCTCCGCACTGCACTGTGTGAATGAGGCTTCAGGGAGTGTGCGCTACTCCACGTCATTGTCCTGAGAGTGGCTGGCCAGAGTTGAATATTCTTTTCCATGCACAGCCCTGCATTTTCTCACCCAATTCTCATAATACTGTAAGGGAAGAGCTACTATTATCCCCAGTGTGCAGAAGGGGAAACTGAGTCTTAGGAAAGTTAAGTGGCTTGCCCACGTTCAAACAGCTCGAGAAGGATGGAGCTGAACTTGACCCCCAGCCAGCCTGACTCCAGGCCACACTCCTAACCATCACCAGGCCATACTGCCTCCCTCCTCCCTGTCCCCCCAAGACCGTCCCCTGAAGCAGGCCAGGGCAACCCCATAATTCCAGGCTGTAAACCAGGCTCTGCAGCCCCAAATGTAGGGCCTCTCAGGCACTGGGCACATGACTGGCCGATGGCCTGTCCATGGCTACGAGGGGGATGGGACAAGGTGAGAGGGGACAGTTTAACTGAAGACTTGGACCAAATGACAGAGAGGGAGAGAGAACATTAGCTGGGGGTTGGAAGGGATCTCAATTCACAAGAAGGGGCCCGGGGTGACAGAGCAGAGATGGAGGTAGAGAAGGAGAAATAGAGGGACCGAAGGCTTTCATAAGAATGGCACACACATTTTGTGTTTGAGCTTTGAAATGGGCAAAGCTCTTCACACTTATAGGAAGGGAGGTGGGGCCGGAGAGTCGGGGTAGGGACGGTGGGCAGGAGTAGGAAGGGGAGGCTGGTGGGACCAGGGTGGGCAATGCAATGGGAGGGTGACGGTGGGCCAGGGAGACGGGGCGCTCCCCAAAAGTCCATAGGACACCCTGTGGCTACCCCTGTGCAGTCGAACACTAGCTTCCTGGTAAGTATTCAGTTCACACTCTGGTAGCAAAAAGGTAGAGCATGATCAGTATACCCACCATCCACTTCCCAAGGAAGTATTTAAGAACTAGCGCATTATGTATGTGCCTCAGATAAATTGGAGGTCTGGGTTCACTCTGGCCACTGTGATGGGTTGCTTTATTTCCTCAGTACTGTAGAGAACAGGAAAAGACTTTTGGGGCAGTTACTGAAATCTTGCGGCCCTTCCAGGGAAGCGCCGCTACCAGTTGTGCAAATTGTGCGTTCCCAACCCCAGGGCGCGCCATTCCCCCCGCCGTCTTCAGAGATTTGTGTTGCCATGGCGATCATCTTCCAGCAGACGGCAGCCTTTCTCTAATGCACTCGCTTTAATTCACCCTCGCCCAGATTCAAGGCTGTTCTGACTGACCCAGGAGAGTAGCTGAAAGCATTTCCTACACGGTCAGCCATGCATATGAGGTGCCCACATGGGCACCTGTGGTCAGGGGTCCTGCCTTCACCTCTCGATGCCCCAGGCCTGCACCCGTGCCCAGCCTGGGCACCCATTCATCCACCTGTCCTCCTCACTGCTCTCGCCAGTAAAGACCCACGCAAGTCCCAGGGCGATCATCTATTTATCCTCACCTTCTCCTTTGTTCTCTCCCCTTCTCCCTGCATTATTGGTCCATAATTCAGGGGGACATCCATATACATTCTGAAGAGCTTAGCTATCTCCAGAGTTAGAATGACCCATTTTAAAACTGTTTGTCTGCTGGAATACAACAACCTCTCCAGAAGGCAAGAGGGTTTGTTTTACACTCCACGATCTGGGAGTCCCTGGTGGCTGAGAAACAAGACTTGTAGGAAAAACTCATTTCTCTTTTGAAATAACTGAGCATGGTGCGCAGACCACCACGATCACATGCATGGATGGGACTTTAAAGAAAGGCTTGGAAGATATACATTTTTAATTCAAGAGAGAATTAGCATACATAACTTAACCTCCTATTGTTAACTGGAAAAAATGTAAGTTGTAGAAGCATATGAATAATAGAATCCACTTGAGAAATGTGAGGAAGAAAAAGGATATATATTTTTTCCTGTGCATACACACACAGAAATTTCTGGAAGAATTCACAAGAAAATGTTCAGAGAACTCATTCCTAGAGTGAGCATGAGGGTCTGGAAACTTGATTTCCACTTTCCAACCCTCTGACTGACTACATTTTTTTTTTAACCTTGAGAATGTTTTTTGTTTGGTTGGTTTTTTTTTTTTGTAAAATATTGTAACTGGAAACTATTGAATCTCAAACAGCGCTTCAGATCTGTGTGATGGGTGCCAGGTCATATTGACACCACTGTGAACAGGTGCTATTAACAGAGCTTTTCTCACCCACCACCCTGGGCGGAGGGCTTCAGGTGCCTCCTCTCTTTTAATCTGCACAACAGCCCGGAGAGGTAGGTTTCATTAGCAGCTCCATATTCCAGATAACAAAACTGAGTCCTGGAAATGTTGAGTAACCTCCCCAAGTTTCAGAGCTGGAAGGGATCTCAATTCACAAGAAGGGCCCCGGGGTGACAGAGCAGAGATGGAGGTAGAGAAGGAGAAATAGAGGGACCGAAGGCTTTCATAAGAATGGCACACACATTTTGTGTTTGAGCTTTGAAATGGGCAAAGCTCTTCACACTTATAGGAAGGGAGGTGGGGCCGGAGAGTCGGGGTAGGGACGGTGGGCAGGAGTAGGAAGGGGAGGCTGGTGGGACCAGGGTGGGCAATGCAATGGGAGGGTGACGGTGGGCCAGGGAGACGGGGCGCTCCCCAAAAGTCCATAGGACACCCTGTGGCTACCCCTGTGCAGTCGAACACTAGCTTCCTGGTAAGTATTCAGTTCACACTCTGGTAGCAAAAAGGTAGAGCATGATCAGTATACCCACCATCCACTTCCCAAGGAAGTATTTAAGAACTAGCGCATTATGTATGTGCCTCAGATAAATTGGAGGTCTGGGTTCACTCTGGCCACTGTGATGGGTTGCTTTATTTCCTCAGTACTGTAGAGAACAGGAAAAGACTTTTGGGGCAGTTACTGAAATCTTGCGGCCCTTCCAGGGAAGCGCCGCTACCAGTTGTGCAAATTGTGCGTTCCCAACCCCAGGGCGCGCCATTCCCCCCGCCGTCTTCAGAGATTTGTGTTGCCATGGCGATCATCTTCCAGCAGACGGCAGCCTTTCTCTAATGCACTCGCTTTAATTCACCCTCGCCCAGATTCAAGGCTGTTCTGACTGACCCAGGAGAGTAGCTGAAAGCATTTCCTACACGGTCAGCCATGCATATGAGGTGCCCACATGGGCACCTGTGGTCAGGGGTCCTGCCTTCACCTCTCGATGCCCCAGGCCTGCACCCGTGCCCAGCCTGGGCACCCATTCATCCACCTGTCCTCCTCACTGCTCTCGCCAGTAAAGACCCACGCAAGTCCCTGGGCGATCATCTATTTATCCTCACCTTCTCCTTTGTTCTCTCCCCTTCTCCCTGCATTATTGGTCCATAATTCAGGGGGACATCCATATACATTCTGAAGAGCTTAGCTATCTCCAGAGTTAGAATGACCCATTTTAAAACTGTTTGTCTGCTGGAATACAACAACCTCTCCAGAAGGCAAGAGGGTTTGTTTTACACTCCACGATCTGGGAGTCCCTGGTGGCTGAGAAACAAGACTTGTAGGAAAAACTCATTTCTCTCTTGAAATAACTGAGCATGGTGCGCAGACCACCACGATCACATGCATGGATGGGACTTTAAAGAAAGGCTTGGAAGATATACATTTTTAATTCAAGAGAGAATTAGCATACATAACTTAACCTCCTATTGTTAACTGGAAAAAATGTAAGTTGTAGAAGCATATGAATAATAGAATCCACTTGAGAAATGTGAGGAAGAAAAAGGATATATATTTTTTCCTGTGCATACACACACAGAAATTTCTGGAAGAATTCACAAGAAAATGTTCAGAGAACTCATTCCTAGAGTGAGCATGAGGGTCTGGAAACTTGATTTCCACTTTCCAACCCTCTGACTGACTACATTTTTTTTTTAACCTTGAGAATGTTTTTTGTTTGGTTGGTTTTTTTTTTTGTGTAAAATATTGTAACTGGAAACTATTGAATCTCAAACAGCGCTTCAGATCTGTGTGATGGGTGCCAGGTCATATTGACACCACTGTGAACAGGTGCTATTAACAGAGCTTTTCTCACCCACCACCCTGGGCGGAGGGCTTCAGGTGCCTCCTCTCTTTTAATCTGCACAACAGCCCGGAGAGGTAGGTTTCATTAGCAGCTCCATATTCCAGATAACAAAACTGAGTCCTGGAAATGTTGAGTAACCTCCCCAAGTTTCAGAGCTGGGAAGAGGCAGAGCAGAGGCTGAGACCCGTGTCAGCCTGATACCGAAGTCCGTGTTGTCCGTAAACTTTGAAAATAACTCACAAGTTTCACCCTGTGGCCCGCGGTTGAAGAGATGTTCCAGGTACACTCCCTCCGGCTCGGGTATTTGTCAGGCCAGTTGGGGCTCACCAGGGTCCCCTCTGCACTGCTGATCTTGTGCACACAGCCAGCTGGGGGTGACAGGGAGGGACACAGAAGAGACAGAGAGAGAGGTCATTCATTTGTGGGCAGCAGAAGAGGCATTCCGGAAGAGTCTCCTCCCTGACCTCTTGTCACATGGTCATAATATGTGAGGGCAGGGTTTGGCCTGAATAAAGGGTCCCCCAGCTCAGAGATCTGCTGATTTATTTGGCTTTGCTGCCTTCCTGGAGCCAGGTCACCTTTCTTTTTTTTTTTTTTTTTTTTTGTGGTATGCGGGCCTCTCACTGCTGTGGCCTCTCCCGTTGCGGAGCACAGCCTCCGGACGCGCAGGCTCAGCGGCCATGGCTCACGGGCCCGGCCGCTCCGCGGCATGTGGGATCTTCCCGGACCGGGTCGCGAACCCGGTTCCCCTGCATCGGCAGGCGGACGCGCAACCACTGCGCCACCAGGGAAGCCCCACCTTTCTTACTATTGCTATTCTCATTGTGATTGTCTCTCGAAATATGGTAGAGTTAGTGGTTGCGACCACAGGCCCTGGGGTCAGATGGGCCTCGGTTCAAGTCCTGGTGCCACCACCTACAAGCTGTGGGACCCTGAGCCTTGATGTCCTTATTGGTAAAAGGGGTGCCAACATTGTAGCGGGGATGCATGGATTAAATGAGATAACGCATGTGAAATGCTCAGTAAGTGCTAACAAAGATCTCCATCACTATGCCTTCTGTCTTTTAGTTTCCAAAGCAATTTCAATTGGAGGCTACAGATGCTGGCCTGGTTACCACGCTATTTGCAAAGAGCGGTCCCGCGACTTGCTTAGTAAGTAGCATTTTGGCCAATAGCTAGAATTTGTCTCTATCTGTGTTGAGCACTTTGATTGCATCCTTTCATTTAATCCTTCCCACCTTCTAATGGAGAAAATAAGCTGAGAGATGGCAAGTGACCTGTTGCTCGGGGGTAGAGCCAGGCCTGCCTTTGCTCTTGCTGATTAGGAAATAGAGGGCGCTGAGGAGGTACCACTGCTGTCTCTGCCCTGTGGCTTCAGGCTGAGGCAGCTGGAGGTTGAGGGTGGGTAAGAGGGAGAGGCGGCTGCACGGAGGTTCCCCCTCATTGCTGCCTCTGCTGCGCAGCCCCGCAGAGAACGGGCGCCAACAGGGGCAGCAGCTCCGACGTGGGATGTTCGCTGCCGCACTCCCTGCCACCCTGGGGGAATACATACAGTTCACCTGATGGGAGCTTAGCGGCCTTATATCCCTCCTGGCCACCCCCCCCCCTCACACCACAGGGGCTAGACAAAGTTTTTTTTAAGTTCCAGAATGACAGTTCCTTCCAAGTTCTTCCTACCTCTCAACCCAACCTGTGACCTCCTGTGTCCGGGTCACAGCACTGGGCTCGAGGGTGGGCTTCTGAAGATGTCTAAGCTCATTCTTTAACCTTCCGGGGAGGCCCTGACCAGTCTCTGTGGCGCCCCAGCCAGTATCTCCTAATTCCGAAATGTTTATCCCAGAACAGGGGTGTGAGGTCTTCACATCGTCCCTCACCCTGATGTGCATGCAGGGCTCTGTGGTGGGGACAAGGCCTGGAGGCCTGTGTGTTCATCGAGATGCTCAAACTCCCTTTGCAGGATGGGGTAAGCACATGGGAAGTCCTTTCCCAGAGTGACTGGACACGAAAAGCCGTCTGGCTCTGAAGGACTCCCAGTAGTGAAAGCAGCAGGGACAAAGTCTTCCCCAAATTCTATTTTACTATTAGACCTGCAAATGGTAAATATGATTATGACATAGATGGCTGATATCTATCGACATTTCAAGTGCTTAATATGTGTCAGCCTGTCTGAAATACTTTCTAAGCATGCTCTCGTTTAACCCTCACAAAAACTTTAAGAAGGAGGTATGTTTAGTCCGTTTGAAACAGAAGAGGACACTGAAGCTCAGAGAGGTTAACTAAGTCGCCCAAGGTCACACAGCCGGTAAGTAGCAGAGCCAAGATTTAAACCTAGGTGGTCTGATTCTGGAGTCTGGCGTTTAACCCCTTTGCAATAATAACTGTAGGAGAGCACTCAAGGGCCCCTACAAGCTTCCTGAAGGAGTGACTGCCCTGGCGAAAATCACTCTTGAGCAGGAAGGTGGGAGGAGGAAGGCAGAAGCTGAGCCTCAGTTCGGGGCTTGCTAGACCTGGAAGAAGCGCCCCACGCTCTCACTCTTACGCATGCGCACGCTCGGGCAGCCAAGGCGAGCCTCCCCGCGCCCTCCACCCCGGCCACGGTCCAGCCTCACCCTCTTTGCAGTCCTGCCGGTTCTCATGGAGCCGGTAGCCGTTCCTGCACCTGCACAGGTAGCTCCCGAAGGTGTTGACACATTCGTGCTGGCACCCGCCGTTGTCCTTGGCGCACTCGTCCTTGTCTGCGGAGATCAACGGACTCTCCTAAGAGGAACCACCAACTTGGGAACGTCCCTCACTGCCCAGAACCCAGCTCAAAAGGAGTCTCCACCAGGCAGCCTCCCTGATTGTCCCAACTCTGATTATCCTTCCACGGGGCCGAGGGTGGGGCAGCATTCCTTGGATACTACCTAGCCCTGGTGTATATTGAATTCCCCATGCTCCTAAAGCACTTTAATGTATATATAGGTTCGCCCCTCCTGCTCCCCACCCAAACCAAGGAGCTCCTTAAAGGATAGGCTAGTATTAATAATAATATTAACGATAATAAAAATAACCACCGTGCACTGAGTATTTACCCTGTGATGGACACTAATCACTCTATTATACCCTCTGTATTATCTAAGTTAATGCTCACACAACTTTAGGAGGGAGGTGCCTATGCCCCCATTTTACAGGTAGGAAAACTGAGGCTGAGAACGTTAACGTGCCCAAGGTTACTCAGTGAGCAAGCAGTCTGGGTGACCAGAGGCCTGGGCTGTTACTCCATGGCCCCACACCTCCTACTGCCTGTGGAGCAGGTAAGCGTGTGACCCTTGGGCCAGGCGGCCCAGTGGCAGCCCTGCTCCTCCACTTCCAGCTGTTGTGACCTTGGAGAGCCCTTGACTTCTGTGCCTCAGTTGCCTTACCTGTAAAGTGGAGTCAGTTATGGTGTCCTTACCTCACAGGATTGTTGAGAGGAGGAAGCGAATTAGTACAGGGAAAGCACTTAGAACAGCGTCCAGCACCAAGTCAGTGTTAGTTTTTATTTATTATTATGGATGGACTCAGATGTTAGCTGTTGTTGTCGTTATGGACCTTGTAGCTCAAGCTGGCACAGTATGCAGTCCTCTCCTAAGCCAGCTTCCTTCCCTGTTAACCGAGGACCAACCTCCATCCCCGGCCTCCCACCAGGATAACTTCAAGGGTCAGGGACATCTCCCTCCTCTCTGTACCCTCTGCCCACTGCGGGTAATGTGTCACTGAACACTTGGTGCTTTAGTTTTGCCCTGTGATTCTATGAGGACACCTAAGAATCCTTAAAGAGCCCGTAAAAAATAAAGAGATGAAGACCACCCAACACTTCAGCGCCGGAACCACGGGCTAGAAAGAGGCAAGGAAGGCTCCTCCCCAAGCCCTCTGGGGGAGTACAGCCCTGCCCACACCTCGGTTCCAGACCTCTGGCCTCCAGAGCTGTGAGAGACAACATTTTTTGTTGTTTTGAGCCACCTGGTTTGTGGTCGCTTGTTTTGGTAGCCCTGCAATAACATAGCCACCACGCTATAAAACCCGGACCGAGGCAGAGACACTGTGAGGGCCGGGGCAACGGGCAGAGAGGGGCGGGCGGGTGCCCCAAGGCTGGGAGCCCACAAAGCCGTGTTGCCCTCAGCCTGTGGTCTTGCCCCCAGACCCGCACACCTGAGAAGAAGTGGGCCCTGAAGCCGCGTTTGGAGACCGTGTTGTCGGACTTGAACTCCACGCGCATGTTGTTGCTCTGCGAGGTGATGACCTCGGGCGTCTCGGAGCCACAGAACTTGCCGTGCAGCCCGGCGTCAGGGGACAGGCCGCTGCGCACCTCCACGAAGTCGTACTTACACACCTGCAAGGGGGAGCCATGGGCGGAGCCGCCCGGTGCCCTCAAGTCCCCGCCGCAGACCCTGGCGCATGGCGGGGCTGCCTTCCTGAGAGCTGCACCCTGCCAGGTGGGCAGTCGAGCTCCGTCAGACCCAGCAGGAGGGTCCTCTCGACTCTTATTGGGATCCCTCCAGCCCAAGGTGCAGACAAGGGGTACGCCTGACTAGCTGTCCAGCTGTAGGGCTCTGCCTGGGCCTCGGCTGGCTGACTTGATCATCCCCTGACCACCGCCCAAGGGAGGGAATGGGCTGTTTATGCCACCCTGGTCCCCAGCTGCATCTCACCACCTCCATTCCTCCCAGGTGGACGCTAAGCCCCAGATTCCTACCCCAGGGGACGTACCTGTCCTGACCACCTCGCACCCCCCGCCCCCACGACCCGCCTCCTCCTCTCTTGTCCTGATTCTCCTCGGATTTATCGGTGACGAGAGGACCCAAGCCCTCCATCTGCAGAGGGTGTGCAGCTGAAACTGCCTCACCAAACACCCCCCAGATTCTGCCCAGCTACAGCCCCACGACCCTAGGAGGCCACCTCCCCGCCTGCTGAGCCCCTCGCCAGTTTTCAGCCCTGAGCCACATCCCAACACGATCCCCAGTCAATTGGAGTGCAGAAACATACATCATTGCCTTCCAGTTCAAACACTTCAAACTGAAGGGAGATCCGGTACTGAGCGGGGGCCACCACTTGCCAGACACAGTTTTTGTTTGTAGGATACTCCTTTGGCCACCCAGGACTGGTGATGGTTCCATTCAGCTTGGTAATGAAACCGCCACAGGCCACTGCACGGGGGGGGGAAAAAAAGCAAGATTCATCTGGTTTTATTTCCAAGTGACTGCAATTTCCCCCATCAGCAATAAGCCCTGCTGTTCTTTAATAACAGCAACAATAACAACAACAACAAAGAGACCATCTGAACTGATTAATTCAGCCTCCTTTCTTCTAGTCTGTTTCAACTGAGGATTTGGAGGGATGGAGTGGAGGACAAGTCTACAGCTTTTTAAAAAAAGACGATGCGTTTGTGCTTACCTCTCACTCAGTGGCATAGCTGGGGACTTCACATGACTTGGACCAAGGATCACACACACACTTGTAGCTGCCCAGAGTTTCAAGATTTAGAAACGTTTGCACCAAGCTATGCAATGTCCCTGGCTTCCATGAACGAGCAGAGTCATTCAGGTGGGCAAGGAAAACACCACCAGCCCGGTAGGAATGGAATGAATGAAATGCGCTATTCGTTGAGTCCCACCAAAGTGCTCATACTTATTCTTTGCTTTTATTTGCTACCTTAATAATCGTATGAATTTCACACAGTCACAGAAGAAAATGAACCATGGTTCCACCTGCACAGTTGCTGGGGTGGAGTCCGATAAAGTCATCTCACGTTTGTGGCTTCATCGAGTTGTTTTTCCCTCCAGGAAGGAGGTGGATCAGCCCCACAGCTGTCCATTGTTACTTCACAGCCAACCAGCTGCCCCATCTTCATCTGCCCCCCTTCTCCTAAGACTTGTCCCCCATCCCCTCTCACTCCACCTTGGCAGGTCCAACACCAACCTTCGCACGCCTTCTTGTCAGAGGCCAGCTCATAGCCAGGATCACACACACACTTGTAGCTGCCCAGAGTGTTCACACAGCGCTGTTCACACCCGCCGTGATCTGGCCAGGAACACTCATCCACCTCTGTTGGGGAGGAAGGTGACCATGGTTAAGTCATCACAAAGCTGCCGGGTCTGTTCCCCATCGCTTTCCACATCCCGGGATTCCCTCTAAGAGAAAGAGCGACTCCTGGTGACCACCTTCCAAGGAGTCCCCTGTCCACGTCTCAGAAACCAGCAGCAGCCACAGCGGCGAGTGGGATCTTGACAACACACAAGACTAACTTGTTAGCCAGAAGCAGGGCTCCTTTGAGAGGAGACCGGGCCTGGTATAGCTCCATTCTTTGCAGGGTTCAGTCAGCAGTATTTGTGATCTGAGAACATCTCAAAGCTTTCATACCAAAGACGATCAATTTCAATGCCGTAAAACTGGGGATCCCCCATAAATGCGGGACGTCTCAGGACATTAAGCAAAGGGTGAGGACAAAGGGACACATTCCTAGATGAAGATGTATGAGTATTCTCCAGCGATAGAACCAGAAGCTGTGATTTAGCATTTTTATCACTAATCTGAAGAGGTGATCTTCAAGGTTACAGAAAACGCTGGCTCTTAGGTGAGCCGATGCCTCCAGGAGAAACTACTGGAAGAGGCCACAGAGAGACTGAGTTAGCAGGGGAGTTACACGGGATTCAGCACCGACAAGTGTCCAATGATGTGTCTGGGGCAATTAAATAGCAGCAAGCAGGACACTGTCCAGAGGGAGAACGTGGGACTCATTGGAGAATCTCCCCGGACATGTCAGCCCATGCACCACTAAAGAAAAGAAAAACCAGTCCATTGGGCTTCTCCAAGAAGAGTATCGGAAGTAAAAGGAAAAAATCATTGTTTTCTGCTGCCAAGTTGTGGTACATTTATCCCTAAAGAGCCTGCAGGTTGTAGCCTAACAGAGCTGCAGAGTCTAATGAAAGGACAACTAGACACAGAGACATCTTCAAACAACAACAACAAAAGCCCAACCTAGGAAGAAGAAAGGTTTGGAGAGTGGGTGGAAGTGTTGGTTCCTAACGCCAGGGAAGGTAAGATCAGAGCAAGGACAGAATTCACGAAATCTCGAGAGACCTCGCATTACACATAAAATAAATGAGGACATTTTCAAGTTGGTAAAGACTTGAAAAGATCCCCAGTCCTGCCACCTCAGCAAGGATCCATTTCTGGTAGGTGGCTTTTCAGACCCTGCTGGAAAACACCTAGAGATAGGAATCTTACTGTTTTTAAAGGTATTTCTTGTCCTTTGAAATTTGAATTGTTAAAAACTCTGACTCCTTGCAACTTCCAACCCAATGGTCCAGCAGAAAATGCAAACCTTTCAACCACCATATCTCCTTTTTCCAACTCAAATAAACTTCAACTCAAATAAACACATTTCCTTCCAATCTCCCTGATCCATGATGCACAAAATACTCATCAACCTGGTGGCTCGTCACTGGGTGCAGGATAGTTTGTAAATATCCCATCATTTCATATAGTGAGGAGTAAACTTAGGTGACTCTAAGAGTGATGTGTTCTTGGGCTCAACAAAAGCTTAAATAAGTTGGTCAGTAGGGGAGACTGGGTTTAGGAGACACGCTCTAGACAAGGAGTTGAAGTTGTCCATAGCTTCAAATAAGTATAAGTATTAAGTTCGCTAAAGTAGTAACAATCCTGCAATTATTTACTACTTTACAGTAGGCAAAGTACTTTCTTTGACATTTGATAAAAAGTATAAAAGGAGGAGAATCAATAACAATGAGGAACAGAAAAAGTCCAGTCTTTAGAGTGAGCCAGACAGACCTGGGTTGGATTCACCAGGGGATCTTCCTTCAATAAACTGGATGATTTGACCTTTCTGAGCCTTCCTCCACTTTTAAGATGAGAATAATATCTGCTTTTAGGGTTGTGGTGATTGAAAATGATGCCTGTGAAGTACCCAGCATATAGACACTCATTACACATTAGCTATTGCTCTAGAAAAGAGCAGGGTTGCTTTTGAAATTCCAGTGGATGGAGAAACACAATGATGGGAGTAGTGAAAAGGATAAGGTTACCTGGCATCCCTGAATCAGGGAAAAGTAGAGTAGGCCTGGGGAGGGGAGAGAGAGACAAGGCAGGAACAGAAAGAAGGAAAAAGCTTCAAGGATGGGCCAATGAAGGAAGACTAGATGGGCAGGAAGGCAGCACAGCAGAGTCAAGAAACTGGCGGGAGGGCGGAAAGGAACCATGGAAAGAGCCCATCAACATAGAGCAAGTTAAACAAAGGGCCAAGCTGGGTGGTTGGGGGAGACTGATGCCAGAAGATGCTATGGGCAGGACACACGATTGTCATAGGCAAGAAAAGGAGGACCACTGATAAGTCTCCTGGCACCATCTTAGCCATGTGGAGGGAGAGAGGCTGGTGGATTGGATTTGCACCTAAAGCAAAGGGAGTATATTTCCTCCAAAGACTAGAAGGGTAGGTAGGGTGTTTGGCCCAGGAAGATGGCTAAAAGGTATACGTGTACACCTGAGCTCTCTCCAGAAAGAGCAGTGAGATGTTTGGCCATTTCCACCCCTGCTCCAGCTTGGGTGTATGGTGTGGAAGTGAACCAGGGGCCCTGCTCTCAGGGGGAGCCTGGGTGTCCTCTGCATCACCTCCACACTAGAATGAAGTATCATCTGCTTCAAGCCCACAGGCTCATGCTTGCTCTGGGCTACAGTGACCAAGGCCAAGCAACCCAGAAAAATCTGGGAGAGTGTGGGGGTGGGAGAAGAAGCTGAATCAGGGATCAGCTTTGCTGACTGGCTTTTTTTTGCCTTCTCCAAGTAGTACCAGTGAAAGAAGGAACCATTCTGAGGTTAGATAATGAGATGACTCAGGTAGGATCCCAAACATTGTTTCAGAGAGAGTTAAGGAAAGGGAAGGCAAGGCACATCCCTAAGCTTTTGAAGTACCTTGAAGGGAGCCAGTCCCCCACATCACAGATCCCATGGTGGGCCATCAGCACTGGGACTGTGGAGCATGGAGATCAAGGTGGGAAACCCTCCTGTTCTTTATGTGGGGAGTGTGGCACCAAAATGGCCCTGTCAACCCGAAAATGCACTTGCCATCTCCCCAAGTAAGCAGAGATGTGAGGTGCTTTGCCTGCTGCCCGGCCAGCAGGCTCTGAGAGGGACTTCCATCTGGCACCAGGAGAGGGATGCAGAGGCCAACTGGCACCCTGGACAGAGCCACGTGCCAGCTGGGCCCTGGGCAGAGACTCCTGCCAACTGGCACCAAGGCAAGAGCTTCTTTGGCTGGTCCAACTCTTCTGCGTGGCCTTTGTAGTTACTCTTCCACTTTCTTTCACTGGAGAAGTCCTGACATACGCACCGGCCCCCTGTGTGCTCACAGGACATCCTACTGACAGACAGCCTTGCTGGAAAAAGGCTGACAAAGAGCTGGCTGCGTCGGGGCTCTAGATCTGGGCTAAGCTGTGCTAGATCCCATGTGACTACTGAACACTTGAAATGCAGCTATTCTAAATTCAGATGTGCTGTGAGTGTAAAACACACTGGATTTCCAAGACTTAGTGTGGAAAAAAAAAGCCATAAAATCTCTCATTAATATTGTGTATATGGATTACATATTAAAATGATAGTATTTTTGATATATTGGATTAAACAAAATACAGTATTAAAACTAATTTTGCCTCTGTCTTTCTCTTCTTCTTTTTTTTTTTTGTAAGGTGGCTGCTGGAAAGTTTAAAGTTACATTCATGGCTTGCATTTGTGACTTGCTTTCTTCTCTTCTTCTTTTTTTTTTGTAAGGTGGCTGCTGGAAAGTTTAAAGTTACATTCATGGCTTGCATTTGTGACTTGCCTCCTATTTCTGTTGGACAGAGCTGCTCTGCACTGTGGTCTCTGGCCTCATTCATCCGCGTGGGAACCCTGAAAGGCAGGCAGAGCAGGGAGAGAGAAGCCCAATCCACAAATGAGAATCGGAGCCTTATTCATTCATCCACTGCCCTGTAAGTATTTATTGAGCCCACTGTGGGTCTGGCACTGTGAATACGGCGGAGGACAAAGCAGGTAGGATCAAGTCTCAGAAAGGAAAACTGACCTGCCTGAGAGAGTGAGCTGGTAAGAAGTGTGTGGGCAGGGCTAGACCCCGAACTGCAGAGGCTAAATCCTGGGCCCTCCTCCCTATACTCCCATGGCAGAAGGGTGACGAATGTCAGAATCAAATCAAAAATTCAAATCCCTTCACTTTACTTTCCTGTGGCTTTCAGGTCTCTGTAGAGGAAAGAGAGTGAGCTGTGAAGTCCTACACATGCAGGGCCTACTTCTAGCTCGGCCACCTTAGAACTTCAGTTTCCTCAATTTTAAAATGGGGGTAACAATGCCAAGCAAGGGGTTGCTCTGAAGACAAAGTGAGGTAGCTGGTACAGCTTCTGGCATACTCAATAGATGTCTTTTCTTTCTCCTTTAATAGGAGACCTGACTCCTCTTTTAAGATTCAGGGTCAAGGTCAATGCTGTATAGTTCTTCTCTTCTAAATGTGACTCTCTACCGCCCTTCTTGACATAAAAAAGATGTCAAGCTGGGCCTGTGCACTAAGTTAGTGTAGACGGGCTTCAATTAACACCTTTACAAGCATCTAAAAAGCTGTTTGCCAACTGACATGTCCTCGAATATCTAGGCTGGGTGCTGACCCCACCCCCGTGCTGAGTGAGACCCTCCTCCGATGTCAACACTTCACACAATATCACTGCCCACTGGCTCACAGGTCTCCTGTGTCACCTTGAGCTCTTAAAGACAAGGACCATGTTCTCCTCTGTCCCACAGCCCCTGAGACACAGTTTGATGACTGCTGAATAAACGTTAAAGGTAGAAGAGGGAGAAGATGGCATTTTCTAACCACTAAAACGGAGCTAGTTATCATGGTTGCTCAGAGCAGGCCAAGGCTCTAGACTCAGTCCCGTACAAACCGGTTTAGCATCACAGAGAGAAACACCCCTCTCCACTGCACTGGCTGGCATCTCCAGTAGGGTTGCCACAAAAAAAGCAGAAGTCTCCATTAAAGTTGAATTTCGGATGAACAATTATTTCTTAGTACAGTATGCAATACTGGGGACGTACATACACTACAAGATCATTCTTTATGTGAACTTTGAATTTAACTGGGCAAACAGTTTCTTAAAAATTTGTTCAATCCGGAAACCCTAATCTCCATTCTTAGCTGGTCCTCTCAAAAATGGCAATGCTGATGGTCAGCAGAACCAGGAATGAGATGTGGGTGGGCCAGTGCCAACTGGTTACCAGTTCTCTTACTGGAAAGAAGCCCCAACACCTAATTTACGGACCTGGGGGTGGAAGTCAGGGAAGGAGAATTAGGATAAACAGAATTAGAATAAAACCTCACGATTATTTGTGACGTGGTGTAAAATGAGGTCTCCCAAAGTTGTCCACATCATAGTCCTGGAACCCGGGAATGTTACCTTAACCTTATGTGGCAAAAAGGACTTTGCAGATGTGATTAGATGTGATTTCAGGTTCTTGAAATGGAAGATTATCCTGGAGCGTCTGGGTGGGCCCACTGTAACCACAAGGGTCCTTACAACTGAAAGTGGGAGGAGGAGAGTCAGGGTCAGAAAAGGAAACGTGATGATGAAGGCAGAGGTCTGGGATGCAGCCCGAGAAGGTCTCAGCTGCCCTTGCTGCTTGAAGACCGAAGGGCACCACCAGCCAAGGAGTGCAGGCGCCTCCCCTACAAGCTGGAAGAGGCAAGGGAATCTGACCTCGAGAACTGTAAGATGATAAGTTTGTGTTGTTTTAAGCCACCACATTTGTGGTCATTTGTTACAGCAGCGATAAGAAAGGGACACACGGCAACTGCAAGAAGAAGCTGTCACATCATTTTTTCCAGAGAGAAACATAACCACTTCAGAGATTCCTTCCTTGATGGGACTAAACATGACACCCTGTGTGTTCACTTAATGCTATTTCATTTTCTCCTGCCAATAACTCTGCGATAACCTGGTAGTATTGTTTCTACAGGTAGAGAGATTGGGGCTCAGAGAGGTTTTATAACTTGCTGTAGGCGACCCAACCAGTGTGGCTGCTAAGTCAGATGGGGGTCTCCCCAGGCTGAGAGACACGCAGCAGGTGCAGTCTGGGCTACGGTGAGGCGAGGGCTGTGCATCTCTACTTCTACTAAGGCATCTCCACTAAGGCATCTCTACTAAGACTCCCATGTACTTCTTCCCACCACAGCCACTAGGCAAACTGCATTTGAAATACACTTGATGTGGCTTGGTTTCTTGTTTTTTTGTTTGTTTTTGCTTGGGAAAGAATTAAACTTTGTCTCCAATTATTCAGAGCGTTAGGATTCTGCTCTGTTTCTGTTTGGGTTTGCTGTCCCCAGATGGCTCAAAGCAGGAAAAAAAAAAAAAAAAATCCCACACACTTGTGTGGTACTTTTCAGCTTATGAAGTGTCTCCACAGCCATCATTTCATTGGGGCTTCACAGCTGGCTGGGTAAAATGAGCAGATTTCCTTCTCCCTGTTTTACAGAGAGGAAAACAGGGGCTTCAGTAAGGACAAAGGGATGCTTGCTCAGGGTCACACAGCTTGAAGTGGGTTCTTCTGACACCATCTGCTCACCTAAAACCTGGGAGAAGGGGATAAAGAAGGGGCAGATGGGGAGACAGAGTAAGGAAGGGACCAGGATTTCTGGGTTAGCACAGCCAGGAGCCCTGGGAGAGGAGGGAGGAAGGGGTCACTGATCGGCGACCACCAGTTGCAGATTGGATATCTCCATTCAGTGGCTGCTGGTGTGCTGGTGGGCGCCCAGTTACAATGCATGGGGAATAGCCAATATTTCTTCTTAGCATGTGGTCTGAGGAATTCCAGGGCTCTGAGAGCAGAGAAGGAAAACCTATCTATTCAAAAGAGTCTTAGGAAGCTCGCTCTGCTGAGGCCAGGAATGCTGGTCTTCCCACGCCATTCTGTGTCTGATTTAATCAAGATCTTACAGAGCAGTCAGTCCCTAAGGTGGCACGGAGGTTTGTTTCCTGTGAGCGCCACACCTTCTCAGTTTCCCCCCGCCCCCTGCCCAGCTCTGCCCACTTGAGGGTAGGCTTGTAGACTGGGAGCTGATGCTTCAGGAGCTGAAGACCCGGGCTGCCTCTCTGGCCCACATCAGGGCATGCAAGGCAATGTTCTAGAAAGAGTTTGAGCTTAGGAGTCAAACTGTGTTTAGATTCTTGATCTGCCAATTAACTATCTGAGTGATCCTGAGCAGCCCTTCTCAACAGTGATCAAGCATGATCTAAACCCAACTCAGAGGTTTACTTTGGGAATTAAATGACATAGTGTAAGTCAAGTACCTTGCACCGTTCCTGGCACACAGTAGGTGCTCAATGAATGATAGTGACTCCACAAATATGTATTGTTATCAATGCTCAGTTTCACTAAGGTTCATGAAGTTGACCTTGGAAACTTATAAACCTAATTTCCAAGTGTGGCAGCACAACTTTCTGCCACAAAGAAAGAAGCCAAGGCTGAGCCTGTTCCCGAGTCAGTTGTGAACTCCGCTGGGGAATCTACGCACAGCTCTGAAACGGCTTGCTGCCTCCTCACTGCAGGAAGCCTTGTTTGGTGCTAAGGTTCCCTATGGGTTTTGTGATTCTTAGGCCAGGGGGGCAGTACTTCATCCTGTGACTAAAATGGAAACAACTGCTAATTCATACCCTTGAAAAAATTGGCTGCAAAGCCTGCTTTATTGATAGAGCCATCAGACACAAACTTCATCCACATTCTGTTGGAGCTGGACTTTACATCCTCTGGCTTCTCATAGCCACAAAAGTGGCCAATGAGGGCGCTCTCTTCCGCAGGGCCGTCGCGTATTTCCAGGTAGTCGTATGCACAACTGTCGTGTCTTTCGATCTAAACGGAGAAACGGAGACAACATGAAAGACAGCAGCTTGGCCTTAAGGTTTTCAATTTAAGAAAGAAACCTAAATATCACTCTTGAAAATCTAACCAAGAGACAAAAGGACTCAAACGTGTCCTGGGCTTTTCCAAGCTGTCTCCTACTTGTGCAAGTCAAGGATGAATCAAGCTGCAAAGAGATTAAGTCGTGATAAACAGGGAAGAAAGATTCAACAAAACGCCCTGGGATCCCATTCTAGACTTCTGCTTCAATTATTCCCCCACCCTCTCCAGCAGCCTTCAGCAAGGAGGCAGATGTGATTTCAAAGCCTGCAGAGGCTCTGATACCAGATGTCCTGGCAAAATGCATCACGGACTTGAAATGGCCTCTTAGGTTCCTGTTTTCAGCCAAAAAATGGAAATGTATCTTTATAGAGCACAGTGTCTAAGATCAGCAGTACTCACCTCAAAAGCTTGGAAGGTAAGCCCCACGTGAAATCCCTCTGAAACCGTAATCCTCCAAACACATTCCTTGGAAGGTCTGTAGTCATCCGGGTAGTTTGGAGATTGAATCTGACCGGCATCTTTGTTAATGTCTCCCCCACAGGTAGCTTTAGAAAAAGAACCAGGAGGAAAGGAGGGGCGGGGTCCCTGGTCAGAGCTTACTAAGGAAGTACACCACTAGGTGGCTCCACTTGCCAACATTTTCATTTCCATTCAACCAAGACGGTGCCTCCAGAAAGGCATAATCTCATGTGTTTGCAACTCTGAATTTTTCCCATATAAAGAAAATAACTGTGTAGAGCAGTGGTTCTCTACCTTTGCTGTGCATCAAAATCACCTGGGAGATTTTTCAAACTATGGGAGCCAGGGCCACATCCCAAGAAGTTCTGATCAAATGTGTCTGGGCGATCACCGGGGGTTTGAGATCCCCCAGTGATTCTGATGCAGAGGGTGGAAGCCTCTGGTACAGAGTGATGTGTACACACGCACACGCCCGCTATTTCCTTTATAAAAACAAAACTTTGGCCTCTCCAAAATTACAATTTAAGTCCCTAAGGGGCCTTAATAACTATTTAGTGTTTTCCTTTGGGTGGAGGGCGGGCACAGGGGTAACTGGCCAGAGAAACCCAATATGTGGAACAAACAGAAGCAGAATTGCCCTGGTGGCAGCTGCCTAGAGCCCAGACCTATTGGTTCCCTCCACTCAACCACCATGGTGGCCTCAGAGGCCCTTCCAAGAAATGTAGCTGGAAATTCCTTGACATTGTCCAAAGTCCTCTTTTCACAAATGAAACTCAGAGAGGTTTGGATTCTTTGCTCAGGCTCACACAGCTATTCAGAGGCTGCTTTCATTTCCACAGTGTTCTGTAACCCCCAACACCATCCCCACTGGACTGGAATGAGGGTTCAGCAGGGTGGTGACAGGTAGGTGGCGCCTGTCCTGAAGGGAGCCCAGCTAGCCTCTCAGCTTCCGTAAGGTGGGAGAAGGGGACGGTGCTGCCCCACCCTCAGGGCTTGGGCAGCTGCCACACGTGCAAGGGCGGGAAGGGACACCGGCTGCGCGTGAAGGACTGAGGCACATCAGGAGCCACGCTGGCGGCTTCTCTCGTCACGAACAAACCTTCATACGCCGCGAAGAAGCCCTTGCCCAGGATGTTGCTGCTGCTTCGGAATTCCACCCAGAGCCGGCTGTCTGTGGAGATGAGCGGCTCCGGAACTTTGTCGCCACAAAACCTACCTGGGAAGTGGAAAAGAACGGTCAGGCTGCTGGCGGACAGCACGGAGGGACTCAGTGCAGGCAGAGAGAGAGCAGCGTTGCTTCAAACGCAGTTCAAGGTGAGCAGTCCTCGCGGGGCCACTCATCCTGTAGCACATACAGGATTAAAAGCTGGGATGGAAACAGTCACAAGCCGGTATGCCTCCTTCAGGAGAGTCTCAGACTCCGATCAATCAAACACCCTGAGTGTGGCCCAGGCGCCCCCTCCCCTACCAGTGGGTCTTGTTGAGGTGCTGAGGGGGATGAGGACGTCCCAGCAAGGCCAGCGGTGGGATGGTGGTCTGAGCGAGTGATGAGCGTCCCCCCTGGTATCTCTATTACATATACACCCTTCTATTGGGGGGGGGCATGCCTTATGCCTTCCTTGTCTCGGGAAAGGGTTGCCAGAGGACACATGATGACAAAATCAGTTCTTGGCTTTTGAATTCCACGAGTCTGGCCACAATACCAAGGATTTGGGAAAATACACAATGAATAAGAGCACATTTCCCCTGCCTTGTAGTCTTAGAAAGATTCCTAGGATGGAGGAGCAATCCTCACCTGGAGGGAGAGAGGATTGGAGAGGGCACCATGGAACCTCTGAAAGGACCCTGTGCCCTGGGTGGAGAAGGTTGATAGAGACCCCAAGGAGGTTTAAGGAGCTGGGAGGAGCAGAGAGCTGTGCCCCCAGGGCAGTCCCTGGCAGAGCCTGGAGGGGCAACAAGACCCTGGATTCCCCATGTCCCACCTGGGGTCAGAACAGGAGCGTCTGTGTGTTTTCTTAAGACATTAGGCCGGGAGACAGGCATGCAGAGGTCTTCAGGGAAAGCAGGACACGATGTCAGCAACAGGACTCCTGGGAGGGGATGGAAGCGACTTTCCCATAGCCCAGAGGGCCTGGGGAGCCATAGCACGTCTCCCATAGGACGTCTTCTAGGGAGGTGTGGACTTGGCACCAGTCTGAACTGGCCTAGGGCTGAGACAAGGAGGAGGCACCGCAGCCACTTAGGTGGACAGAGGACTGGAGACAAGAGGGGGATGAGGACATCCCAGCAATGCCAGTTGGGATGGCAATGTGCCAAACACCATGCCCTGGAACAAAGTGTGCCCCCCGCCCCCGCACTGGCACCCTGCGGGAAAAACCACAAATTGACTGTAATTAAGTTCCCACTACCTGATGGAAAGGGGCTCATAATTGCTACTGAACTTGTGGTATTGAACATACAAATAAATGTGTATTTCCTAGACACGTGGGTACATTGTGTGAAATTTGGACCCTTTACGGAGGAAAAGGGGGAAGGCCAGGCCTTCCCAGGGCATGGTCATCCTTGGCCATATAATTTCCAATGCCACCTAAGGATGGCAGCCAGGGCAAGAACGGGGGTGGGGTGGGAGATGGACTGAGTCATACTCATCATCAGCTCACAACACAGACCAGCCAAGGTCTCTCTGAACAGAAAGCGTCCATGGCTCCAGCAAGCGCTGACTGTGTGAGTCACTCAAGAATCCATTTAACATGGTGGGGGGGTGACGGTTAATGGGTATGGGCTTTCTCTGGGGGATGATGAAGATGCTCTCAGACTGTGGTGGCTGTACAACTCTGTGAGCACGCTGAAACCACTGACTTACATGCGTTAATGATGAGAGGTATTATGGTGCATGAATTTTATCTCCAAAAAATGTTTTAAAGTCCATTTGACAGATATTTAGTGGGTATCCTCTTATGGCCAGCACTGTGTTAGCCACTGGATCAACCCCCTGAAGCTGTAACGCTGCTTTGCCCTTCTGAGAAATGGGGCGGGGGGTGAGACTGGGGGAGTAATAAATGCCACTACAGACATTTCCTAGTGGCCAACTGTGGTCGACATTCTTTGGGGAGACACAGGGGTAGAGGTTGCTAATCTCCTTCCATTTCCTTCAGATTCTGGCTGCCTGTAGCCTTTTGGATTGGGGGAGCTTAATATTAAGGGAGATGTGCTAAAACTGCTGTTGAGAATTGGGCAAGGAAGAATCCATCAGAAGTCTATACACTTCCAATAATGGCTCCTCGGGCATGGCCAATTAGTATCAATTAGTTCTTGGAAAACAACATGTAAGCCTGGGGAAGTATTGCTCACCAGGGAGAAGTCGGAGCCACTGAACAGTGGTTGAGCAATGCCTGTTCACAAAAGGAACTCTTTCTTGGCTAAACCGAGTTGCAAGTCCAAATTTCTCCTTTTAAAACCCCAGCTGTCACAGCCGCTGGGGAAGTTTTCAAAAGAGAGAGGGACTTCCACCACCTTGCTGCCTAAGAAACAACGCACCCCAGGGCCACAGGCCCACCCACCTCTGCTCTGTACCCCGGAAGAGACAGGAATTACCGGCTCAGGTGTGTTTTACTGCCTTGGCAGAGCTAGACTTGGTAGAATAAATTACAAATTATGTCTAAGCGACGTCTCCCCAGATCACCTTGTAATTCTTAACTAGAACCCTCTACATTGTCCCTGGACTGATGTCTCCAGATTCTCACCTTCACTGTAATGGTTCTGATAAAAGCTCCCTTTTGAATTGAACCAGACTATGCCAGACACTGTCCTACACACTTTACATGGATTTTCTATTTGCCTCCCTACTACCTTCGGAAATAGGTGCTATTATGAATCTCATTTCTGAAAAAACTGAGCTTTGGAGAATTGGAGCTGAGTTACACTCAGCGTGAGTTACGCTCAGGATGGTAAGTGGCAGCAGGATTTGAACCTCGGCAGCCTGAGATCTTGACCTCATCATCAGTCTCACCCTCTTCATCACCATCACCGCCACCACCATCCAAAGGAACTCCTCTGTTTGAGGTGCAGTTCTGAACACTGCACCTTTTTTGGATCAGTAGACATCAAATCTGCTGTCTGGAATAGAATCACTCTTCCTATTTCCCAATTTGGAAACAGACACATGGGAATGAAGATCAAAGACTCAAACCATAAAGCAAACTTGTGGCAACACCAGGCTGGCCAGTTTGATTCACGCCATCGGTTCTGCTCATTTGGGGGGCCGCCCCTGCCCAGAGAGCCCTTAGTAGTGGAGCCACGCGACACTGATCGGCCAGCCTGGCCTTTCTGAACTTCCCTCCCCACTTCAGGGAAGGGGGGAGAAAAGCTTTTGTGTGCGTTGTGGTGGGACAGAATGCCCGAGGACCGTTCTGCCTGCAAAAGTGCATTGTTAGAGTAATTCCTCTAGCAGAAATAAGGGAGGGGAATCCAATTAACAGGCCAGTGTTTCAGATTACTAGATGAGTTCTGTATGCAGCCACCTTCCTCCCCTCTTTAGGTGCAATCTCCTCAGTGACCCCCAAAACTGAAAAAAACAATCTGCTATCTTTAAGCAGCCGTGAAATGTTCTCAATCTAATCACATTTCCCTTTAATCACGATGTGAAAAGCTGAGCCCCAAACAGCCTTCTCCCAAGGAGACTAGCAGGCTGGAGAGAAAATGGACTAGAGAAAAGGTGTCAGATTCCTAAACTGAAATCTGTTTCCTGCCTTTGGAGGAGGAGTTTAATAAGGATATCAAGAAGAGGAAATGCAGATGAGGACACTACAAGTGGACTCCATGGGGAGTCATAAAGGGTTCATTCATAAAAAGTTATGCGTCCATTATGCCTGGATTTTCACACACTGCCCTGGGAAAATATGCGATGCACAGTTTTTCAGAGCAAGATGCATACTTTCACAATCCGCCCTAATCCGCTCTCCCTCCTGCCAAAGGGGCATTGACCTGCCTCCTCCCAGCAGATTTCATGGCACTGACCCCTCCCAGGGACCAGCTCGGCCCACACAATGCACTTGTTCCAAATACAAAAGTTCACTAACAACTGCATTTGGAAACATCAGAGCAGGCCAAATAGTTGGCAAGGGAGAACTCCTGCAAATGAAGAATGACGGTTACAGGCGCGGGGCCATGCCTTGGCTACAGCACACTCGGCGCGCGCGCACACACTCTCTCTCTCTCTCACATCCACACACTCTCACACACACATCCACACGCTCACTGCAAAAGTGTGTAAAATATAAGCAAAACAAAAAAAAAACCCAAACAAAAAACCATCATTGATAATGACGAACGGCAAAAGCTCCATCTAATCAATGAACGTGTAATCAGAGTTCCCAGGATCTGTAGTGAGAAAATTCTTGTTTCAAGTTCAAGGAACAGCTGGAAATCCCTCTTCCTGTGCCCATTTTCAGGAGCGTGCCTTGGCCCTCTCCACGGAACTTTAGGAACAGAGAGCTTCCCCCTCCTGAGCTTTTTAAGTCTATCACATTCCCTGGGGGGTATAGGGTTGCCAGATTTAGCAAACAAAAATACAGGAAGCCTAGTTAAATTTGAATTTCAGATAAACAACGAATCATGGCAGTCCTATGGGGAGCCCCTTCCAGATTCAGCAGTCCTCTTGTCCCATCAGCTGGACATCTAAGTTCTGACCTGATCTCAGCCACCTGCAGGCTGTGTGGCCTTAGCGAGTTGGTTTGCACTTGGGGAGTGTGGTTTTCTCATGAAGGTGTGTGACTCTAAGGTCCCCGAGACTCCACGTTATCATGAAACTCCTCCCACACAGTTTCTTTTATTAATTATAAAATAATATCTGAATGCATTCTTGTAAAAGAGCCAAATAATCCAGAAGTATACAAACCAAACCATGGGGTTGCCCCCCACCCCGTGCTTCCTTTCTCAGAGTGCAAGGGCGCTCATCAAGACTTCTTTACAAATTCCTATCTCTTTGTACCTTTAGGAATTTAAACTCATGGCCCTCTGGACTGAGTTGTGTGCCTTTCCCAGTGGTAAGCTGATCTGGCTGAGACCCTTTGGCCGTACAGAAGCTTAGTATCTGCCAGGCCCCCCTAGGTCCAGCCAGACCCTCTGTCCCTGTCTCTTCTGATCCACCCCCAGAATCTGCAACGAAGTTGGGCTCAGTCTGTCAGTGAAATTCCCCACCTTAGCTCTCTCCCTTCTTTCCGGCCTCCATCTTTGGTCAGTTGTCCTAATAGCAGCTCACACTCAAGCCAGTCATTCGAAGCATACCAAGTATGGCTTTTCTGCCTACGTGAAGACATGCCAGGGACAAAGTCTGCGCTGCGAACTTACGCTGGTCCAACTCAGAAGCCCACCCTGAAGAGCACTCTAAAAATGAGGACCACTCACTCTCAGCGGACACCCTCCCATCCGGCTCCTTATGACTCTGCTTCTTTTTTTTTTTTTTTTTCGGTACGCAGGCCTCTCACTGTTGTGGCCTCTCCCGCTGCGGAGCACAGGCTCCGGACGCGCAGGCTCAGCG
>NC_041233.1:53707237-53737064 GCF_002837175.3 Physeter macrocephalus
GACCGGGGCACGAACCCGTGTCCCCTGCATCGGCAGGCGGACTCTCAACCACTGCGCCACCAGGGAAGCCCATATGACTCTGCTTCTTATCCTGGCTCCACCACGGTGGACATTTCTGGGCCAGACGAGTCCCCATGTCCATTTTCCTAACACTGATCCTCTATATGACGTGGATCTTCCCTGGTCATCCTGAGAGATCTGCCTCTGGTGACCAATCCTGAGTGAACTGACTTTTCTCTTTATGCTACACCTGCCCACCTTCTCTCACTCAAAGGTCCACCTGCCTTTTCATGGATGAGTTCAAGCACTGTTCATCTCCCCAAATAAATTACATGCTCATCATAGAGAAATTAGAAAATATAGCTAAACCAAGAACAACAACAACAGAATAAATTTTTAAAAATACTCCATCATCCTGAAATAACCACTGTGTGTTATTTATTTATATTTCTTGTTTTACTTAATATTTATACTGTAGATCACAAAAGGGTTTCTTCCAGTCAAATCCAGGCTGCACAATGTTTTCAGTAATTTTGTTTTGGGTAATTTGAGTCAGGATATTTACTGTTCAGTGTGCCACACTCCCTGCCACTTCTTACTTTATTATACCAGCCCCATCTCACTCATTTACACCTTATACCCGAAGGCATCTGGTTTTGCAACGCCTGCATCGACATACAAGTGTATTTTTGTTAAAATGGAATCCTACTGCATATCCTATTTTGCAACACCTTTTGTGTAGCAATGTACAATGAACATCTTTCTGTAACAATAAATAGTCCCCTCCAACTTTATTTTTAATGGCTGGATAGTTTTCCATTGAAAAACTGTATTATAATTTATTCATCTAACACCTACTGTTGAATATTTAAATTGTTTTCAATGTTTCCTGCTTCACTGAACATCCCTGTAGCGAGAGCTTTGCATACTTCCTTAATTAGTTCCCTAGGATAAATTCTAAGAAGTGGAACGGCTGGGTCAAAGAGTATTCGCAGTTTTAAAAGCTTTTAACATGTGCGGCCAAATGGAGTGTTCAGAGTTTTACAATGACACTGACCCGTGAGAGCTTCCTGTGACTGGCAGGATGGACCCTTCCAAATATTAACAGCATCACAGACAGCATCCGAGCACTCCTCCCTTAAGGCTTTCTGAAGTCAACTCACCCAACAGGGGGGCTTTTCTCCAATAACCATCCCGGACCTCCACGTAGTCGTACCAGCAGAGGCGGCTTTTAAACAAATCCATGGATGTGAAGTTTAAGACGATCTGCAAAGAGTTACCGTAAAGTGAGTTTTGGCAGCCAAGCCTGAGGAGTTTTGAAGATACGTCTGGCATAGCGGTGTTCTCACGTTACCCTTTAGCATACAGAGCCCTCAGACCACAGTAGGAGTGTCCTCTCAAAAGCACATTCACAGGAAACCTCATGACATTCAATAATAAACCTTAAACAGGATGGGGAATAAACAGAGGAGATGGGTTCTTTGGTTCTGTCTGGGGAATAACTCGGGCTTTTGAAGTCACTTGGTGGTTTATAGAAAGCAAGATGCATTAAAAAGACTGGTCGGGGTGCGTTAAGACTGGGGATTTGGAAGGAGGTAAGAGGTCAGTGGAGTTTAGAGATACGAAAAGATCTTAAAACATCATCAATCATTCCAAAGGGTTTGGGGTGAGCCCAAGTGCATCCGAGAACCTCTGTGATCAATGTTCCCCTGGCCATGACCTCACTCTTCTGAGGTGTGGTGTGTCTAACAGCCTTCCTACAGTTAGTCCGTTCATCCATTTATTCATTCATTCCACCATTGTTAGTTGACCACCTACTGTGTGCCAGTCTGTGTTGGCCAAGCAAGATAGAAAGATCAGTAAGACAGAGTACTCGCCTTTAAGGAGCTCGGAGAATGAGGGAAGGGCAGATGTGCCAAGCCAATTAGAACACTATGGAATAAATGCTGAGAAGAAAGGGATGGACAGAAAGGCATTCTGGAGACCCAAGGAAGGAGAACTAGATTCTGCCCGGGAGAATCTGGAGAAGGCTTCTCGGAGGAGGTGGCATTTAACCTAAGGAGAATAGGGGTCCAGGGGCCAGAGAAGGAGGGCCAGACAGAAGTTTGATGCAAGGGACTGACACGAGCAGAGCAAGATGTCTGGGGAACCGCACTGTGATTCCAGCAGGGTGATTGTGCGCGTGTCTGGAATGAGGGGGCAGAAGAGGTGAGAAGGAGTGAAGGCTGGGGAGGTGGGTTCAGAGGGGCTGGGGAGGAAGGTTTCCAGTCCCTCCAGACACACTTGAGGCCATTCAGCGGTGCCCCTGCCCACAAGCAGTGGAGGGGGTGGGGGGACCCTACAGACTTGGCACACAGGTGCTGCACCCCTTCCAACTCAGACAGCCCAGACCGAGGTCAGGTTTGCCCTCTCCCTTCACCCCGCTTCAAGCCCCGCCATGCAACGTGCCCGGGATTGTCTGGCTGCAGCTCCCAAGTGGGCTCCCTGCCCGTCCTCGGCGTGTACCTTGCCCGCCGTCTCTCAGCTCTTTCGCTCTCCAGAGTCCCCTGAAGCGCCCTGCCCCAGCTCCTGCACCTCTGACCCTATCTATGGCTTTTCCCACTCGGGGGGACCTTGCTGTAGGGCAGTTCATCTTTTTCTAGCCTCTTCACCCTCCTCCCTCCGCTGGCCACTTTCTTTTCTATTCTTACAGCCCCGGGTCCCACTGTCTCTCCCACCCGTGGCTGGAGGGCCGCAGGTCAAAGTTTGCAGTGCCCTCCCGGCCACATCGAAAGGACTTAGTTCTTTGTCCTTGTTCTCTGGCCCCTCTGCTTTGAACCTCTCCTCTCTGGTTTCCACCACACTCTGTCCACTGTTCTCTCTCCTCGGCTGGCTCCCGTCCTCCCCGCTCCCCATTAACTGTAAGGACACCTCAAAAGAAAGCATTGTCCTCCCAGCTTCCCTGTCTGTAGGTGACACCCTCGCCCTGATCACTGAGGTGCTGTACCTTGGGGTTAGCTCTCCTTGGCCTCTATTGTTTATCCCAGTGCTGATGGACTTTCTTCCTTTGAGATGTCTGAGTTCCCGCTCCAGGTCAGTCTCGCTGCCCCTTCAACAGCCCTGCCTGCGTTGTTCCTGCTGAGATGATTCCCGAACCCCTCCCTGCTGTGCCCCCGTCCATCCTGCACACTAGGTCTTCTGGATCAATCTTGCACTTACAGCTCATGTTTACCAGATCCCTCCTGTGCTTAGAAAACTTCAGCAGCTCCCTATGCCCCCGTCTCATAAATTAAACTCTGATTACTTTCCAGAGCCTCCAGCACCCATCCTATGTGACCTTATTTCCCGGTGCACCCTGATATATCCGTGCTAATGAGACCCTCCCATGCCTGGATAGGGGGCCCCTCCTTCCCCCTTGAGTCCTTCCATGATTTCCCAGATGGACATGATCTTTCCCTCTTTGAAACTCCTCCCTCCCTATCTTAGAGTGATTCTAGAGCAGGCGTTTTAGAGGCAAGCAGATCTGGATTTCCTCCCAGCTCTACCCTTCCTGGCTCTGGAATCTTGAGAAAACACTTGTCCTCTTGGGCCTTTAGCTTCCTCATCTGTAAAGAAACATGCACACCATTGGGTTGTTGAGGGGACTGCACAAGAAACTGTATATGGCGTGTGTAGTGCTATGCCTGGCACATAATAGACACTTGATGAATGGCGATTTAAAAAATCAAGCCACACTGAATGTACACTTAATGCACCATGAACCGGACACACGAAGTGCTCTTCACACAGGCTGCCCGTCTTGAGAGTGTCCACCAGCTCCCTTGTTCAGGTCTCAGGACAAGGAGCACCGTCTTCCACAAAGCCCTGTGATCTCCTAGGAAATGAAGTCAGTACCAGAAAATAACTGGCCAGCTTACCTCCTGTGTTGCAGTGTGTGTGTGTGTGTGTGTGTGTGTGTGTGTGTGTGTGTTGTCACTTTTCTTTCAACCTGCTTGTGGATTAGAATCACCTCAGAATTTAAAAAGATACCAGTGCCAAGCAAATGCCCCTCCTTCAATTAAATCCGACTCCCTAGGGGTGAAGGGAGGACCCCAACTCTAAAGTCTGAACTCTAAGTCTCTTGAAGACAGGGGTTGTTCCTTAGATTTCTTTCATCTCTCCCACGGTGCTAGAATTCAGGTGGAAGGGCTCAGTAATCCTTGCTAACTGGTTGCAATATAATTCTTTAGCCTTTGCTTTTTAAAATTTCAGAAAGGAAATGTTATTACAACTTCCTTGGTAACACGTTCACAATCTGAATGAATGGATAATTATTCAGGCTAATTATTTAAGTATGTTAGTGAACCATAAAGACCATAGGGGAAGAGGTGATGAACAAGAGGTGAAACTCAAATCAATCAAGTTTGCTGATGACCAGCAGCTCTGGGGAAGGCTGGGTGAAGCAGAAGTTGAAATAATTGGTGCTGGAATTTCAATGATATATTCTCCCTGCCCCCAGTCAGCAATAATAATTAAGGCTTGGTGAATCTCATGCAGTTCAAACATATCACAGAGCCTCTGCTATTCAGGGCAATTCAACAATTTAGGGATTGCCAGATCCCTTCTTCCTCCTCCTCCTTCTTCCCTCCCAAGGATGCCTCCTGCAGGCACAGGGACCTCATCTGCCCAAGGCAGACAGGTCTGAAGTGTCTCAGGCTCACCATGACAACCACACAGTCATAAATGCTTAGAGCCAGAGGAAGGATGTGTGCGTGTGGCTGTTGTGTGTGTGCGTGTGTGTGTGTATGTGTGCGTGTGAGTCTGTGTGTATGAATGCATGTTCAAATGTCTATCAGCCTGTCCCCTTTGTGCAATAATTTAGGATGACAGTTAAGCATTCGGGATCTCAGAGTCAAATTGCCTGGGGTCAAATCCCAATACAACAAACTGAGTAGCCTTAGGCAAGTCCATTTCCTTAACTGCAAAGTGAGTGTGGTAATAGCGCCAATCACATGAAGCTGTTGTGAGGATTAAATGAGAGACTCCACACGATATGCTGAGAATAGCGCCCATCCTGTAGAAAATGCTCACAATGGTCTAAGCCATTGTTTCTCTCTAGTTATCACAGTATATTTAACTTAACATTTAAGTGGACATTTTTTTTATAGTGATGAATTAGGAATATCTGAAGATTGGCTACAGGCACCTGAAAATCCAACACCTCCCACTGCACGCCCACCTGTAAGTCTTCCATTCAGCCGCTCATCCATCTACACATCCATTCAACAAATAATACTTATTGTATGACTCTGTGCCGTGGCTGTGTTGGGTGCTGAGGTGAACCACGTCTGTACTCAGTGAGCTTAGGGTCTAGAAAGGGGACGGCCAAATAGCCAGCAGTCATGATACTGTGAGAGAAGCCACGACAGGTATGACTGCAGGAAGCTAGACCCAAGGGGCAGAGATGCAAAAGTAGCTGCATCTAGGTTGAGACAACGTGAAGAACCCTTGGGTTTGTAGTGAACTGTAGGGAAAATTACAAGCTTCGAGGTGCAGAAGCCCCAGTTCCCAGTTCTATATCTTCCTCTGAATGTGAGCAATTTTTTAAATGTCTGGGCCTCGGATTCCTTGTTCAAATAATGGACATAAGGAGATGAACCCTGCAGAAGGGTTAAGAATATACCACCCTTGGACCAGGGCAAAAGAGGCCCCTGAGCTGGGCTCAAGTTTAGAGGGTCATGGAATCTTCAGAACCAAAGGAATGTGCCTATACAGAGTCTTCCCAGCTCCCAGACTGCACCTCAGGAGCCCAGGACCTTGGAATTCCCTGCCCAAATAGCCCTGAGGCCACTTCCAGGTGTACAAGGACCTCTGCCCTGGATCCATCCTCCCGAGGGTGGACAGCACACCTGGCCAGTCCACCTCCACTGGAGAGGGGGCCAAGGAACAGCTGTTTGCAAGGTAGGAGTGGAGGGTGCTTGGGATTGTGGGCTGGGGGTTGCCCTGGGTGCTCCTAGATGGAGCTGGGGCTGGGAAGAGGAAGAGGGGCCAGCCACGGTTGGGGGCTAGCTCTCCCTGCAGTGCCATCTTCCAGAACAGCACTCCGAGGGGTCAAGAAATTCTAAATTGGATCCTCGCCTTCCAGGGCATCCTGATGGTGTATTTATCAAGGTAGGAGGGTGGCACCTACTTTGTTTTACATACTGTGAGCTTGATTTATAACCCCTGTAGACATTTAGTACCTAGGCCTCCATTTGTATGGGGGAGGCTGGTGGGAAAGTCCAGAAATCATGAACGTTAAGCAAGCTTGCACAGTGACTGGCACTTAGTAGGGGCTCATAACATAACAGCTATTATTATTACTGTTAATAATAATACTAGTCCCTCATGCCTCACCCAACTCAAAGAACGCGCTGTCATTTCCTGAGGTGGTTTCATACCTACCTTTTCCCCTGGAGTAACCGATATCCTCCAGACACAGTGGGAATAAGAAGGGTAGCCATTCGGGAAACCGGGGGCGGAAAAGTTTCCCGTCGTGTCCTGCAGGGTCTCCCCACATGCTGCACAAGCAAAACAACACATGTGATCCGGGCATGTGCACACACTCCCCGCCCATGCAGCCCCCTGGACAGGGCTGCTGAGCAAATTCACCCCTTTACCAGCCAAAGCTCTCAGAACACCTTGGCAAAAAGCATGTCAGGCAGATTGACATTTTTCTGGTAAAATGTCAATAAAATAGAGGCAAATAAATGTCAATAAAAGCAAAAATCGGGCCTGGGGGCCAAAAAGTAACACCCCAGGGGTTTCTTCTGAGGCTCTCAGGATTCAGTACAACCTAGAGGTTTGAATCTCAGCTCTCTAGCCATCTGTTTGCTGGTGGGCAAATGTCCCAGCCTTGCGGGGCCTCAGTTTTCTTTTCTGTGAAATGGGTGGGACCTACCTAGAGGGTTAATGAAACCACCTGCATTACATGAAATGGCTCAGTGCAGTGGTCAGCACACTGTGAGTTCCCCCCTACATAGCAGCCATTATAATTACTGCTAATAACATCTGTGGCAGAGAGAATACAAAAATGCAAAAGCACATGGAGCAAAAAAGAAAATGCTTTGAAATTTATTTCAGCTGTTAGTTGGAATCGTCTCTTCTTTTTCTGCTATCCACCTCTGAAAGAGCTACGGAATAGTCAAGAAAACAGAGGAAAACGACCAGAAGCACAGGAAGCTGGAATATTCTAGAGTAGGCTATTCTGCCCTTGAATGTTTGAGGGTTGCCTGGAGTCTAGAACCTAGTCCTATGTATGTGAAAAATATTTCCCCTAATTTGTCCTCAAAAGAAAAGGTATCTCTATGCGTAAGCTTGGAAGTTGCAGCTTTTGTATCCCCTCATCTCTAGGGATTCAGACCCCAAAGACAGGTACACTGGTTTGCTGAGTGCCCCTCCTTTCATGGGGCCACCTCCAAAGTGTGGGAAACACACTTCCTTACACTTCTTTTCCTACGTGCAATCCAGCCTCTGCGTGGCAACCACCTTTGCTTTCAGTTGCTACTTGAAACTATTTGAAGATGCAGTTTTTGGAGCTGCAGGAAGGAAGAGCTGGAGAACGGCCCATATCGGCCTCAGGAAATCCTGGATGTTGGGGCTTCAAGATCATGTTACTGAACAACTGCCAGGCATGATGAGGATTATGCCCAGCAGTGAACACCCCCGAGGGTTCCATGGAAATTATTTTAGAATAATCATCAACATTCTGCAAGAACATATACATTACTGTATGGCTCCATGGTATTTACCAGCTGCTTCCAATCCTTTTGGGAAGTAAGAAGTATATACATTATAACTAAATAAATACTATGGCATTTCCCAGGGAACGCTGTAAGGTTCCTCTTTCAATTCAGCAAGGTTATATGATACGTGTATCCTGTATTTCAGCCCTAACATGCCCCCAGATGACTAATAGCTGGATGGACTTATTTCCCCAAGTGTCATGATGGAGCAGTCCCACACGGTCCTTTGAGCATCCCGTCCTTTGCACACGAGCTGGGGCAGCCAGAGACCTTTTCTGTGCAGGTGCAGGGCACAGATGGTCGGGGGGTCTCCCAGAACGGTGGCCTGGAGGGAAGCAGTGCCAGCACTGCGGTCCTTTAGGGGTTGAGTATGGTTGTTGTTTTGTGAGTGTGTCCTGCCGGCAGTGTCGTTTGAAAAAAAGCTGAGAGTCCAATTTTCTAAGATGGCCCCTATTTCAAATATTCTGTTCCATGATCAAACCACATGTTTGGTCTGGGAGTTTGGAAAAGATTGCTGGACCTTTTGGTAATGGAATTTCCTTCTTCCCCCGCAAACCACCAAATCACCTTCTCTCCCATCACTGGTAAAAACTTGGCTGCTGTAAAGGAGCGCTTTACACTGAAGCTCAGCAGCTTAAAGGGGCCAACGTGAGCTCCCCCCTGGGAGGCAAGGGGGCGGGGGTGACAATGCTGAAGCCAACGAGATGGAAGCAAAGAGGGCAAAGTCAAGGGGCGGGGGGTTTTGAACTGGCAGAGAAGCAGACATCTGTTTGGATCCAGTGTACCGTCCCATCTCCAATGGCAGAATACTGGCCACTGACTAGCATCCTGGATGGCTAGGAGAGCCCAAGACCATAGAAATGATCTCATTTACAGCACTGAGATGCCCTCTGCCTTCCAGTGTTTGGGAAGCTGGCTTCTACCCTTTCAAAAACATTCTCCTTCACTCTTTGCCTTTCTGCAAAACCTGGGGTTCTTGTTTTACCAAATCCACATCCCCTACTCCCATAGAAAGGAGAGTGCTTTTACCCTATGGGAGGCACACCGCATTGGACTCCTGTTCACTACTGCTCCACTACGCCTTCTTCCTCTTCCGAACGTCAGGGCTTTGCCAGAGAATTCCAAAGCTTCCCACAGTTAAGCTGTGGGCTCTAAGACCTATTATTTGCTTCACCACCTGCAGTCACTCCACCGCTGGGCTTTCTGCACTGTCCAGCACCTCAGCACACCAGGAATGACAACTGCCAAGGGGGAGACTCTTCATGCCCCCCAAGGTGTCTTCCCAGCACAAGGGAAGTTTGCCCATGGTGGTTGAGTTCAGTTGTCTCCGTGGTGCTATGGAGGCCCTGGAACCCCTGCGATTCACAGTTACCTGGGCATTTGTACAGCTTCCTGGCTTGAGCTATGTCTCCCTGACTGAGCCGCACACGCTGGCCGATGGTTGGCCTGATGCCATTGTCGTCTCGACGGGGGAGGATGGTGTCTAAGAAAACTCCTCTACAGGAAGAAAGGAGAGAGCGAGAAAGGAGAACGAGAAGTCAAGGCTGTCAGGCTGTCCGTGTGGGGATTTAGAGTCTGCATTTCCTTGCCCACAACCCCATGAACATTCCTACCCCCTGGCCTGCTCGCCCCAGGCTGACATGACTCATGACGTTGCCTCCCCTTGTGCTGGCATGTTAGCATTCCATTTCTTCAGCTGCCGGCTCCCTTTCCAATGGGAAAATGACTCTGCCAAGTTTAAAACTAAGCCCTAGCCCAGTGGCCCTGAGGGCTTCCTTACTGAAGTGTACCGAGCATCTCCACAAAGGCCCTGACAGGTCCAGGCCCCAGGGCCCCCCACTGCACAGCTGCAGGGAGCACCATTCAGAGAGACAACTGTGTGAGTGGCGCCCTCTGGAGTTGTGCGACGGGCAGCTCCCAACATGGGTAAGTCTTGGAGAGGCTCCAGAGAAAGCTTGGGAACCAGTACAGTGTGAGGTTCTCAGGGGCTGGTCAGCAAGCACTCGTTGATGGGTTGGTGAATAAAGCAGTTCAGAGTTTGGGGGCCTTGCTGGCAAGAGGGATAATCAGATGGAAAACGGGATGAATGCAAAGAACAGGAGGTAGTCAAGAGAGCCCTGGCCTAGAGATTTCTGTGTAAGGCCTCACTGCCACCTGTAAGGCCTCACTTGCCTCGGACAAGTCCCTTCCCTCCCTGAGCCTCAGTTCACCCCTCTGAACAGTAAGAGATTGGCCTAGATGGTCATGGCGGCCCCTTCTAACTTTCACATCTCATTCTGCTCCAATGGGAGCGAAACCTAAAAGGAACAAAGCAGACAACTGTCCACCAGGATGCCTGGCTGGGTACTGGCTCTAGTCACACCTCCGTTTTGTGGGTGTGGTTTACCCCCCTCCTGATCCTCTCACTCTGCTTCCAGATCCCCAACCTGGGACCTCTCCTGGAGGGTAGGGCCTTCCCTTGAAACGACACCTTCTCCAGTTACCATCCTATTCCTTTCTGACCCTTCTTAACCAAGTTTCTGGAAAGAATTGTCTCCATTCTCTGTCTGGCTGCCTATCTCTCCTTCACTCCTCAATCCAACTGCGATCTGACCACGCCAGCAATGGTCCCCAGTCCCCGACCACCTGGCAAGTCAGATGGACCCTTGCCAATGCTCACCTGCCCTCTCTGCAGCACCGCCCCTTTGCTGGCCCCTCCTCTCCTGGACTCTCTTCTCCCTGCTTCCCAGGCACTGCTCTCTCTGAGCTGTAAGTTAGGATCTCCTTCTTCTGCTTCCCAGGAGTGCTATCCCTAGGGTTCTGCCTTCTCCCTCTTCTCTCCTCTCTCTTGCTCCACTTGCTTCCCTGGGTTTTAACTGACACTTACAGGCTGACAGCTAATTTTCTGATTCCAGCTCTAGAACCATCTGCTAAGACAGAAGTCTGGTGACCCCTCCACTGCACTGTCCTATGGAGCTCTTATACCCAACTCATTCAAAACCTAATGAATTCCGTTCTCCTGCTCCTTCCATGAACCTGTCTCCTGAGACTGAATCTGAAGGTGCCCTTGGCTCTGTCTTCTTCCTCCCACTCCCTGGTCAAAACTGGGAACCAGGGCTTTTCCATGGCACCCTCTATACATCCCTTGAATCTATGCCTTCCTCCTCATTCCAGACCACTGGTTTAGCAATCAGCATCTCCTTCCTGAACTCTCTTTCCAGTAGCTTCTCAACTGGCCTCCCCCCTGTAGACTCTGCCACCTCTGCTCTACCCCCCACAATGCTGCAACGTGATCATCCTGAAATGTAAGGATAGGCATGTGCCGGCTCTGCTTACGGGCCTTCGCCAACTTCCGATCACCACCTGGATCTCCAGGCCTGTGGCTCGCTGGCTTCTGCCTTTCTCTGCTGACACCTCCACCTCACTCGTTATCATAAGCAAGCTAGTACTCCTGCTAGTCCCCAAAATGCCCTTAAACAAGCTGTCCTCTGCCATGGCTGCCCATCCCCCATCTTCTTGACCACTACCAAACTCCTGTTCATTCTCCAAAACCCCATCAGATGGCTTTCCCTCTTAAAAGTCTTCCCAAGCCCTTTCTATCCCTCCCATCCTGAGTGAATCACTCCTTCCTCTGGGCCTTATTCGCCTAATATGATATGATTCTTCTTATCATACTGTACTGTCTTTTTTGGGGTGATAATTGTCTTTTCTGCTAAACAATAAGTTTCTTCAGCAGAGAGACTGGGTTCTTCGTCTCTATGCCCTCAGGGACCAAAGCGTAGCCAACTCAAAAAATGCTTCTTGAATTAAGTTACGCAGCCAAGATAGGACACTGGCATCAAAAGATTTTGCAAAATAATTATTTGTACTCAAAAGGAAATGCAAATATGCTTGTCACCTAGTTATTAGCTGCTCTTTCCTTTTTCTTCTCTTTCTCTCTCAAACATTTCCTTTTCCCTAAATTCTGCACTACCTTGGAAAATATATATTATCCCTAGTTCTTCCTTTTTGTTTGTGTATATACTTTTCCCCTAAATCAGATTTCAAGCTCGTTTTCTTTCCTATATTAGCACACCAGAGCCTAGATTGCCTGCCGATGTCCTTTTCAGCACTGCTCTCCCCAACATTTAACCACCTGGCTTGTCTCTCTCTAATTCCCATCGCCTCATCTCTGGGTCCTTTAGAGAAACTTTTGTGGAATCTTTGGTCTCCCTCAGTGACCTCACCAAGTTTGAAACCACAAGTGATAACTCTACATAAAATTCTAAATTCAATCACATATGAATCTTAAAAATGGGTACTTCTGCCCTAACATAAAATGTGTTCACTTGTAATCGTTTTCTTGATTCTCCCGGAGAAAGACATTTTGCTGCATGAGACGCAAGGCTCAGTACAATCTCTTGGTAACTCAGGCTAAATGACCATGTGGAAGCCCACACAGTGTAGGCAACTCAGGCAGCAGCCTGCTGTGTGGAGAGTGTGTGCTCACACCCGCTGTGCGTTCACAGGACCTTCCTATGTGCCAGGCCCTGCCTGGACCCTTTAAATGCACCATCTCATTTAATCCTCATAAACACCCTAGGAAGCAGGTGCCGTTGTTATTAGGGGTCCTGTCTACAGGTGAGAAAACCAAGCCTGCGGAGCCTAAGGGACTCACCCGAGTACAAAGCTAGTGATGGGGAGCCAGCCCTGAACTGAACGCAGGCAGGCCTGGAACCTGCCTCCTAGCACCTCCCTCCCTCCAGCCAGTGTTTCCCACCACCCAAGAAACAGGTCTTAATGTCTGTTAGGTACATGGTAGAGTTAGGAAGCTTGGAAACCTCTAAAACCAAAGCAGGAGGCACAACCTGGGCTCACACTCGGACAGCTCTGCGAGCTGAGACTCCCTCCCCTGCACGTCCCTGAGCTGCCAGCACAGCGGTGGGCTGTGGAAGATGTTTACTACAAGAGACATCCCTATATAAACCGCTGCAGTTACATCCCCCCTTTTATGTAGGACACTCTTAGCATTGACATTCTGCTAAACTAAGAAAGGGTTTGGCGGATGCCCTTAGGGAATAAAACTGTCAGCTCTGAGTTCTCCAAACAAAGAAGCCCCTGTACCAGAGAACTGTCTCCTCATCTCCTGGACCCTTGCCCAACAAAACCTCCAAAGACATCACTCCCCACAGCCCGGGTCCAACCATGGAGAGGAGGGAGGGGCTGCAATAAACTAGAGGGAATAAAGTTGGAAGGACAATCGTAAAGACACACGAAGATTGGGTTTCCCATCAGCAGGAATAGCATTTGCCTCTGAGATGAGCAAATGTTCTATAGGCCATTTTCTGCTCTTTTACAGAATCAAAGACAATGTGCAGGCTAGCTCCAGGGGATATGTGACCAAGAGTAATGACATGGAACTAGGGAGAGGGAAAATCTTACCAAAAGTACCCAGTTAAAGACTCCATTGATAAATGCCCCCAATGAACAAAGTAGTTTTCTGAAAATCCATGCAGAAAATTGGCATAGGGGACAATGCTACAAAATAGATTTGCCAAAACCATTCTCAACTCTGGGGCAGGGGTGTGAAGGTAGCTGCGGTGGGTTGTTAAAATAACAAGTCATGCCTCCTAACATCCGTATCCCTCTGCAACACGAAGTTGCAAATCCTCCCATTAAGAGGTAGAATCTCTTTCTTCATCACCTGAATCTGGGCTGGTCCTGTGCCTTGCTCTGGCCAACGGAATGTGACAGAGGTGAGGTCATGCACGTTCTAAAGCCTGGGTCTTCAGAGTCTTAATGAGGATTGCTGTGGGAGCAATCCCAGGCAAGATCAGAGAAGAATGACTCAGAATGACCCACAATGTCATAAAAAAATAAGCTTTTATGAACTGTTAAGTTTGGGGGTGGATTGTTGTACAACAATAGATAACATCATGTTAGCAGAAGGTGGACTTCTGCCGCCCTTGGACACCTTCAGGGACGCTGCTCCTCTCCTAACGAGCCACCCATCACACCCATGTGCTGCTTCCTTGCCAATCTCCCCTCTAGGAGGACTTTTGATGGGGAACTGTTATTTCATGGGTTTGGTCCATGGGTTTCCACTGGTCTGTGCTGATAAAATGCTTCACGCTGACAACGGTGTTAAAACGGTTAGCTCCTGAGGGGCAAAAGGGATGGCATTATGGGTGAGAAATCAGAAAAAAAAAAAAAAAAAAAAGAATTTTTTTTCTTGAAAGACAAGAAAAGAAATGTTGGTGCCAGAAGATAGTCTGTCTGCACTCTTGCCTCGGCCTCTGGCTTCAGAGCTTTGCACAGTTACTGGCACATCGCAGGCACGGAGAAGGCAATGCAGTTTCTACATCCCATTAGCAGTGATTCATCCAAAATTTCCTACATAATAGAAACTTGTAGATTCTTCTTAACGAAGTGACCACTGTAACTGCATGTGGAAAGAAGTGCAATGAGACGATGGACATTTCTTCCCTCACCTAGTCCCCAGCACTGCAGATCTCCTGTCTCCTTCGACTCATTCATTAATTTATTCATTTGACAAATATTTATTGAACAGCTACTCTGTGCCAGGCGCTGTGTTGGGTGCTGGGGATTAGAAGAGAATGCAATAGGCTCTGTCCTCAAAGATCTCAGTCCAGTGAGGGAGAGGAGAATGCAACAGATAAACATTAATGAATAAATTTATAAGAATAATTGATAGATAAGGTATAAAGCAATATGAAGAGTTTGGACAGCTATAAAAACAAGACCCAAGGTACAAGCTTCTCACCTGGACCAACTTGACCTTGATTCTCTGAAAAAATCAATACTTTGGCTCTACTTAGCCGCCTGCAACCCCTGGGGCTGATGCAATGCGAGCTGGCTATTCCCTAAACCATTTCCCCAATCTGAATCAGTCCCACCTCCACACCCAAGCATCCCACTTCTGACATCTGCAGAGGGGCCATTTATCCTGACTCTCACACCCCCAGGGTAGGTCCCTCAAAGTCTCAGTTTCCCAGCGTGGAAGAGGAAGCCTCGGATTTCCAATATGGCAATGAGTGTGATCATATCCGTCAACCCCTCACCCATTCTGGTTAAGAAATTACAACCTGAAATGTTCGAGCTGGAAGGGGCTCAGGGAACATCTGGTCCAACTCTCTCATGAGGGAACTGAGGCCCAGGGAGGTGGCGATTTGACCCTACACACAGCTGCCCCTAATTACTGTCTGGACCTCCTTCAACAGCAAGGTACATGGGAGAACGAGGGCTAGAATCCAGCCTTTGACTCTCAGTTCAGTGGTCTCGTCACCACATCACGTTGCCTTCTGTGCCTTCTGATAAAGAGCTAGGAGGAGAGTAAAGAAAACAGGGTAGGTCACTCCCATGCCAGTTGTTCAAAGATGCTGACTTTGGCCAAACTCCTCCCATTAGAGTTCTGGAGAGCCCCTGCCTGGGTGCAGGATGGCCATCCTACCTAACTCAGCTGTGCGGCCAGAGCACAGTGCCCCCGTGGAACGTGGGATGCTGAGGGTGGGAGGATGTCTCCCACGGTTCTACGACCTCATCAACAGGATGCTTTCAGCAGCCGTACCCAAGAGCCAAGCAGCCTGGGTAAAAAGTTTTCCTTCCACTCCCAAGAGCACTATGTCTCCTGACCTAATGGTTTCCTTTGATCTTTATGGACACAGAGACTCATGAAATGGATTGTTTCCCTCTTTGCTATGACTTGCTAGGAAGCACAGGGCAGGGTTTTCTGCCAACCCCAACAAAGGGTACATGACTTTATGGCATATATTCTGAATACCAAATTGATGCCAAGTTTCAACTTGGCCATCTACCCTTATATTTCCCTCCCCCTCCCCCCAAGTCTTCTCACCTAGTTTTTTTCCTTGTATATATTGGGAATCACCTCAAATCTTTTTTAATGATTAAATAAATAAAGAGCAAACAAGCTGGCTCTAAGAAGAGACTGAGGGAAAAATGCCAAGAGAGAATACTCGCACTGTGTCTCCTTTAAGTCAAGAGTGGAAAGACCTACAAAACTGGGACTAGCGGGGGAGAACTTCTATATACAAAACACTTATATGATCCAGAAGCAAGGGCAATACAGAAAATACTTAACACTGGGTCCAGCACAGCACGAACTCATCAGAAGAGACCCTGCTGATGCCAGCTGTAAATAACTGGTGTGACCACGCTTGAGGAAAACAGCTACCATCATGAGTGGCCAGCAGGCAGGAGACCTGGAGTTTTGTTCTCACTCCAATCCCAGCCACCTGCGTGTGCCCACCAGCTGGCCGGAGCCTCATTTTCTTCTAAAATGAACCCATGATTTACCACCCTCCCAGCTCTGACACAGTCCAGGTTCCAATAAACCACACTGCTTCTAAGAGAACTGGTTAGCATCACCATGCTTACATCAAGGACGTACTTTAGAAGATAACCCCCCCCACACTGGAAATTGTACACAGACCCTCTAAGTTATTATCCCAGCTAACCTCTTGATAATTTCCCTTTTCCAGTTTGCTGCTTGCGACATGAGGGCATGAGGAAACACCAGCTTCACAATGGGATTCAATCTTATTAGCGGGAACCTCATTAGATTATATTTCACTGCAGCCCAGAGGCCACTGTATTTCAAGGACAGACACGCCAACTGTGCTAGGGACATGCAGAGACCCACTCTCCGCAGACCTCCAGGAATCCGACCCAAGCCTGCGGCAGGCACAGTACAACACAGACGAGGCATAACCATAGATTCCGACCTTGAGAAGGTGTTCCGGGCGTAGTGCATGATGCTGTCAAAGTCGTACATCTCTCCCAGAGAGCTCACTTCCCCAGCTTCCATTTTTAAGAAATTATACTCCTGACCTGTGACACAACACTCTGTTAAGGCCTTTGAAAACCAAGGCAGGCACCTGAAAGGAGGCACAGGAGGGAGAAGGAGGGCCCATAGCAACTTCCGAGAGCTCTGTTATCCCAATCAGACAAATGACAGGTTTGGTGGTGGTTCTTGTTGTTTTTAACAGATTGGAAATTTGAAACAGAACAGCACTATGTGGTCACACCCCACCACACAACACCCCTCCCAAAATGCCACTCAAAACTCCTAAACTCAGTTAGTAGACAGGTTAATTATCAGTCGGATTGCTCAAAAAAAATTTGTTTTAAAATCTCTAATCTTGCTATTGACGGAACAAAAGAAAACAAATCCAAGAGTTAACTTCAACCCCACGTTCACAATTCAGGCTCTCGAAAGCATTTTTAAGGCAACTATATTATTCAACCAGCTACTTTCATGTTCAATATGAATTTATGTATAAAACTGTTTCACAGGAGAAGGTATTTTTAAGAAATCTAGACACTATCTGCCTTGGGATAGGCAGGAATACTGTTTTTACGTGTACTGTATCTTAATTATATTTCAGTTTCAAAAATATGTTGCCTACATCAGCAAAAATGAGTCTTAGAAAAGCAACCGGATAACTCTTTTTCTGGCTTATCAGCTTTGATGCTGCAACAGTGTTCTGGTAGATTCTGTTCCTGCTAGGAAATGGAATTGGATTTCATTGTCCTTTACAACGTGGAAAGTTATTTCACTTCTGCTCTCTCCTACAAGCTCTGGCAGATGACCTCCCAGGAAGGGCCACTGATGGACAGTGCTGGTGACAAAGGCCTCCATACTTATAAACGAGTGTTGTCTGCTCCCTGCCACCCCTCTCTTTACTCCTTCCTGACCCCATAGATGCCACCTGCCTGAGAGGTGTCTTCCAGGCTCCATACAGACTCCTTACCTGGCTGGATGTTCTCTCTGATGATGGTGACGTGCTGGTCTCTGTCTGGCCGGGTGTGTTCATGCCAGAACCCGACCACGTGGCCCAGCTCGTGTGCCACAATTCCAAACTTGTCACAGTTTTTCCCAATGGATATGGCCTGCGGGCCTCCACCTCGGCGCCCAACATAGGAACAACAGCTGGACAGTTGCAGAAATACCCAGGTCAGCAGATCAGGGAATAGCAAGAGTCTAACACCCCTCCCTTTGGGGGTGTGTGTGTATGTGTCTAAAAGAAACGCAGACTTGAGAGCTGAAAATGATCTCATTGTCTAACTTCCCTCTCAACGCAGAAATTCCCTCCAAAAATGGTTCTTGACCTTTATGGTGGTCATGGATCCCCTCGAGAATCTGAAGAAAGATATGGCCTCTCTTCCAGGAAAAAGGCACCTAACTTCCCCCACCCCCGAATCTCCGCGGGACCATCTCTGATGACAAGGAGGAGACAATGGTTTCTGTAAAGCATGAGTCTTGATACTATTACCAGAGGAGCCTTAGAGATGACTCCCCTTCTGGGCACAGTTATTTTTTAAAATATATATTTATTATTCCTAATATAGAAAAGTATAAAAAATAAATGAAAATGGCCCATAATCCCACCACTCAAATAACTTCTATAAAACGTTTAAAAAATACATGCCCACGTTACAAAAGATTTAAGTATTAAGGCTCCAAAGATAACCACTGTTAAGTTTCTTGAATGCTATTCCAAAATGTGTAATACATCTATGTACATATATTCTTTTAATTACAAAATACACCATGTACATTGTCCTTCATCTTGCCGTTTTTCCTCCTTAATTTATAGATCTTCTTATAACAGCACATGTAGACTTATCTACTTTTTTTCAAAGCAACATAGTATTAAAATTTATTTAATCAGTCTCCTATTAATGTACATTTAGGCTGACTCCAGTTTTTGCTATTTAAACAAAGCCTCAGGGGAGAGGGAGACAAAACAAACAGCAAAATGCAAAACAAAGAAACCATTAGGGTCTTTCTTGTTTGTGGTAGGGTAAATTCCTAGCAGTGGAATTAATGGAAAAAAGAGTATGTGCGTTTGATATTTTGATAGATACTATTAAATTGCAATCCCAAAATGTTGTGTCTCTTTATATGCCCACTAATAGTATATTAAAAAGCCCTGTTTCCCCACAAGTGGGCCAGCACTGGTTTTGCCAAACTCTTTGTCAATTTGATAGGTGAAAAGTGGTATTTCACTGTACTGAGGTTGGATAGTTTTTCATGTTTTATGTGACATTTATATATTTTTCTTGTGAACTGTGAGATCACATCTTCCCCCAATTTTGGGGGGGTTGTTCATCTTTTTATTACTGATTTGTAAGAACGCTTTGTACATTATGGGATCAAGTCTTTGACTATCAGACGTGTTACAAATATTTTTCTTGCTTTGCTATTTCTTATTTGACCTTGTTTTTTGTATTGTTTTTGTCATATAAAATTTTTAAATTTTAATGTAATGTCTTTATTTTCTTATGTTCTGTTTAGAAAGGCCATCTGCATTCCAAGATTATAAGTAAAATCCACTCTTGCTTCCTTCTAATACTTTTCAAGTTTTTGTTTCTTTTTCTTTTCTTTCTTTTTCTTTTCAAAATGTTTATATCTTTGATCCAGCTAGAATAATTTTTGGTATAAGAAGTGAGGTAGGGCTTCCCTGGTGGCACAGTGGTTAAGAGTCTGCCTGCCAATGCAGGGGACACGGGTTCGAGCCTTGGTCCAGGAAGCTCCCACATGCCGTGGAGCAACTAAGCCTGTGCGCCACAACTACTGAGCCTGCGCTCTAGAGACCTCGAGCCACAACTACTGAGCCTGCGTGCCACAACTACTGAAGCCTGCACACCTAGAGCCCATGCTCCACAACAAGAGAAGCCACTGCAATGAGAAGCCTGTGCACCACAACGAAGAGTAGCCCCCGCTTGCCGCAACTAGAGAAAGCCCGCGTGCAGCAACGAAGACCCAACGCAGCCAAAAATAAATAAATTTAAAAATAAATAAATTTTTTAAAAAAAGAAGTGAGGTAGGATTCCAGCTTTATTTTTTTCACAATGAGCTATTTAATTATCCCAATGTTCAAATATCCCAATTGACTAATCCATCTTTCGCTCACTCATTTAAAATGCTACCTAAATTTGTGTATAAACATATTCATTTTAAACTCCTTTGTCCCATATATCTATTTTTTATTGAGTTCCAAATGGTTTTAATTGTTATTATCTTCATTTGCATTTTAATATCCTATATGTTGGGATAGAACACCAAACACTCCCCTATCTCTGTCCCTGTCACTATTGTTTGGTTTCTCTCTCTCTCTCTCTCTCTCTCTCTCTCTCTCTCTCTCAGTTATTTCTACATGAAAAATTCTAATACCATTTGTTCAAGTTCTTAAAATACATGTATACACATACCCACATATACATATATATCAGAATGGCATGAATTTATAGGTTATTTTAGGAAGTCCTGACATCTTTACTATGTTGGGCATTTCCATATCAGGAAATGGTATGCATTTTCATTTTTTCTTCTTTTTTAAATTTCTTTAGAGTTTGGGCATTTTCTTTCTATAGGTTTGGCATATGTTTGCATTTTTGTTAAGTTTATTCTTAGATGTATTATCTACTATGTTTCTATTAAAGTTGTGATTTTCTCCATTATGAAAGTAATCAAACTATTTCATTAAATGAAAAGTAATTAATTTTCTGTTTATTAATTTTGTAATCAGTCACTTTAATAGTCTCCTTTTGTTTCTGATAGTTCTTCAATTGATTTTCTGAGTATTTTAGGCACACATTACAGTAACTTCAAACAATATAAACACTGGCTTGTTCCTGCCAATATTCATTGTGTTTATCTCCTTCTCTTGTCAAATTACATTAGCTATTATTTCCAGAAAAAAATGTTAAATAATAGTGGTGATCATGAATATCTTTGACTTGTTCCTGACTCTAACAGAAATGCTTCTAGAATTATCTCTGATAAACATGAAATGTGCTTTGGGCATATATATATATATATATATATATATATATTTGTGTGTGCGTGTGTGTGTGTGTGTAAGTCAAGGATCTATCCTTGACATCTCTTCTTGTACTACTTTGACTACTTTTTTAAAACAACAAAGGCATGTCAAAATGTGCAGATGCCTTTTTAGCATCTATTGAGACATGAATATGGCTTATCTCCTTTGATCTATCAATATGTTGAATCATGCAAACAGATTTCCTAATGTTAACTAGTCTAGTATTCCTTAGATAAACCTTCTTGGCAGCCTAGTCTTCTATTCTTTAACTGCTGTGTTCTATGTGCCAACATTTCAGTTAGGATTTTTCATGGCTGTTCATAAGTTAGATGAGTCTATAATTTTCTTTCTTGGTGCCATCTTTTTCATTAGGGGGTAGCAATGCCATGATACTTCATTAAAAGTAAATTGGAAGAAAGTGTTCTTTTATGCTCTAAAAAACTTAAATAGTACCAGAATAATCTGTTTCTTGAAGTTTTGAAAGAATTCATCTGTGAAACTCTAGATTGGAGGTGTGGGGGAGAAAGTTTTTCTGTCAATTTTCCGATTTCTTTCAAAGTTACTGGCCTGTGCCAGCCCTTTATATTTACCTTGAAGTCATTCACATTATCCAGATTTCCACATTTCTTGCCTTAGAGTTTTATAAAGTACTCTTTTATGATTCTGCTGAATCTGTGGTTATTTCCCTCTTTGCATGTCTGATTTTGTATATTTCTGCATTGTCACTTTTTTGTCTTAGACTAACGAGTAAGTAGTTTGTCTACAGTTTGTTTGTTTATTCAAAGAATTTACTCTTCAATTTATCAGTCCTATAATGTGTTACCTTGTCCATTTTCTTGTGCTCTCATTAGGTTTTTTTTGTTGTGGTGGTGGGTTTTATGTATTTATTTATTTTGCTAATGTCTTTGAATTGAATATTTCATTATCATTCTTAGTGATGTGGATATCTGAGGCTGTGGGTTTTCTTATGGACATAGCTTAACCCAGATCTCTTCAGTTTTGAATTGTAGGGCTTTCATTATCTAGACTTCTTATCATTTTAATCCTGATTTCTTTATGACCTAAGAGTTGTAAAAAAGGGAACTTTTAACTTACCAGGTAATGCAGGAGTATTTATTCTATCTTTTGTTGTTATTATGTTATTATGTCCAATTTCACTGCTTTGCACTCAGAGAATATTTTAATGTTATCTCTGCTTTTTAGAATTCATTGAGGTGTCCTTAATACTTAACAGATGGACAATGTCTATAAACATTCAGTAGGCATTAAAAAAATGTGTTATCAGGTTATAGAATCTGATAGACCCATAGGATCAACTCTACTAATTATATTTTTCCAGTCCTCTACAAATCTCTACTTATTTTTTGGTCAACTTGACATTGATCTACTTGGGTTGACAGACATGAAATAAAGTCTTCTGCTGCTGGTGTTTCTGTCAATTTACCCTTGAAACCCCTGGGGCTTGTTTTATGACTCTTAATGCTATGCTATTTGGTGCATAAAGATTTATGACTGTTATATTCTCACCGTAGTTTGAATTCTTTCTCATTATAAAGTGTCTCACCTTTTTTTTTTTTAGTACTTTCTGACTTAAAAAAAACAACAACAAAAAAGCCTGTCTACAACTAGAATTGTGATCCCAGCTTTATTTTTGTTGGTATTTGCCTGTATGCCTTCTTACCTTTTACTTTTAAACCTTTCTGGATCATTTTATTCAGTAGTCATCTCATGGATACAGCATGTAGCTGGGTTTAAGTTTTTGAACTAATATGGGAAACTTTTCCTTTCAATAGGAGAGTATATCATACTTACATTTATTGGCATAACAGATAGTCATAATCCAGGCATCTTATTATTTGTTATGTTTTCTGGAGGAAGTCTGTAAGCCCATGGAGCCCACAAAATTACATGCAGAATTTTGCATATATGTACATCCATAATGAGGGAGCCCATAGCTTCATCAGATTCTCAGTGGAATCACTGGCCCCAAGGTGGTTCAGAACCACTTTGTATGAAACACTCCCAATTCCTTCAACTGTTCCCATGACAGGAGATACAGACACCTTGTCATTCTGGAGTCTTCCTCTTGACCTACCTACTTTGTCCCTGGATTGTGAGTTCATTGAGGGCAAGAAGAGTTTCTGACAAATGCTGGGCTTCTATATATTACAGCATATTGGAAACACTTTGTTTTAGAGAGAAAATTCAAGACTCATGAGCCATCTGACTTGTCTGCCTCAGATTCCAGTGAGGTGAACTTGCTTTCACTTACCCACAGGTTCTGTAACTGAACACAATAAAGCTTTCTTCATCCGTCCTCTCTATGAAGGTCACACAGGTGTGCTTTTCCCAGTGTCTCATGGCCTGCTTAAAAATGGCTCTCTGGCTTCCTGAAATGACAGGTCCATACCTTCCTTAGATGCTGGCTGACAACAAAGCATGTTCTAATGATCAAAAAAAGCTCATTTGGGTGCCCCAGAATAAAAATGAACTAGGACTAAGGATTTCCCTAGCTAAGAATACAATATAACTTTCCTGAATTACCAAAACCTAGAGAGTAAGAGTTTGTCAATTGGGAGAGAGGGTAAAAATAGATTTTTCAGGGCTTCCCTGGTGGCGCATAGGTTGAGAGTCCGCCTGCCGGTGCAGGGGACGCGGGTTCGTGCCCCAGTCCGGGAAGATCCCACATGCCGCGGAGCGGCTGGGCCCGTGAGCCATGGCCGCTGAGCCTGCACGTCCGGAGCCTGTGCCCCGCAACGGGAGAGGCCACAGCAGTGAGAGGCCTGTGTACCGCAAAAAAAAAAAAAAGATTTTTCAAAATGTCCCCAGCTTCCCAACTTTTCCTTTGTATTGAAAGTATTTTTCTAAATATAAAAAAATGTTACTCAGGTTATTCAATTTGGCAATTTTAGGCTCTTGAAGTAAATCACCAGCACTGCATTCCACCCCTTCATTCTATTTTATACCTATAGGAGGGTATTCCCATATGCTCTATAAATTCTATTTGCATGTACATTCATGCTACTTTTGCATTGGGGTTCAGTGTTTGCTGGCGGATCCTTTTTTTTCAAATATAATAATCCTGTTGTATCATTCTTTTTTTTTTAACATCTTTATTGGAGTATATTGCTTTACAATGGTGTGTTAGTTTCTGCTGTATAACAAAGTGAATCAGCTATACATATACATATATCCCCATATCTCCTCCCTATCCCACCCCTCTAGGTGGACACAAAGCACCGAGCTGATCTCCCTGTGCTATGCGGCTGCTTCCCACTAGCTATCTATTTTACATTTGGTAGTGTATATATGTCCATGCCACTCTCTCACTTAGTCTTGCTGGGGGATATTTGAGCCTAATTTTCTGCAAGTCCTTTGAAAACAGATGAATTTCATACTTCCTCTGAACCCTTCTTCATATTCCCCTGATTAGAAATTGGAAAAGCAATAAGTAATTTGGGAGCAAGAATAAAGTAGTTGTAAACTCTAGGCTGATAGTTGCATCTAGTCAATAAGTATTCTTTTCAAAATCTATCAATCTGAAATAAATAATACTACTGTATTTTTATTTTGCTAGAAGCAATGAGAAGGATCTAGAAAAATAGTTGTTTGGGAAGTACACAGGATGGTTGGGGATTGGGTCTGAATTCTAGAAAGACTTTGTTGCAAAAAACAAACCAACGAACCATTGGGAGGCTCCCATCATAGTGTAGAAGATGCGGGTGTGGTGTCATAATGTCCCCCAAAAACATACTTATAGAAGAAAGAGTAACTTAGCCATCCAAGTGTCAAGTGACATCTTGACACTTTTAGTTAAAATTGTTTATAGAGCAATTACTCACCAAAATGGCAATCCTACTAATAACAAATATCTCTGTGTAAACAAAGTTCTCTATATAAAATTAGTTAATTTGGAAGAAGATTATGTAAATCTTTGGCCAGAAAAGCACGCCAGATCTGAAAGAACATGGTTAAGACACCAATGAACAAAAGTTAGTAGCTGATGACAGTTCCCACATTTTAATTCTTTAGGAACACATCTCTCTCTCTCTTATTAGGACTGAGGGCCCCTTGAGAGCAGGATGACATCTTAGTCATATTTTTATCACCAGCACCTAATTAAGGATCTGGCACTGGTGGCCCTGGGTTAATGCAATGGGAGTGCAATGGAACCAAGGGCATGGATGCTGTCAGGAAGTAGGGCGGGGACTCCACCAGGGTCATACGGTCACCCCCTTCATGAAGCCTCAGGGACCAGGTGACCACTTTTGAGGATATAGCACCAACAGAGACTACAGTTTCCTCAGGCCGATTGCACTAGACCCTGTGGGCAAGAGGGAGCTTCAGCAGGGGGACTGCTATGGCTCTGGGGTCTGTTCCATCCCACCTAAGTCTTTCCTGGGAGGACTTTGCCCACCCAGGAAGACAAAGCACCCAGCCCCAAACCAGGCCTCATTTGGAGCTACTGACCGGTGAAGTTCCCTCCGATGACATAGGGGATGACCCCTCCTGGCCATATCCTCTCTGTCCTTGAGGTTGTAGCTCTTCGGACCCGGGGAGAGAAGGTCTCAGCTCCAGCATGCAAGGTCCCAGGGCTCTGTGGAAGCATAGCATTCTCCTTGCCATCTGCAAGAGAGTCATGATGCCATTTACTTTGTGTGGACATATATTTTCAGTTCTCTTGGGTATTTGCCAAAGAGTGGAATTGTTGGGGCATATAGTAATTCTATGTTTAACCTTTTCGAGGACTATCAGACTGTTTTCCAAAGGAGCTGCATCATTTTACATTCCCACCAGCAAAGCATCAGGGTTCCAGTGTCTCCACATCCTCATCAACACTTGTTATCATCAATCTTTTTGATTATACCCATCCTAATGGGTGTGAAGTGGGTGGCATCTCATTGTGGTTCTGATTTACATTTCCCTAATGACTAATCATGTTGAATTTCTCAACGTGTGCTTATTAGTTATTCGTATATCTTCTTTGGAGAAATGTCTATTCAAATCTTTTGTCCATTTCTTAATTGTGTTGTCTTTTTATTGTTGTGTTATAATTATTCTTTATATATTCTGGATACCAGACCCTTATCAGATATATGATCTGCAAATATTTTCTTCTATTCTATAGATTGTCTTTTCATTTTTATGATACTGTCCTTTGAAGCACAAAAGTTTTTAATTTCGATGAAGTCCAATCTATGCATTTTTTCTTTTGTTGCTTTTTGTATCATATATAATAAATTACAGGCATACCTTGTTTAATTGTGCTTCACTTTATTGTGTGTTTTTTACAAATTGAAGGTTTGTGGCAACCCTGAATTGTCAGGTGATGGTTAACATTTTTTAGCAGTATTTTTTAATTAAGGTATGTACATTGTTTTTTCAGACATAATGCTTTTGCACACTTAATAAACTACAGTGTATTGTAAACATAACTTTTATATGCAGTGGGAAACCAAAAAATTTGTGCAACTCACTTTATTGCCATATTCATTTTATTGCAGTAGTCTGGAACCAAACCTACAATATTTCTGAGGTGTACCTGTACAGCTTAATCCAAACTCATAATGATTTATATTTATGTTTAGTTCTATAGTTTTAGTTCTTGTGTTTAGCTCTTCAATCATTTTGAGTTAATTTTTGTATATGGTGTGAGGTAGGGGTCTAATTTCATTCTTTTGTATGCAATATCCAGTTGTACTAGCACCATTTGATGAAAAGACTAGTTTTTCCCCATGGAATTGTCTTGGCACCTTTGTAACAAATCAATCGGCCATCCTCTTCTAGCTTCTTTTTTTTTTTTTTTTTTTGTGGTATGCGGGCCTCCCTCTGCTGTGGCCTCTCCCGTTGCGGAGCACAGGCTCCGGACGTGCAGGCTCAGCGGCCATGGCTCACGGGCCCAGCCGCTCCGCGGCATGTGGGATCTTCCCAGACCGGGGCACGAACCCGGTTCCCCTGCATCGGCAGGCGGACGCGCAACCACTGCGCCACCAGGGAAGCCCTAGCTTCTTGAGTTGAATGTTTGGCACATTAATTTTCAATCTTTCTTACATTCTAATATTACCATTTTAACACTAAAATTTCTCTGAGTTCCTCTTTGCCTGCATCCCATCTTTTGACATGTACATTTCAATGTTAGACTTTGATATATTCTGTAAGTTCAATTTGGACTTTCTTCTTTGATCCTTGGATTATTTAGAGGTATGATTTTTAATTTCTAAACATTTGTCTCTCTGTGTGTGTTATTGATGTCTAACATTGCTTTGTGTTCCAAGGACCTATTCTCCAAGGCACAGGTCAGCAAACTTTTTCTGTAAAAAGCCAGATAGTAAATATTTTAAGTTTTGTGGTTAATATATTCTCTGTTGCAACTACCCAACTCTGCTATTATAGTGTGAAAGCAGCTGTAGACACTGTGTAAATGAATGGGTATGGCTGTGTTCCAATAACATTTTATTTGCAAAAACAGATGGCAGGCTGGATTTGGCCTTCTGGCCATGGATGGTGGCCCATGCTCCAAGGTATCAATTCTTTGGTGTTTTGAGCCTTGCTTTGTAGCCCACTACGTGATTGTTTTTATAAATATTCCTTATAACCTTGAAATAATGTGCATCAGTTTCCAAAATTGATGGTTGAAGGGTGCTACATATGTTGTTCAAATATTCTACTTACAAATGTTTTTGGCTCCTAGTGTATCTGCTACCGAGAAAAGTGTTTTAAACAACCTTGAGAACTAAGCTTGTGAACCGTCATCTTCTCCTTTATTTTTAATTTTTCCTCCATATTGTTCAAGGCTATGTTGGTTAAATAAGACAAGTTAAGGATTGTTAAATGTTCCAGCTAAATTGCTTCTTTCATCATTAAATACCCTCTTTATCTGTAATAATGTTCATCCATAATAAAGATTATTTTGACTGATATTAATATTGCTATCCAGTTTTATTTTGATTAGTGTTTGCCTCAGATAACTTTTCTGCATCTACATATTTTCAGTCTTTTTGTGTAATTATGTTTTTTGTTTTAAATGAGTCATTCAATAGGTGTTATTCTGTGAGCGATACATTTCCCACAACAAACAATAAAACGTTTTGCAATGGTCATAATGTTGAGGTTCAATATTACTTTTTTACAGTATATGAAATAGTTTTTGTAAATTGAAAATTTTTAAAAATAATTGTAGATCCACATGAAGTTGCAAGAAATAATACTGAGAGATTTTGTATACCCTTTACTCTGTTTCCCCCAATAGAAATATTTTATGAAACTATAGTACAGTATCACAACTGGGATATGGACATCTACTGATCTCATTCAGATTTCCCCACCATTATGTATACTTGTGTGTGTGTGTGTGTGTGTCTAGTTCTACAAAATTTTATCACATGTATAGGTTTGTGTATCTACCACCACATTCAAGATACTGAATAGTTCCATCACCATAAGGATCCCTCATATTGTCATTTTAAAATCACATCCACCTCCCTTCCCTTCCCTCCCAGCCCATCCCTAAACTCTCAACCACTAATCTGTTCTCCATTGCAAAAATGTTTTCATTTGAAGAATATTATTTAAATGGAATCCTACAATATATAACTTTTGGGAATTGGCTTTTCTCACTCAGTGCAATTCCCTGGAGATTCATTCAAGTTGTTGCATGTATCAATAGTTTCTTTTTATTGTTGAGTAGTACACAGTTTGTTTAACCATTCACCTGTTGAAGGACATCTGGGTTGTTTCCAGCTCTTACAAACAAACCTGCTATGAATATTCATTAACAGGTGTTTTTGTGAAGATTTTTATTTCTCTGAGATAAATACCCAAGAGTGGAACTGCTGGGTCATATAGTAATAGGGTTTATTTCTGGGTTCTCTATTATGTTCCATTGATCAATGTGTTTATCCCTCTGGTAATATAACACTGTCTTATTACTGTAATTATATACAGTCAGTCCTCCACATCCCTGGGTTTAACATTGGAGATTCAACCAACTGTGGATCAAAAGTAATTTTTTAATTCCAGAGAGTTCCAAAAAGCAAAACTTGAATTTGCCGTGCACCAGCAAATATGTAGCATTTACAATGCATTAGGTATTAAAAGTAATCTGGAGATGATTTGAAGTATATGGGAGGATGTGCATAGTTTATATGTAAATACTATGCCATTTTATATAAGGTGCTTAAGCATCCACAGATTTTGGTATCCGAGAAGGGTCCTGGAACCAATCCTCCAGGGATACTGAGGAAGGCCTGTAGTAAGCCTTAATATCAGGCAGAGAGATTACTCTCATTTTAGACTTCTTTTCCATTGTTTTAGCTATGTTTCCATATGAATTTTGTGTCTTTCCATATAAATTTTAAAGTAAGTTATCTATGTCTACAAAAAAAATGTTGAGATTTTAATGGGAATTACATTAAAACTACAGATCAATTTGGAGAGAACTGACATCTTTACTATATTGAGTCTTCCTTCCAATCCATGGACATGGTATTTCTCTCCATTTATGTAGGTCTTTATTTCTTTCACCAGCATTGTGTAATTTTCAGTACACAAATATTATACATGTTTTTTAAAGTGTATAAGTATTTCATTTTTCTTGAGTGATTATAAATGGTATTGTGTTTTTAATTTTGGTTTCTGCACATTTATTATTAGAAATATAAGCATTTTTTTGTATTTTGGTCTTGTATTCTGCCATCTTCTTAAACTCACTTATTAGTTCTAGGAGTTGTTTGTTGTAGACTCCTTGAGATCTTCTACATAGACAAACATGTCATTTGGAAATCAAAACAGTTTTATTTCTTCTTTTCCAACTTGTATGCCTTTAATTTCTTTTTCTTGCCTTATTACAGTGTCTAAAACTTCTAGAACTACTTTGGTTTTCTGTTTGTTTGTTTTTTTAACATCTTTATTGCAGTACAATTGCTCTAAAATGGTGTGTTAGTTTCTGCTTTATAACAAAGTGAATCAGCCATACATATACATATATCCCCATATCTCCTCCCTCTTGTGTTTCCCCCCACCATCCCTATCCCATACCTCTAGGTGGTCACAAAGCACTGAGCTGATCTCCCTGTGCTATGTGGTAGCTTCCCATTAGCTATCGATTTTACATTTGGTAGTGTATATATGTCTATGCCACTCTCTCACTTCATCCCAGCTTACCATTCCCCCCTCCCCGTGTCCTCAAGTCCATTCTCTACATCTGCATCTTTATTCCTGTCCTGTCCCTAGGTTCTTCAGAACCATTTTTTTTTTTTT
>NC_041233.1:53737352-53739513 GCF_002837175.3 Physeter macrocephalus
TGTCTTTTTGAATTATGGTTTTCTCAGGGTATATGCCCAGTAGTGGGATTGCTGGGTCATATGGTAGTTCTATTTTTAGTTTTTTAAGGAACCTCCATACTGTTCTTCTTAGTGGCTGTTTCAATTTACATTCCCACCAACAGTGCAACAGGGTTCCCTTTTCTCCACACCCTCTCCAGCATTTATTGTTTGTAGATTTTTTGATGATGGCCATTGTGACTGGTATGAGGTGATACTTCATTGTAGTTTTGATTTGCATTTCTCTAATGACTAGTGATGTTGAGCACCTTTCATGTGTTTGTTGGCAATCTGTATATATTCTTTGAAGAAATGTCTATTTAGGTTTTCTGCCCATTTTTGGATTGGGTTGTTTGTTTTTTTGATATTGAGCTGCATGAGCTGCTTGTAAATTTTGGAGATTAATCCTTTGTCAGTTGCTTCATTTGCAAATATTTTCTCCCATTCTGAGGGTTGTCTTTTCATCTTGTTCATGGTTTCCTTTGCTGTACAAAAGCTTTTAAGTTTGATTAGGTCCCATTTGTTTATTTTTGTTTCTATTTCCATTTCTCTAGGAGGTGGGTCAAAAAGGATCTTGCTGTGATTTATGTCATAGAGTGTTCTGCCTATGTTTTCCTCTACGAGATTGATAGTGTCTGGTCTTATGTTTAGGCCTTACATTTAGGTCTTTAATCCATTTTGAGTTTATTTTTGTGCTTGGTGTTAAGGAGTGTTCTAATTTCATTCTTTTACATGTAGCTGTCCAGTTTTCCCAGCACCATTTATTGAAGAGTCTGTCTTTTCTCCATTTCATATTCTTGCCTCCTTCATCAAAAATAAGGTGACCATATGTGCATGGGTTTATCTCTGGGCTTTCTATCCTGTTCCATTGAGCTATATTTCTGTTTTTGTGCCAGTACCATACTGTCTTGATTACTGTAGCTTTGTAGTATAGTCTGAAGTCAGGGAGCCTGATTCCTCTAGCTCCATTTTTTTTTCTCAAGATTGCTTTGGCTATTCGGAGTCTTTGTTTTTCCATACAAATTGTGAAAGTTTTTGTTCTACTTCTGTGAAAAATGCCAGTGGTAGTTTGATAGGGTTTGCATTGAATCTATAGATTACTTTGGGTAATATAGTCATTTTCACAATGTTGATTCTTCCAATCCAAGAACATGGTATATCTCTCCATCTATTTGTATCATCTTTAATTTCAATTTTGTATCCTGCTACTTTACCAAATTCATTGATTAGCTCTAGTAGTTTTCTGGTAGCATCTTTAGGATTCTCTATGTAGCATGTCATCTGCAAAGAGTGACAACTTTACTTCTTTTCCGATTTGGATTCCTTTCATTTCTTTTTCTTCTCTGATTGCTGTGGCTAAAACTTCCAAAACTATGTTGAAAAATAGTGGTGAGAATGGGCAACCTTCTCTTGTTACTGATCTTAGTGGAAATGGTTTCAGTTTTTCACCACTGAGGACAATGTTGGCTGTGGGTTTGTCATATGTGGCCTTTATTATGTTGAGGTAAGTTCCCTCTATGCCTACCTTCTGTAGGGTTTTTATCATAAATGGTATTGAAATTTGTCGAAAGTTTTCTCTGCATCTATTGAGATGACCATATGGTTTTTCTCCTTCAATTTGTTAATATGGTGTATCACACTGATTGATTTGCGTATATTGAAGAATTCTTGCATTCCTGGGATAAACCCCACTATGGGCAACCTTCTCTTGTTACTGATCTTAGTGGAAATGGTTTCAGTTTTTCACCACTGAGGACAATGTTGGCTGTGGGTTTGTCATATGTGGCCTTTATTATGTTGAGGTAAGTTCCCTCTATGCCTACCTTCTGTAGGGTTTTTATCATAAATGGTATTGAAATTTGTCGAAAGTTTTCTCTGCATCTATTGAGATGACCATATGGTTTTTCTCCTTCAATTTGTTAATATGGTGTATCACACTGATTGATTTGCGTATATTGAAGAATTCTTGCATTCCTGGGATAAACCCCACTTGATCATGCTGTATGATCGTTTTAATGTGCTGTTGGATTCTCTTTGCTAGTATTATGTTGAGGATTTTTGCATCTATGTTCATCAGTGATATTGGCCTGTAGTTTTCTTTCTTTGTGACATCTTTGTCTGGTTTTGGTATCAGGGTGATGGT
>NC_041233.1:53741499-53761919 GCF_002837175.3 Physeter macrocephalus
CCTTCTAGAGAATTTTTAATTTCATTTATTGCATTGTTCATCATTGTTTGTTTGCTCTTTAGTTCTTCTAGGTCCTTGTTAAACGTTTCTTGTATTTTCTCCATTCTATTTCCAAGATTTTGGATCATCTTTACTATCATTATTCTGAATTCTTTTTCAGGTAGACTGACTATTTCCTCTGCATTTGTTAGGTCTGGTGGGTTTTACCTTGCTCCTTCATCTGCTGTGTGTTTCTCTGTCTTCTCATTTTGCTTAACTTACTGTTTGGGGTCTCCTTTTCGCAGGCTGCTGGTTGATAGTTCCCGTTGTTTTTAGTGTCTGCCCCCAGTGGCTAAGATTTGTTCAGTGGGTTGTGTAGGCTTCGTCGTGGAGGGGACTAGTGCCTGTGTTCTGGTGGATGAGGCTGGATCTTGTCTTTCTGGTGGGCAGGTCCACATCTGGTGATGTGTTTTGGGGTGTCTGTGACCTTATTATGATTTTAGGCAGCCTCTCTGCTAATGGGTGGGGTCATGTTCCTGTCTTGCTAGTTGTTTGCCATAGGGTATCCAGCACTGTAGTTTGCCGGTCGTTGAGTGGAGCTGGGTCTTGGCATTGAGATGGAGATCTCTGGGAGATTTTTGCCGTTTGATATTACATGGAGCTGGGAGGTTTCTGGTGGACCAATGCCCTGAACTTGGCTCTCCCATCTCAGAGGAACAGCCCTGATCCTGGCTCGAGCACCAAGAGCCTGTCATCCACACAGCTCAGAATAAAAGGGAGAAAAAAAGAAAGAAAGAAAGAAAAAGATAAAATAAAATAAAGTTATTAAATAAAAAATAATTATTTAAAAAATTTAAAAAGTAATAAGAAAAAGAAAGAAAGAAGAGAGCAATGAAACCAAAAAGCAAATCAACCAATGATAAGAGCTAAAAAATATACTAAAAAAAAGAAAAAAGAAACAAAATGGACAGACAGAACCCTAGGACAAATGGTAATAGCAAAGCTATACAGACAAAATCACACACAGAAGCATACAGATACACAGTCACAAAAAGAGAAAAAGGGGAAAATATATATATATCGTTGCTCCCAAAGTCCACCTCCTCAATTTGGGATGATTTTTTGTCTATTCTGGTATTCCACACATGCAGGGTATATCAAGTTGATTGTGGAGGTTTAATCCGCTGCTCCTGAGGCTGCTGGGAGAGATTTCTCTTTCTCTTCTTTGTTCGCACAGCTCCTGGGGTTCAGCTTTGGATTTGGCCCTGCCTCTGCGTGTAGGTCACCTGAGGGTGTCTGTTCTTTGCTCAGACAGGACGGGTTTAAAGGAGCAGCTGATTCGGGGCCTCTGGCTCACTCAGGCCGGGGGAGGGAGGGGTATGGAGTGCGGGGCGAGCCTGTGGCAATAGAGGCCTGCGTGACGTTGCACCAGCTTGAGGCGCACCATGCATTCTCCCGGGGAAGTTGTCCCTGGATCATGGGACCCTAGCAGTGGCAGGCTGCACAGGCTCCCGGGAAGTGAGGTGTGGATAGTGACCTGTTCTTGCTCACAGGCTTCTTAGTGGCTCCAGCAGCAGCCTTAGCGTCTCATGCCCGTCTCTGGTAGCCATGGCTCACGCCATCTCTAGAGCTCCTTTAAGCTGCGCTCTTAATCCCCTCTCCTAGAGCACCAGGAAACAAAGAGGCAAGAAAAAGTCTCTTGCCTCTTAGGCAGGTCCAGACTTTTTCCTGGACTCCCTCCTGGCTAGCTGTGGCGCACTAGCCCCATTCAGGCTGTGTTCATGCAGCCAACCCCAGTCCTCTCCCTGGGATCAGAAATACATCTACATGTGGAACAGCTCTGACAGAACACCTACTGAACGCTGGCAGAAGACCTCAGACCTCCCAAAAGTCAATAAACTCCCCACATACCTGGGTAGGGCAAAAGAAAAAAGAAAAAACAGAGACAAAAGAATAGGGATGGGACCTCCGAAGCCCGAGCCTCAGCTCCCAGCTGCCACCTGCCCCAGCAGGTGAGCAGACAAGCCTCTCAGGCTGCTGAGTGCTGGTCCGCACCAATCCTCTGTGTGGGAATCTCTCCGCTTTGCCCTCCGCACCCCTGTTGCTGCGCTCTCCTCTGTGGCTCCGGAGCTTCCCCTCTCCGCCACCTGCAGTCTCCACCCATGAAGGGGCTTCCTAGTGTGTGGAAACCTTTCCTCCTTCACAGCTCCCTCCCACTGGTGCAGGTCCCGTCCCTATTCTTTTGCCTCTCTTTTTTCTTTTTTCTTTTGCCCTACCCAGGTATGTGGGGAGTTTATTGCCTTTTGGGAGGTCTGAGGTCTTCTGCCAGTGTTCAGTAGGTGTTATGCAGGAGTTGTTCCACGTGTAGATGTATTTCTGATGTATTTTTGGGGAGGAAGGTGATCTCCACATTTTACTCTTCTGCCATCTTGAAGATCCTCCCCCTCAGATCTATTTTCTATTTCAACAATTCTCTCTTCAGTTGTGTTCAGTATACTATTTATCCCATTCCAGTTTCAATAAATACAGTCATCATTACCAAAAGCCCTATTTAGTGGCTTCTAAATTGATCTGTTCTTTTTTTCCCCCACAAGAGTTTCAAATTCTCTCATTGGCTCTTTAGTCGTTTTATGTATACCGATTTAATCTCCCACAGATTGTTCTATTATTTCTGTATCTTGGGGTACTAATTCTCCAAGTTATTGTCTCTGTTGATTATCCTTCATGGATTAACTTTCTGTGTTTCTAATGTTTTTAGTTAAAGTTCATTTTGTGGGGGAGGGTTATTCCTTTCTGCAAGAGTCTCATATGCCCTCAGCAATGAGTGTGGCCCTGATTTTCATTTTTTCAGGGCTCTTGGGATTCTATGGGTCCTAGATCAATTTTTATGTTAATTTCTAAGTTTATGGTTTCCATACATAGGAAATGAAATTTGAGAACTTATACCTGTCTGAGGAACAGGCTTTGGGATTCAGTTTCTCATAGAAGATATTTTTTTACGCCCACTCAGAACCTAGGAAAGATAGCAAGATTTCTTGCCACTTCTTTCAGCCACTTCCTTCCTTCCTTCTTTCTTTCTTTCCTTCCTTCCTTCTTTCTTTCTTTTCTTTCTTCCTTTCCTCCTTCCTTCCTTCCTTCTTTCTTTCTTTCTTTCTCTTTTTTCTTTCTCTCTCTCTCTCTCTCTCTGGCTCTCTCTCTCTCTTTCTTTCTTTTTTAATGATTAGGAAGCCCTTTGAAGGAATTCATTTTATGCAAGATCTCAGTCTCCACTTCCTGTCTCACATGGGACCAGGGCCACAAATCCTGAACCTATATAGCTGTTAAATGGGCATAAAAAAAAAACCAGGGGCCTCCCCAGTGGCGCAGTGGTTGAGAGTCCGCCTGCCAATGCAGGGGACACGGGTTCGTGTACCGGTCGGGGAGGATCCCACATGCCACGGAGCAGCTGGGCCCGTGAGCCGTGGCCGCTGAGCCTGTGCATCCAGAGCCTGTGCTCTGCAACGGGAGAGGCCACAACAGTGAGAGGCCCGTGTACCGAAACAAAAACAAAAACAAAAAAAACACCAGCCCTCAGTACCCCAAATCCTGGCCCAGTCTCAGTGCCCTCTGCACAGTTTTGCCACCATCTGAAGCTTAGTTCCATGGGTTTATGTTCCCTGTTATTTTCTGATAATGACAATTTCCCTATCTTTTATTTGAGCTTAACTCTGTATTTTTAATTTGGAGTAAGAGGAAGGTTATATTTTTTTCCAGTAGTTCTATGTTTGTAAAAGGGGTCCCCTGCCAGTTCAGTTGCCAGAACAAGAAAGTTGGCATATAACACATTTTTAAGCCTGAACACAATTGTTTTACTGCTAGAATTTCTAGATCAGAAGTCACACACTTGCAGCTCTTGGGATAAACCCAACCCACAGATGTGTTTTGTTTGGCCTGGATGCTTTTGGCCTACACTTTGGGTTTTTGTTTTGTTTTGTTTAAAAACAAAGTTGGCTTCTCATTTGAGAAGCCAACTTTTAAAAATCAAGGAATTTCACATAAAAATCCAGATTTTCTAGTTTTTCTTTAAAACTGGAAAGATCTGGCAACAGTGGGCCCATCTTCCATCATTTACAACCCATAGCAGTTAAGTAGCACCTGCTCTCTACAGTCAGAGCACACGTTTTCCTGGTTGCTAGAATCTATCTCCCACTTCACAGGGTCCCATCCAGGCATTTCACCCGTTGACATTACCTGCTTGGCCTCTACAGATATTCTAACTTGCTCTCCCAGCCCAGGACTACAAATTGCATCCAGATTTCAAATGTGAGTTGCCCCAGTAGACTGGAAGCTCCATGGGGGCAGGGAATGTGGTTGGCTCATTCACCACTCTATTCACACCCAGCACAGTGTCTGGCTGGTGGTAAGCATTCAGTGCTCTTGGATTTTGAATTAATTAATTAAAGAATGGATGAGTTATTCTAAAAATAAAAACCCAACAGTCCAAACAATTCTGCGGCAGAAACCTCTCCAAAATGTTGGCAGCCCTGAAGTCCTTAATGTTTAAATCCTGAGAATCCTGTCTTAAGTAATCACAGGCAGTGATGTAGCAAGTGGAAGTTTGTTATTTCCCATACGGTTTTCAACAAGTCTCTTAATTTTCCTCCGCCGCCAACTCTCCTTTGGAGAATGGGCAAAAATATCAATACTTCTCTATCTGAGGGACTAACACTAAGAAATCCAATGTTTCTCAGAGAAGCTGTGCTATATATACATGTGACCCAGTAATGTCAGGGCCTGGTGCAGCCGAGTCAGCATGGGAAAATCTTAAGTGCACCTGGAAAGAGACCCATTTCCAGAGATGGGTTATTGAATGACAGCTTCCCCCTCGGTCCAGTGAGAAATTTAATTTGCTGAGGACTCAACACAGGAAGCATTTGCCGATTAAAAATATGTCTAAACAGATGTTCTGCTTAGCCTGGAAGAAGGATCTAAATGCAACTGTCATTATTGGATTTTCTTGGATTACTACTATCTGGAATTGGAGTCCAAATAGAAGGATGTAATTATTTATTATGGTCCAAGAGGCCTGCATCTGAAGAGGAGCAAATGCAGAGGAGGACTCCCTTCAGGGGTGTCTGAAGGGATCTAACATGCTGGGGGTGGGGTGGGCTGCAGGATAAAGTCCATTTAAATTCTCTGGCTCTGGGAGTGTACCCTATCCTCTCTGAAAATCTGCCATAGCTATTCAATGTTCCGTTTCCAGCTGAAGGCACAGCCGTATTATAAATGGAACCAGGCCTGACCCAGCCTTCTCAAGCAAGGAACTGCGGATTTTCGATTAGTCAACCAGTCTCTCCTACACTGGAAGTAAACACCCTGACAGTCCAGCCATCTGCATAACCCTCACCCCATGGGTGATGGGCAAATTCGCACCTTGCCTGTGGCGATCCTGAAAGGCTCAGTAAAGGGGGAGACTGTGGATTATTCTGCATGATGGTTCCCAAACTTGGCTGCACATTGGATTCAATCAGGGAGCTTTTAAAATATTCTGGTGTCCGCCCCCCTGCCCTGAGATTGGGACTCAGTTGGCCTAGAGGACTGTCAAGGCATCTGTGCTTTTTCAGGCTCACCAGGTGATTCGGATGCATAAGGAAGTTTGAGAACCACTGATGTAGCCCAAAGATTAAGAGCAAGAGATTCAGGGTCGGGGGACTTAGGCTCAAGGTAAATGCTGCCATTCACTACCTGTGTGGCTCTAGATGAGCCACTGTCCCCTGAGATCTCCTTCCTGCTGCATGGTGGTGTCATGGGCATGGAACCAGGCAATGAACATCAAATGCCTGCTGTGTAAGGGCTTGACGAGAGCTGCAGTTATCACCATCACATCTGCATTTGGGGACAGGCTAGAAAGAATGCCTAAAGTCAGGTTCAATGGTTACACCCAGATATGCTGACATAAGGGACATTCAGGGGTTCAGGTGATGCTCTGTGCCCAAGTTTGAGGGATCCCTGCTCTCTGGTGCAACCTGATTCCATTATTATTTGCTGCAGCACAGAGCCCTTAGGGACTGCTACAGAAAGTGAAAGGTCCATTCTCTTCTATGAATATGGTTCTGGAAATCAGGCTCTACCAAAACAGTCACAGCTTCATTTGAGGAACAGTTACACACTCCATTTCATTAATCCCATTATCGGCCCCGAAATGCATGCTGAGCTCTCATCTCCAGGGTAGGAAGGCTCCTCAGACCAAACAGTCTGCCAAGGGGTGCTGAGTGAGCAATTCCCCAAGCCCCCCAGACCTCCCCAAAGCTGGAAGCACAAATCCCCACCATCAGGGCTGAGGGGAGCAATATAATGCCGGGAAATATACCTGGTGCAGCAGCTAGCTGACCAGGGACTTCCCTCATATCCTTTCTCCTGCTTGGGCGGTCTCTTTTTCTGGGAGTGGCGGAAGCGGGGTGGGTTGTGATTAAAGGGGAATCTGAGATTGACACAACTTGCCTTATCTTTAATTCAAACAAAAACAAGAGGCACACAGGCTGGCACCTGACAGTGTCCCGGAGGGACAGATGGGAAGGCTGGGGGAACAAGATAGGAGGGATGGCCTTCACCTCACCTTGGGGGTCTCCTTCCTCCTCAGGCTCACCCTGGATGCTTAAAGACCTGCTCGTCTGCTGCTGTAATACAGAGTGGAGGGACTGGCCTAACCTTGACATTATCCTCTTGAAACACACCAGGATCATTTGAGGGGCTGCAAACTATGGATGTAGCCAGCTGCAGGGGTGTGGGGCATGGGTGGGGCAGTGCTGTCATCATCCTCCTTAAGACACCCAAGAAGATCTCTCGTCGCAGTGTGAGTACCATGTACAACCCAACCAGAGGCAGAATTTTAATGGGCTGCAGGAGCCTTATTCCTTCCTGTCTTCTTTAATGGTGTTTCTGTGCAGCTGTTAAACAGCTGTGAAATCCCAGTTCAGAGGTGGACGATGCACTTTCAGTGCTGGATAATCTAATTCTTGGAGGTGAAGGTGGAGAGAAAGAAAGGGAAGAGCTACACTCATTGAGTACCTTTTAAGATCCAGACACATGGCTATGTGCTTTGCATAAATATTATTTCTAATTCTCTCCAAACCTTAGATGAGGAGCTGGATAACTTATCCAAGGTTGTAACTACTAAGTGGCTTGCTGGGATGCAAACCCAAGTGTGTCTGACTGTTCAAGTTTATTTGGCTGGGTCATGTGACACCCAAAAAAACAGTAAATATTAATATTAAAAATTCTGACAATAGCTATTGCTGGTGAGCAGGAAAGATGCAGGGAGGGAAGGCAGTAGATGGTCTCCAAATATGGCCACAGCTCTCATCCCTGTAAGTTCATGCCACTTCTCACATTAAGGGGTGGAATCTATTTTCTTTTCCTTGAGCTGAGCTGGCCCCTTGGCTTGTTTTGACCAATAGAATGTGGCAGAAGTAGCATTCTGAGAGTTCAGAGTCCATGCCTTAAGTGGACTGGTGGCTTCTGTCCCCTCCCTCTGGTAAGCCAGCCACCATGCTATTAAAAAACCTTAGACAACTAAATGGTGAAGGTCCATGTGGAAAGACAGCATGTGGAGGTACAGTGAGGCACCAACATGTGACTAAAGCTTCTTTTGGCCCTCTCGGCCCAGCCCAGCTGCTAGATGAATGTAAGCAAGTGAGTGACCCCAGCTGACGTCAGCCAAAGAACCACCCCCGCAAGCCCAGTCAATGCACAGAATCATGAGAGATAACAAGTCACAGTTTGAAGTCACTAAGTTTGGGGGTGGTTTTCATGCCATAATAAATCACTTAAATTGTGAAGGAAAAATTAGGTGTGGCGTCTACGTCACTGAAGGGTAATGGCAAATCTTTCTGGTTTCATCCTCACACCCTGTGTCCATTTTCACCACTCAGTGCTGGTCATCTGCGGCCAAAATGAAGTGACACTGATTTTACCAGGTGTCTGGGAGCCTGAAAACGCCTAAGCCAAAATACCTTTGAGAAAGCAAAGCAGAAAAATACAGATTTTAAAGGGGCCCTGCGCACGGTCCCAGCAATACTTGGTGGGGCTTAGAATCAGACGCACGTTTGTCAAATGGTGGTGGTGGGGAGTGGAAGAGTCTGTCTCTCTCTAAAGGAGATCAGACTGCTAAGAGGGGATCAGCAAGCCAACAGGAAAATGGGCCAAGGACAGGAAGAGGCGAGTCACAGAAGTGCACCCCCAAATCACTGGCGAAGGTAGGAAAAGACGCTGAAAGTCACCAGAAGTCAGAGAAATACAAATTAACTAATAAGAAGCTATCGTTTCCATTATTAAAAGCACTGATAATACCTAGTGCCAGGGAGGATACGGTGAAAGGAGCACACTTACACATTTTGAAATGCATTTTAGCAACATCTATTTAAAACATACTAAGTGTGTAAGGATCTATATTCAGGTATTTTACTACAACTTTGTATATGATGGCCAAAACTTGAAGTTACGTATTAACTGATAAAGGAAGGATTGAATAAATTATGGCCCATTCATGCCAGGAATATTTTGCAACTATTCAAAAGAATAAATTGAAGTTATAAAAGTGTCTTGGAGGGGTTTTCCATGAGGTATTGATGAGTGAGAAAAGCAGAATGCATAAAAAACATGTATTAAATATGATCCCTTTTTTAAAAAAATGACAAAACATATCTGTATATATGTTTATGTGTTTAGATGTATGTTTATGTATGTATATGTATACATCTCTGCATCAGTGTATATGTGAATATATGTGCATGGAGAAAAATATGAAAGGGTGAAAACAAAGTTATTAGCATGCATTACCTGGGGAAGAGTAGAGGGGTAATATGTGGAAAAAAGAAGTGAAGGAGGTGACCAAATTAAAGGGAAAAGAAAAAAACACAACACTAAGAAAAGTACATGATGATATCATCACATTTGTACATTACTGTGAAGTTATATATATATATTGTGTGTGTAAAATATAAAATAACATTAAAGAAAAAACATAAAGTGTATAATGATTTGTACTTCACCTCTACAGAAGCATCCCTGAAATACAGGATACTGGCATTTAAAAATGATTCATTTTGTTCTGCATTAATTTTATGTATCAACAGAAGAAATGCCCTTGTAGGCAACAAGCCCTGATTCCTGCAGGATGCAGGCTGGACAGAAGTCCAGCAGCCCTTCTCCTCCAGCACAGCTTCTGAACAGGAAAACCTTCTCCAAAACTGAGATGCTTCCAGTGAGGCGCCTCCCATAATCTCCAGGCTAGAATCTCCTAGACTGCACGCGCGTCTGGGCGCTGGTGTGCAGACAGGCAGAGGTGGTACCTCCAGGCAGGCCCCTGCCACAGACAGCCCCCCACCTCAACTGTCCACGGGGTCTCTAGTCTACACCTGCCTCCCAGTCCCCACTCCAGCTTTAGTTTCCTTTCTTGCTTCCCAGGCCCACTCATTCTGTCAGACCCCTAGTTCCCAAAGTCTCGTCATCCCTCCTCTCGGTCCTCGGGGCCTTCAGCTCGCCAGCCAAGAGCTAGAGAGAAAAGTCACTCCCAGACTGCAGAGTCTAACTGGAGGCCATCCAGTCCCCAAGCAACCAAATACCACCCTTATACCTTGCTCTGGCAGAGGGCCCACCCCACTCAACAAAAGGCCTCACTCCCCACTCATTCACAGACTTCACTGCTTCTAGTTCACTAAGATTGAAAGTAAAAGGTACAATAAGAGGTTCCCAAAGCCAGGATCAGGGATGGGGGAGGGAAATGGGTGCAACTGGAACTAGATAGTGGTGATGGTGGCACAACATTGCATATGTACTTAATGTCACGAAATGGTACACATTAAAATGGTTAAAATGGTAAATTTTAGGTTATGTGAAATTTACAACAACTGAAAAACAAAGAGTACCCCAAGGCCTGGTGGGGCCTCACATTACCCTCTCTAGCTTCCTCACTGCTGGTATTCGTGGCTGTAGCATTCGACCAGCTCTCAGATGGCTGCTCTCCAAGCCCACCTAAAGGAACAAAGAAGAAAAGAAACGTGAGGACGCACCCGCCTTCTTTGCACCAGCACCATGAGATGAGGGAACAAACCTGGTCACCTGGGGAATGCTCAGAATCACCAGTGGGTCAGTAAAGATCTGTTTAACAAAGGATGACTGGGCCCCTACTCGATGCTCAGGCCAAAAAGAACTTGCTTTCTTATAACCATGAACATAGTTCAGAAATTATAAATGTAGCCTCTCCTCGATCAGTTCAAGGGCTCTTGGAATGAAACATACAAAGTTAACAGGTGAATCCCAAAGTCAGCTTCCTAACCCCCAACGCCCTGAGAAAGCCCAACGCAAACAGGACACTCTCTGGTTCTGGAGTCCCCCGCACGGGACGCAGGGAGACGTCACCAGTGCCACTCCTAAATATGTGATGTGGCAGTTGCTACTGCCTTGGCTTATACAGGCATCTTGGTTTCCTCTTTGGGGTGTGAGTCTCCTTTTAGAAATTGCTCTGCTTACTTTATAAATCAGACTCTGCGGACACTGCCTCAGTCAAGGGCAGTGATGCACGTACTCGTTTGCTAGTATCATCATCTAGAAACCAGGTTCACATCTGTCCCCACCAGGAAGATGGGCTATCACCATCTATTATTAGACCTACTGTGAACCAGGTACAGTCCCGGGCAGCAGGGATCCAGCAGTGAACAGGACAGACATTGCCTAAGTTCCAAATGGACGGTTGGACAGTAAATCGTAGCTAAGAAAATAAAGGAATAAGATGATTGCAGGTTCAGAAAATGCTCTGAAGATCAAATGCAGTATGTGGTAATGTGGCCTGGAGCAGCTGCTTAGAAAGCAGTCAGAGAAGGCCCTTTAGGGAGGTGACATTTGGGTTGAGACTTGGAAGACAAGAAGGAGCCAGCCACACAGAGATCCGGGCCAGCATGTCCCAGCAGAAGGAGGATCAGGAAAGAATCTGGATCGGGAATGAGCTTGCCATGTGGAGGGGCTAACCGTGGTGGGCAGAGAGGAAGGCTGGATCCTCAGGGATATTAAGAATATAGTTGGAGGCACAGCAACAGGAGAGGCTGATGGCTTAGATATGAGGGACTGAGAGGGGCCCCGAATGATGCCTACATTTGGCAGTTGAGCAGCTGGGTGGGTCCGGACACCAGGGAGCAGATTTGAGGACAAAGCCTGTGTCCAGGAGAGACTATCATATACGTGAAACCACACTAAAGCATCTACAGGACAATCTACTTGTGCAAAATATTTCTTGCATTTGTTTAGAAATTTGCAGCTTACAAAGCAGTTTCCCCATCTCCCCTTTGACCTTGATGAAAACACTCTGTAGCAGAAGTGTAACCCCATTTTACAGAGGAGAAAACTGAGATACAAAATGATCAGCCCAAGGTTGCCAGCCCATAAGGGAAGCTGAGGGCTCAGGACAGTCTCCTGGTCAGAAACCTGATGATATTTCCTGTGCTTCATAGGTCACAGGCTTCCAGAGCTACTCAAGGAAGGGTCCCAAACATGAAACCCAATGCCCTGGCCCCTGACAACCATGGAAGACAGCCCTGTGGTCCCGCATCCCAACTCCTGACAGGCAGACCACCTCTCTCCCTCTGGTGACTGACACTGGCGGTGGACCAGGCGCGCGGGGATATTTTTACATGCCTTCATCCTGCTCGTCCGCTGCCTTTCTGGCCAAGTCAGAATCCACTAACACACTCCCTGCAGCTGCCGGGCGTTCGCTGCCAGCTCCCAGCCCTCTGGGTATTCTTCCAGTTGCGATATCATTTCCTCTCGGGCTAAAGGTCAGGGGAAATCCTGATGGTATGAAAATCACTGGCCAGCAGAGGAATGTGCCCTGTGCACACTGAAGGAGAGCCTGAGGCCAAGGCTCCCGCACTAGCTTAGTCTTCACTCCTTGTGTAACTGAGGATGAGACCTGGGGTGTTAGTACTTTTCATCTGTCAAATGTGCTGTTCCGTTCGAATGAGGTAATGGTTTGTTTAGGCCTTTGCTCATTCAACTAATGTTTATCTGACACCTGCTGCATGCCAGATGCTGTTTCTGCTGCTCAGGATATGACACTGAACAAACTCTACCCTGACCTCATGGAAATTATATTCTGGTGGAGGGTAGAGGAGGAAATGATAAACAAACAGGTGACTAAATATATAAGTCGGTTGTTGACAAGCGCTATGAAGAAAATAAATAAGGGTGAGGGGAACAGTGAATGCTAGGGGTGAAGGATTGCCATTTCACACAAGGCAGAAAAGCAGAAGCCTGAAGAAAGTGAGGGAGAGGGTCTGCAGATATCTGGGGAAGAGCGTTCCAACTGAAGAGACAGCAGGTGCAAAGGCCCTGGGGTGGGAGTGTGCTTGATAGTAGGGAGGTGGGTATGACTGGAATGGAATGACCCAGGGAAGGAATAATAGGTGATGAGGTCAGTGAGCAGTGGAGGGTCTGGGGGGTCAGCTCCTGGGGGACCTTGCAGGCCATTTTCACGATTTTGGCTTTTATTCTGAGAGATCTAAGATGGGAGCCAGAGGACATGAAGGGATTTTGTAACTGCACTGGCTCTGAATATGATCAGGGTTATTAGTAGTGAACAGGAGGGGAACACAGGAGCTGGGATTTGAAAGGAGATTCTGCAAAGCACCAGCCCATCAAAGAGGGTTGGAAAGTTTAGACCTGCTTGGCTCCTCCAAAAAAAAAAAAAAAAAAAAAATAGACCTGTAAGGATACCTGAGCACAGCCTGGTTCAAGGTTAGCTGGAGGCTGTGGTTGAGGGAGTGATGGCTGGGAGAGATTGATATTCAGCTTTGCAGCAGGCAGAGGAGGTGGGGGGATGAGGACTTCTGATTCCCTTGGCCCCCTGGCCCTTGGGGTTACAATGGGAGCAAAGCTCTGGAGGTGGGGGGAAACCAGGGGCCCCCTAGCAGATGGATGTGGGGAAAGAATCAGTATTTACTATGTGCCAATTACGGTGCTGACCATGTGCTAGGAACAGTGCTAAATGCAGAGTTTTGTAATTCTAGCCTCATAAAGACTCAGTGACAAAAGAGCCACAAACGTCCTCATCTCACAGATGTGGAAACAAGGTTCCAAGAGGTGAAGTGACTTGCCTGTCCTGAAGGTACAGAGATGGTTAGTAATGGAGAAACTGAAGGTGGGTCCTGGAGGACCTCCCCAGATCTGTGCTCCTTCCCCTCAGCCTCAGACCCAGAAAGAACAGGAGAACAAGTGGGGTGTCTTTCCCTATTCCCAAGGGAAAGTCACTGATGAGATTGGGGTCACAGCAATTAAGAACACACATCCCTTCTCTGTCATCCTTACCAGCAAGAGACTGGCAGCTCTTGTCATTTCTCCAAAGGGCAGCAAATCGCATGCTTCTAGTACAGCTGAGCCTGGGATCTACCTGGAGTGAATGTGATTTGGCCATCCCCTGATGAAAACCCTCCCAAGGTTTCCCACTGCCCTTGGTATGAATTCTAAGCTCTAACATGACCCATGAGGCCCACCCCTGTGATATGACCCTGCTGGCCTCCTCCACCCGGTACCTCAGGGCTTCCTGCTACTCCCCCACTCCCACTCTGTGCTCAGCCACCTAAGCTACTCACAGTGCCTTGGATTTCCATTCTCCTCTTGCTGATGCGCCTTCCTCTGCCACACCCACCTCTTCATCTGGCCAAATCCTACTGCACCTTCAAGGCTCAGCTTGAACACCACTTCCTCTGGGACACCCCATTGCTCCTCTTGGGTTAGAAGCCCCCTCCTCTGTGTTACCAGGGCCCTGGGCTTTTTCACATCCCTTGCCACAAGTAATTGGGATCTCCTGTCTACTCAGCTGATCCCCTAGTTTAGTTTTGAGCATCTTGAAGAAAGGGACCTTGTCTTGTCCAACAGTAAACACTCAGTACTGTGCCTGGCATATAGCAGACAATAAAATATGTGATTGATGGATGAATGGATGGATAGGTAAATGGATGAGTCAGGTAGACAGTGCTTACAAAGAAAACCCAATCATTTCTAACTCATCATCACTGATGGAAAAGTTTGTCTTTTTCAGCTTATGGAGGGAGGGAAGTAGATATTCTTGGAACAATGGCTTTCAACCTTAGCTGCACTTCGGGATCATCTTGGGAAGTTTTTAGAAAAATACTGAGGCCTGCATCCCACCCCCGGAGGTTCTTATTCGATTGGCCTGGGCCTTGGGATTTTAAAAAGCTCCCCAGGTGATTCTAAGGTGCAGCCAAACTTGAGATTCTCTACTTAGAGAACCCTGTAAGAGGTAGCCTCAACTCATGATGTTTTCTTAAAACTAACCTCCTTCCTCCCAAGCTCACCAGGAATGGAAGATGTGGAGCTGAAGACAGACATCAAGTACTAAGAAAAGTCATTCCTCACATCTAAATCAATGGACTGTGTTGCTCCATTTCAGTAAAAGCAAGCAAATAAGACAGGTGTGACTGTGGCTATAACTGCAGCCATAAGCACACAGAACAAGGAAGAGAGAAATATAGTCTGATGCAGACAAAGATTGGGGGCAATGGGGGCAAGGAGTATTCAGGGTGTAGGGATATCTTTTTCCTTGGGTGTAACTGCAAGACAAAAAATATTTGAAAAAATACATATATATGCCTATATTTGATCTTTGGTTAATTACCTCTTCAGTGAGAGGCTATGCAAAGACCCTGTAGATTTCATTAGTCACAGGGGCTTATTCAAACGTCTCCTTTGCATAAGAAACCCAGGCTTACAGCTGGTCTCTGGGAAAGAATGCCCTGCACGCCTTGAAAAGAGAGCTCCAGGCCTGTTCATGCAGAGGTCAGCGGCCCGTGATGCATGGGGCCAGGCTGAAATGTTTCTATCCAGCATTTGCAATTCAATCCCACAGTTTCCTTTATGGAACAATTCACTAAATTCAGAGTTGTTCTTTTCTCTAATTCACCATATAATTCACCTCCCAAGTTCAATTAAGAAGCAATCTGTTAGCAACTTTGGGAGCAAGCTGCTTTTCTTTGGGAAAGCCCAATTTTCTTCCGCTCCCAACAAAAAGTGGCTTAATTATATGCATCATATGAGACATTGATGTACACACAACGCCCCTCTACATAATTAATGAAATATTAACCATATACATCCAAAGACATCTAGATAGAAAGGGATGGGGTTTTCCAAAGCCTGGAAAGACAGCCATCGATCAATATTGTTCATTTGAATATATGATAATTCATAGTGACTATGAATTAATATTCATGAATATGATAATTAATAAACAAAACCTTATAGTAATTATTCCTTCTGTCTCATTCTTAGAGCCTAACGTTACTTGGCCCTCAGTTTTCTTTTTTTAAAAAATTTATTTATTTATGTATTTATTTTTAGCTGCATTGGGTCTTTGTTGCTGTGCACGGGCGTGCTCTAGTTATGGCGAGTGGGGGCTACTCTTCGTTGCGGTGCACGGCCTTCTCATTGCGGTGGCTTCTCTTGTTGCGGAGCATGGGCTCTAGGCACATGGGCTTCAGTAGTTGTGGCACACAGGCTCAGTAGTCGTGGCTCGCAGGCTCTAGAGCGCAGGCTCAGTAGTTGTGGCGCATGGGCTAAGTTGCTCTGTGGCATGTGGAATCTTCCCGAACCAGGGCTTGAACCCATGTCCCCTGCATTGGCAGGCGGATTCTTAACCACTGCGCCACCAGGGAAGCCCGGCTCTTGGTTTTCTTAAACGCAAAAATAACTACCATTTTTAAATGCTGATTATTTGCAGGTACTCGCATATGTTATCCTGTATTTAATCCTCAAACTAATCCCCTGAGGTGGGTATTAGTGCCATTTTACACGCAGTGTAACTGAGGCTTAGAGCACTTAAGATATCACTGTGGACACACAGCCATTGGGTGGAGAGGTTGAGATTCTCTCCAGATCAGTCTAGTGTCAAAGCTTTTAAGATACAACACAAGTAACCCTGCCAGGAAACCCTCAGCTCTCACATTTACTGACTTTTTAATACCTGTATTTACAGCTCTGTCCCATCAGAGGGAAATCTAGCACAAATTGCTTTGCTTTACTCTAAGAAAAATTTAAAAATAATCTCTAGCACAAGAGATTAAAAATCACTTTATTGCCAGTCCATTCATTCAATAAATACTGATTGAGTGTCTGCACTGTGCTGGGCTCCTGAAGGCAGAGACAGGCAGGGTCTATCTTCATGGTGCCTTCATGGTGCTAGTGGAGGGAAGAAAATCAACAATAAACAATGGGATCCTGGGACTTCCCTGGCGGTCCAGTGGTTAGGACTCCACGCTTTCACTGGCATGGGCCTGGGTTCGATCCCTGGTTGGGGAAATAAGATCCCTCAAGCCGCACAGTGTGGCCAAAAACAAAACAGGACAAAACAAACAAACAAAAAGAGATCATTCCATGGAGGGATTAAGCACTTTCAAGAAATTAAAACAGAGTTTTATGAAAGAGCAATGGGGGATGGGAGCCCAGGGAAAGTCTGAGTTGGTGACATTTGAGCTGAGATCTAAATGATGAGAGGGGGACACACATCTGGGGAGAGTGTTCTGGCAGAAAACAAAACAAAATAAAACACCAGCAAGTAAAAAAAAGTCCAGAGGGAGGAAAATAAGAGTCCGATGGAGCTAGAACTAAGGCTAATACCTGAGGGATGCAGGGCCAGTTTGTGCAGGGCTTTTGAGTCTTACCCTCACAGTCAACTTGCCATGCCCTTTGGTCATATGTAATATGCACAGCAATCCTGTGAATAAGTAATATCATTCCTCTTCTGCAGAAGAGAAAACTGAGGTTCATGAATAAGTTGCCCAAGGTCACCCAGCTGGTAAGAGACTGAATTTGCCTTTCAAGGCAGCCCCTTCTGACTCCAGAATCCATGCTCCTAACCCCTGCCCTCTACCCCACACCTGTACAGGTGTGGTCTGAACAAGCATCCCAAGCAAGGCCAATGGACGAAACATCTGCACACCTCTGTCAGAAAACTACTGGCAAGACACACACAGCAGAGCTTTTCATTATTCATTAGGAAAAAAAAAAAGCGAGGCAAAGCCCCTTTAACAGGTTGATTTAGGAATGAACTAGGCAACCACTGCGGTAATCAGTGTGTAATCCTAAGCAATTCAGTGCCAAGTAAAGTTTATATCTATGCCAAATTTCAAATGTTACAGAAGGGAAAGAGAAAATGGGTTAAAAGATCACTGCCAGTTTTTGTTAATGAAATGATTTAATATTGGCAAGTGTATAATAAAACAGGAATTCTTATATACACTGCTGTTGAAGGAGGAATATACATTGGTAACATGTTATGAGATAATTTAGCAAGATGTATCAAAGTCTTTTAAAACAAGCAATAACATGATTTTGACCCAATAATATGACTTCGACCCAATAATATGACTTCTAAATATCAGTACTAAGGAATCGATTGACAGTGAAAACAAAGGATGTTCATTCTCAACATTTTAAAGACAGACTGTAACAACCACACACCCCCAATAAAGGAATTATGATATAAAGGAACTTAATGCAACATTTTAAACTGTTTTAGAAGAAAGTTTGCTAAACAGGAAAAATGTTCATATTATAAGTCAAAAAACAGGTTAGGAAGTAGTACCCAGTATAATTCCATCTTTTACTTTTAAAAAAGCATATTCAAAAAATTATGGAAAAAATACTGGAAGGAAATACCCACAATGTCCATTGTGATGATCCCTGATGGGTGATTTTTGAGTGAATGTTACGTTTTTATATACTTTTTGTAATTTCTAAATTTTATTCAACATATTACTTTTATAATCAGGAAGTAAAAAAAAGAAGAACTATAATACATCATACACTTTGCCTAAGAACATGTGCTCTGCACTTTGTAGTGTATGTCTGTACACATGTACACATACACACACACACAGTTGCCGGGAAACCCTTTTCCGATGGGAAAGAAACATACTCGTGTTTATGCAGATGGAAAGGTTGTGGTCCAATCTTTTTTTCTACTTTTCTGCTCTCACCATGGAAAGAAAAAACAATGAGTCCACACCTTGGCAAGATGGAAGAAAGGAAAGCTAAGGTCATTGGTGAGAACGGGAAAGGGCTTGTTGGAAATTTCTTTAAGACAGTGTTGGATACTTCTTTAAGACAGTGTTGGATGGGCTCTTGGGAGATCCAGTCCGCTCTTCCCCAGTCAGTTAACTGGCTCCCACCTGTGTCCTAGCACTGGCTGATGAGGCCTTGGAATTTGCTCCGACCCCAGGCAGAAGCTCATGGGAGGCTTCTTAATCATGCAAATTTGAGCTCTCTCTTCCCAGAGCCTCCAGCCAGATGTCCATCTTGCTTGGTGTCAGACCCTCCACCCATCCTGAATGCCTGTGTCTGCATCTTTCCTAGTCCCTGACTGTTGGTTGAGCTACACCAGACCTTCTGCTTAGGGATGCCCTTGAAGGACTTGTTGCTCACCTGGCTTCAAACCTTCAGTGCTCTCCTGGACCCTTGGACTTTAGGTATTCTTGCACACTTGGTCCACATCTTTCACACCCAGCCTGGCCTTGGCTTCTTGGCCATTTCCATAATTCATTGCTGTATAACAAATTATCCCTCTAAACAGAGTGGCTTAAAATAACCACCATTTTATGCTTGTTTCTGATTCTGAGGGCCAGGAGTTGGGGAAAGGAACAAATGGGGCTAATTTTTCTCTGCTCTGGGACCTGAGCTGGGTTGACTTGAAATGGGCGAGGGATGGCTGAGATGGCTCATGTGGAGGGCAGCATTCCAAAAGGATAAGCCCCACTGTGCAAGTGTTGGTCAGCTTCTGCTTCCATCATGCTTTCTAATGTCTTACTGGCCAAAGCAAGTCACACAACCAAGCCCAGAGTCACGAGGAATGACTAAAGCAGGGAGTGGCTGGGTGAAGAAGCGGTGGGGCAGTAGAGAGGCAGTGGGGGAGAAATTCAGACACAGTGCTCACGGCTGATGGTGAGGCAGGAAGGAGGCACAGGGACCCAGGAGCACAGTGGGACACCAATTAAATTCTCCCTTGAGACGCTGAAGGCCAGCATTTGGACCACCAAGCTGAATGCATAAGAGGAAGATTCCAGAGGAATCTTCTCAGTCCCCATTTATTTCCTTCGGGGATCACTGAGCTTTACCAGCAACGATCTCATTTATTTGCTTACATGTTTATTGCCTGCCTCCCTGACACCCTCTAAAAAGCTAGCTCCATCTTCTCCCCTGATGTACCCCTTGGCCTGGGACAGTACCCAACACACAGGAGATGGCTGCCGGTGGGAGGGGGGACTGGGGAAAGGGAGGCTGCAGGATGTAAGGCTACAGCGGACGTTAATGCCTGTCTCCAGTCAAGAAGTGATGGCGTCCTGGACAGTGATAGGACTGTAGGAATGGAGAGGAGATTGCTTGGGAGGGCTATTTAGGTGATGGGATGAACATAACTCGGTACCCAGCTGGACCTGAGAAGAGAGATGGAGGGAACTCCCTTCTCAGCTCTTAGATGTGATAAAGGCATACTCTTGCCCATCCTTCACACTGAAATATGCCAAAAGAAGAGAAATTTTCAGAGGGCACGTTCAGAATAGTCAACATAAGAGACTTGGGATAACCTTAACAGGAAGTGGGGATAACTGCAAGAGGAGAATTATACATTTGTACTGCAGTTTATAAAAGTAGTAGTAAGTGAAGAAAAGACATTCCATGTTCCTGGATGAACTGGGTAAATGCTACAAATGTGTCCATTTCTCCAAACGAAGTTATAAGTTGAATGCAATCATGATCCAAATTCAAGAGGATTTTGTTGGGATCTTCTTAGATTTTTGTGGAGAAGTGATCCTCAAATTCATGTAGAAGAATAAACAAGTGAGACTATTCAAGAAATTTCTAAAAATGAAAAGCAAGGACCATGAGGAAGGATGGCCACCAAATATTAAAACATATAAAGAAATTAACATGAAAAGACACACAGATGAATGGGACACAAATGCTAACACTACATGTAAAAACACACACTATGTGATAAAGGAGACAGGGCGAAAGAATATGAATTAGATGGTAATCCCGACAAGGGATTAATCTCCAAAATATACAAACAGCCCATGTAGCTCTAGTCAAAAAAACAAAAACCCAATCAAAAAATGGGCAGAAGATCTAAATAGACAGCAATCCAAAGAAGACATACAGATGGCCAAAAAGCCCATGATGCTCAAGATCACTAATTATCAGAGAAATACAAATCAAAACTACAATGAGGCATCACCTTGCACCGGTCAGAATGGCCATCATCAAAAGTCTACAAACAATAAATGCTGGAGAGGGTGTGGAGAAAAGGTAACTCTCCTGCACTGTTGGTGGGAATGTAAATTGATGCAGCCACTATGGAGAACAGTATGGAGGTTCCTTAAAAAAACTAAAAATAGAACTAC